>NC_053024.1:8398421-8550403 GCF_003073215.2 Triticum urartu
AGGGGGGGGGCCCCCCCCCCCCCCCCCCCCTCGGCACGCCCTCCACCCTTGTGGGCCCCCTGTTGCTCCACTGACGTACTCCTTCCTCCTATATATACCTACGTACCCCCAAACGATCAGATACGGAGCCAAAAACCTAACTCCACCGCCGCAACCTTCTGTATCCACGAGATCCCATCTTGGGGCCTGTTCCGGAGCTCCGCCGGAGGGGGCATCCATCACGGAGGGCTTCTACATCAACACCATAGCCTCTCCGATGAAGTGTTAGTAGTTTACCTCAGACCTTCGGGTCCATAGTTATTAGCTAGATGGCTTCTTCTCTCTTTTTGGATCTCAATACAATGTTCTCCCCCTCTCTTGTGGAGATCTATTCGATGTAATCTTCTTTTTGCGGTGTGTTTGTTGAGACCGATGAATTATGGGTTTATGATCAAGATTATCTATGAACAATATTTGAATCTTCTCTGAATTCTTTTATGTACGATTGGTTATCTTTGCAAGTCTCTTCGAATTATCAGTTTGGTTTGGCCTACTAGATTGATCTTTCTTGCAATGGGAGAAGTGCTTGGCTTTGGGTTCAATCTTGCGGTGTCCTTTCCCAGTGACAGTAGGGGCAGCAAGGCATGTATTGTATTGTTGCCATCGAGGATAACAAGATGGGGTTTTTATCATATTGCATGAATTTATCCCTCTACATCATGCCATCTTGCTTAAGGCGTTACTCTGTTTTCATGAACTTAATACTCTAGATGCATGCTGGATAGCGGTCGATGAGTGGAGTAATAGTAGTAGATGCAGGCAGGAGTCGGTCTACTTGTCTCAGACGTGATGCCTATATACATGATCATACCTAGATATTCTCATAACTATGCTCAATTCTGTCAATTGCTCAACAGTAATTCGTTCACCCACCGTAAAATACTTATACTCTTGAGAGAAGCCACTAGTGAAACCTATGGCCCCCGGGTCTATCTTCATCATATTAATCTTCCTTTGCTTTTTTACTTTGCTTTTATTTTACTTTGCATCTTTATCACAAAAATACCAAAAATAGTATCCTATCATATATATCAGATCTCACTCTCGTAAGTGACCGTGAAGGGATTGACAACCCCTTATCGCGTTGGTTGCGAGGAGTTATTTTTTTGTGCAGGTACGAGGGACTCGCACGTGGCCTCCAACTGGATTGATACCTTGGTTCTCAAAAACTGAGGGAAATA
This sequence comes from Triticum urartu, assembly GCF_003073215.2. Taxonomy (NCBI): domain Eukaryota; kingdom Viridiplantae; phylum Streptophyta; class Magnoliopsida; order Poales; family Poaceae; genus Triticum; species Triticum urartu. Next base: position 8,399,642 of record NC_053024.1, read on the forward strand.
CTTACGCTACTTTGATGCATCCTTTCCTCTTCAAGGAAATCCAACGCAGTGCTGAAGAGGTAGCAGACACTACTTGGAAGGACGCAGAGTTGACGGCCGAGATGGTGCCACCCGCTGTTCCAACAGCTGGCAAGGAGAAGACCTGGTCAGCCTGACGTGGTAGGAAGGATTTTGTTTTACTGTCAGAGAAAGAGTCGATTTTTTATTATTGCAAGAGTGTAATGTGTGGTTTAGTTGCGATTAGTTCGGATAGCACGTCAGAGAACTTTTCGTTATCACCAAGTCCTCGTACATTCCAGGAGCAAATTAGGAAGGCGTCATTACTCATTAAAAATGTTGGAACACCAGCAGGCAGAAGCGGGGCACAGCTGACATAGAGTCTCAAAAGCTACAGCTGAGGCCAGAAGTAACATTGGTTCATGCGACATAGGATGCGGTGACCAAAAGAACATCGATCTAGCAGCGTCATGCAGTAGAGCTAATCGAGGCAGGGATCGTGCCGAAACTCCAGGGGCGAGGGGAGCTGATCATGGAGAGGCGTCGTCACCAGAGGCAGCATCCTCAGAACCAAGGATGGCATCCAGCTGCTCGTCGTCCGTGCCACAGAGCAGAGCAATGGCAGCAAGGTCCTTGAAAGAAGCAGGAGGGGCGTCGGGCTCGTGGAGGTGTGCCTCCTGGATAGCACAGCCAATGGCCGTGTCGACATCCGTAGTGGAGAGGCGAGCAGCCTTGGCCTTGACGGCTTTAGCAAGCATGGGGGAGTAGGAGGCTTGCTTGCTAGCCAACCGCGCACTCCGCCGCAGCTTGTCCTTGGAGATGGACTGATCGCGCTCTGACTTGCGGCGCTCCTTGCGAATGATGCACTCGTGGGTGTCCAGATCCTGCAGGGGGAGGGCTGCGTCCAAGGCTACATCAGTCAGTGTCAGAGAGGCAGAGGGCAAGGGATTAGATTGATCGAGCATGGAGGGGGTAGAGTGGTTACCAGTAGCATGGGAGGACTCGCCCGCGGTGAAAGTGAAGGAAGGAGGCGCAGTAGGTGCGTCTGCAGGAGAGAGGACCGCAGAGAACGCAGAGGCGCTGGACTGAACCAGCGGCCCCGCGGCCAGTGGAGCGGCAGGAAGGTCAGTGCACGGGCGAGGTGGCACCACGGAACCCACCTGGGCAACCGGGCATATGACAGGTGGGGCATGCGTGTTGGAAGGGAGTGCATGCACCACATCTAGCGAGTTTGAAGCGGCATGCAGGAGCGGTGCATGCATGCCATCCGAGGCGGCCGAATCGTCGTCGAAAATGATGAGAGGCTGGCGCCGAGATCCCTGGAGGGTGAAAGGTGAGGCCAGAGCTAACTGGTTTGTGTCGGATTCAAGAGATGTAGTAGGGGCACGGGGGGCGACCGGCCTAGTGCCACCGTAGGTGGGATTGGCACGCCGCCCCGCACGTACCACGTAGACGACATGAGCAAGGTGAGCAGGGGAGAGCGGTCGTGGAGAGTCCCGCTGAGAGAGAGGTGCAGAGTCACCGTCAGACGAACCATCACTGAACGGATTAGCACCTTCACCGTGGTGCCAACGGGAGACCTCTACAACTTTGGCCATCTTAATCTCGTTTATGGGTGGGAGCTGAATGACAATGCCTGGAGGGGCTGGCTTGCCAGATTGGAGGAGAACGAGGGCACGGACCGACGTGTAGTCGATACCATGGAGGCAGAAGTCGTCAATGGCACACACGTCGCCAAGGAAAGTCAGGGAGAAGCGTACGCCATCCTCATGCCATAGCTCATGTGGAAACTCAGAGACTTCGACCTCTGCAAGGTCAGTGTATATGGCAATGGAGCGGTCGACGTGCTCAACGGGCTCTATAGTGATAAGAGTTTCCCTCGTACTCGATTGGGTTGTGGCTGATCACGTCATTGCGTGCAGCCGGTGTGTGGAGGGTGAGGCAGGCGATCCTGATCCAGGAGCCGCCCATGATAAATGCGGGGATTGCCGCAAGTATGCTGGATGGCTCAACGGATGAGGGGAGTGGGGTTGGGGACTGGGGTGCGAAGGTGGACGAAAGCAAAGCGTCGTGGGCAGTGAACGAGACAACGAGGAGCTGCGACTAGTGGCATGTCTCCATAGGGAGGCAGCAGCCCGGCCTCATGGGCCGGACAGGGCAGATCGTCCTTCGTGTCTGTCTCGGAGATGTGAGATGAGGCTCTGGTGTATTGTGAGGCGAGGAAAACGTCGGCGAGCCGATCCCTCAGCTCCTGTGTGTCGAAGGGGGGAGAGTGTGTGTGGTTGAAAGCTGATGGGAGTGAGGTAGGCGTGGGTGGAGGTGCAGAGGATGGTGGAGGAGAGGGAAGTGGCGGGGGCTCGTGGGGCGGAGCCGACCGGAGTGCCGTGGAGGATGAATGGTGAGGGGACGCAGAGAGCGGGGAAGGGTTCGGGGAGCATGATGGGGATGTCACCGATCATGAGTGTGTGGGACGCGCGAGCTGCCGTCGATGAGGAGCCGGCGGAGTCCATGCTGCGAGTGCAAAAAGCTGGGTTAGGTTGAGAATGGAAAGCATCGGGGAGGGGAGGGAAGATAGGCCAGATGCCCCTGTACCTGCAGTCACGTCTGCGGTGACCGTTCCTCCAACAGCGAGCACAGCGGACTGGGTCACGACAAGATTCGACGAGGTGATTTACAGCTAGGCAGCGGAAGCAGCGCTGCTTTCTTTGTGTTGGTGGACAAGTGTGAGAGCATCGATGCGGAATGGGGAGGCATCGAGGGGTTATATAGGGGGGGAGAGGGTGCGGGTGGCTGTGGTCGAGGGGGGATGAGAGAAGGGCATCTCTGTACGAGCTCGTCGGATTGTGGTTGTACTGCACGAGTGACATATCCGCCGTCAGGGCGGCTAGACCCATTGCGTGTGACAGAGAGCGAGGGGGCGACGGGCAGGGGCGTGGCGGCCGAGCAGCCGTCGTAGTCTGGGTGGAGGGATTAGGCTTGATCATGAGGTCTAGATGCTGGTCATGGGTAGCGAGAGGGGTCTGTGGCGACGGGCGGGCGTGCGGACTCGTCACTTCGTCAGTTCCCAACGTGAGATTCGCTGCAGATACGTTCCTCGGGGGCGCGCGCAGGGTGACAGGGGGCGGCGCAGCCATGCCCGGATTAGACGCGGGGCGGGCAAGCGGTTCGTCCAAAATTGGCATGGACAGAGAGACAAAGAGGGGGTTCTGGGGGCTCGCGCCAGCTCCATCCGCATGCGCCGAACCAGATGCAGCGTACGGGTCTTTTGATAGATTTGGTGGGGCAGGGGGCGCCGCACCGCCATCATGATGCATGGGGTGGGTCAGCGTTGCATGCGTAGCAGGGCGGATGTGCTGCAATCATGCGACCGCGGTGGGCTGCAGAGTCGTTCGGGTCTGAAGATGCTGATGCTCAAAGGGGCCAAGAATGGAGTCTGATCTAGGGGGCAAGGTAGGGTAAGTAAACTTGGTGTAATGATGGAAAAACCGACTGCAGTGAGCAACGGCTTGTTCGAGCTGGTCAAAGAGGAAGATCCGAAACCCTTCAAAACCTATGGACCCAAGATTGAGGATTTGAATTTTAATTGATTGGGAGAGGACGCCAGACTTATACACATGCTCATGAACTTTGACTGCTAGAAAATCTTGTTTGACCAAAAAGTAGTGGTTTAGGGCAGATTCTACTACTAGTTCATTACGTCTAACCGTAATTGGTAGGAAGGTAACCCAAAACAAATGTGTGTGCTTAGTGTAATTTGCATGTGGTGTAAGCTGGCAGGAGCGGATAACATTAAGCATACGGTAGAAAAAACTTATACCAGGCCATTGACGACGCTCCTTAGAGAGAACAATAGTTGTGGACGCAGGTGGCAGCAGAGCAGGATCGACTTCCAACGACGAGGAGGACGTAGGCCCGTAAGACGACGGCGAGGCCGACTCCGATGGTGAGCATGCATCACTCCCTGTAGGCGCAGGCCAAGGGAAGCGGAGCAGAATGCCCAGCTTGCGGAAATCACCCATAGAGGCGATGAGCGCGACAACGTCAGGCGAAGCAACAGTGAAGGAGAAGCAGGAATCTCCGCCGTCCGTGACGTTGAATTGGTGGTGGATGCCACCGAAAAGACAAGCGAGGATGAGACCCATCGTGGCGGCATCAAGGGTGAAAGGGAACTGTATGACGCGCGCATACATGCGGCATCCATGCGACTGATTTGGTGGACGCTGGGAGACAAGCGAGCGACATTGTGCCCATGCTACGCTTTCAAACTGGAGTCCCAGATCCTCTAGAATTTGAAGCAGTTGAGCCAGCGGCATGCATGTGGCAGTGTGGGGGCGGAGAAGGAAGGATCGGAGGCAGGGTTCTCACAAAAGAGAAGGAGTATGCGCGGAAGCGGAGTGTGGTTTGGGCGAGGATGATCTTGGCTATACGCGCAGAAGCAACATGGAAACAATAAACGAGGGGAGAGCATTGAGCAACGAAGAAATCAGTAGCAGCACCGCCAAGAATGGCCTGAAGCAGGGCGGCGACGATAGTGGCATCAAGGGGGCGGTTGGAGTAGTGGAAGACGATGTAGAGCGGTAAAGCGAGGTGGATGGTTGGGGTGGTGATGTCGAGGCGGAGATAGTATGAAGCATCATCCTCGAACTCCAAGCCCATGGCATTGCCACAGCCCAAGAAGCAGCGGAGTGCAACCTGCCCGGCTTTCACATAAGGCGGGTCGAAGAATGGCGAAGGTGGAGGAGCTATTGTGGGGAGGAGCTCGTCTAGAGGATTGATGGCTAGCGTTGGCTCCGCCGAGAAGGCGGCCGGGGTTTTTTGGGAGGCTGGTGATTGGCCCTCCTCCGGCGAGGTGGAGGAGGGGGGAGCGGGAGCGGGAGCCATCCGAATTTCACCGCTAGAACAGTTGTGTGGATTTCTGCTAGGGGGCAGTTGCTTAGAGTTTGCTAGAACAATTGCTATATGCAGACGTATATAGTTGCATACACACACAAGATGAGTTGGACTTGCACACATTTTCTTGATTTTCTCATTTTACACAAACCAACCAATAGGAAACACACATGAGTTGCTTGTTGAATGCACTCAAATTGCACGAAAACACCCCAAAAATTGCTTTTTTTTAGGTGATACTCAAGTGCATAACGATCGAAAATTTATTGTCCTTGTTTCGCCTCCAATAGCCCCATCGATGGTGAGCTTAGACTTTTCCATATGTAAAAGGTGCATCATGTTGTGTGTAGTTTTTTTTACACAAACCAACCTAATAGGTGGTCCTACTGGGAAAAAAGAAGTTGCTTTTCTATAGCACTAAAGTTGCCTCCGTCGTATCCAAAGTTGCCTCGAAAAAATTCGACGAAACCTATCTATATGAGATTTAGTTTCGAAGAACTCGTCGCAAGAAAGCCAGCTGTGAAAAGAAAATTGAATTTCGACACTTAAATCAGAAGTTACAGTTTTTTAAACTTTTTGGATCCCCAAATAAATGCACGCGAGGACATGATTTCTTTTTTAGTAAACTGCAGTCGTGCGCGTCAGCTACTTTTTTCCATATCTGGATGAGCGCTAGTTCCTACCAGTGAGCGCTCGGGCGCCCGCTAGCCATGTCCTTATTTATTTTGTACCTGGAGCAACACATGGGCCTTTTTGCTAGTACTAACTAATGCACCTTACATCAATTTTGAAGGCTTCGGGATCATGCACATTAGGCGGTGTTCAAATACCTTTGACCAGATGGGATGTACAATACCAGGCTCGCGTCACCATGCAAAATAACTATGAAACAAAAATCAAGAAAAAATAACAAAGCGAGCATGAGTGATGCTGATAGAAGATGAGCAGTCCCAGCATGTGGCTCAGCATGAACTAAACGAGAATTACACAATTTTTATATATTTTTTTCAAATAAAATACAAGACATACATTTTGAAATGCACAGATCAGCACACAATAGTCAACTTCAAAGTAAAACAGAAACGTATACGGTGCATGCATCATAATTTGCCCACATAGAAAAATATACTTGGCCATATATAAACAGCTAAAATGCTAAAACAAAATTACAGCTGCCAGGGTCTTTTATTCTTATATGAGACTACTACTCATTGACATTATCCATCGTTATTGTCTCTTCATTATTCTTGAACTATTTCCATCATCCAATTATTATCTCCGCAGATGAGGAGGATCCATGGGTGAGTTGCTCCCTTATCCGTTGCTTGCTAGCTTCATCTACCATAAATCTTGGAGGCTCATGATTGATAGCACTGCACCCATTGCACGGATCTTCATCACACAACTCGATTCTATTCAACACGACAGCTCGTGCCATGACAAGTCTTACATAATTCATCACCTTTTCTTCCTCCTTAAAACCTTTCATCACGAGCAACTTCAAGTTCAAGTACCTCGAATTCTCGGATGGTTCCCACAACACATTGGTCTTCTCAGCACTATCCTTAGTCTTACTGAGTTCACATGAATGTCGAGATAGCTTCATGGACCACAAATAAACAATACATTAGATTAAGTGTTGGCATTGGTTTTGATATTAATATCTAAGATAAAGAACGACAACAATAACAAGAGTCAATACATCCAAGTAACGAATGATTGCTATAAAGCTAACACCCTCCTTGGACTAGTTTTTGGAATGGCCTATATAGCTGTCTGGGACAAACGAATGATTTTTGAGGATTCCCTAGGGACTTGGAGAAATCCAACATGAGATTATACCTCACAGGAAAAAATATGCGTCGTGCATGGACATTATCTGTGAAAAAACGCTATGCAGCATCCAAACAAGATTGTACATCATTACTGTAATATTCATGAGATCTCCTATTCGTACATCATTACTCTTATTGGGTATTTAAATTTGGATATCACACACTTAAACAGACATGTCGATTTTTTTTTGCTGATGGAAACATATCGTACAAACAAATTATATCCAGGCCAAGATGTGGGTTAACTGGAAGAACTGAAATAACGGACTTACATAAAAGTTCTCCAAGGAAGGTGCACCTTCGAGGATAAACATAGTCCAATTCAGATCGCACTCTGCAAAGATATTGTAAAGATGTGCATCTCTCAGTTTACTGAATATAGGAGTGAGCTGTCGAGGATCTTCAGGTTCAATCCAAATCTGCAGCAGAACGAAGTATAGAAATATGAGGAATATGTCATGATGTTAACAGGGACACGTTGAAACAAACAAACATGATGTAGACGAGGAGGGAACTGTAACTTACCATTTGAGTGCGGAAATTTAGATGCAGCATTGACAGGTTTTTGTTACCAGATAGGCACTCGCTCAATGTGAATGGCGTCTGCCAAGATAGGGCAGGAGAAGCGAAATATAATTTAACAAGCTGGGGGACATAGCCAAAAGACACTGGGGGGTTTTCACCGCACCAACTATCATAGACCAATTCCAGGAGTTGAGGGGCAGAGATTAGTTCAACTTGTTCACACTCAAAGTCGATAAGTTCAAGTCCTATGAGCTCCGAGCATGGAGCATCTATCTTGAGGACAGGGTCCTGGCCCATTTGACAGGATCTCAAGGAAAGGAGCTTAAGTTTATTGCAAGTGTTGAGGATATTGGGGATATCTGAGTCTTCAAAAGAAAGGCTCCGCAGCGTCAGTTTGGTGAGCAAACTGAAGGGACCGGGGCAAGCATGGAAGAAGGACATAAAGCACTGTCTGAACAGTACTAGTTCAGCCTCACTTGGACATGCAACATGGCCGGTCGCCGCAAACTCGAGGTATTCTGGTACGTCGATCTTCACGGCATCCCCGAGGGCATGACCGATGGAGGACAAGTAAGGGTCTGCTAGGTAGAAGCAGAGCTGCAGGATCTTGATGACCCGATTGCATCCACAAGGCGGAGGAGATAGAAATCTCCTTGTCGCATCAGTGTACGCAGTCATTATCTGGTCCACCGTGCCTGGAAAGTCTTCGGCATTAATTTGCAGATTAGAGAGCTGATGCGGGAGGTGCCTCCATCGTGTGGAGAGCACGCCGGTCTGAACTGCCGTGGGCATGTAAAGGCATTCGAGGATTTTGAGTAGAAGATGGTCGGGCAGCGCGCTGATTCTATCATCGTTTTCGCTTGCACTAGTGCTATCTTCATCTCTCATGATCTGCAAAAGAGAGATAAACTAGTAGGATCAAAACAGCTACAGAAGCCATATCTTCTTCTTGTTACGATTCTCCATGGGCAAGGTGAGTAGTAACAGTATAAAAATGAATCTACTAAAGATTAGAAGGCCTACTTTAATTGATACTAGTAATAACAAGAAGGCAGAAGGGGTATGAACTTACGGTGTTGCAGGTTGACTCCATGGCGGCCTGCCTTGCAGGTTGCAGCTGCTGTCTGGAGTAGTTGTTGAGACCGGCGGCCGGACTTGTAGTCAATAGGCTACTTATTGAGACAGGCGGCCGGCCTTGCAGCTGCTCTCGGGTAACTTACCAAGACAGAAACGGGGACTAGGACGAGCCGGATTAGACAATCCTCTGTTGGTTCGGATACCATCAGGAATCCTCCTCCGCAACAGATTTGAACCCAGCGGTCCGGCCTTGTTGGTTGAAGATATGATCAGCCTCCTGCACGGACTAGTTGGGCATGAATGAATCAGATCAAAAGGAGCTGGAAGAGAAGCAAAGATGAGTGTGGCGGGGGTGGGTTTGAACTTTGATATCGTGATCTGTTTGGTTCAAAGCAGGGGAACAGGAGAAGGTGGCGCACCGTCGCCGCGCTTGTCCTCCTTGTTTGAAAGACAGCCAATGACGGGCGGTCGCGACTAAGAAAAGGCCCAGGCGTTGCTGCTCGCGGCGGTGGAAGGAGAATCGCCGGCGCAGCTGCTCTCGGGTGGGTCTCGTGGTGGAGAACAGTGTGGAGGCGAGCGGGGGAGAGAGAAAGGGGTCCAGACGAGTGACGCTATCCCATACCAGTCGATACGGGGTGCTTTGGGGGATTCATGGCCGGCGGCTCACCTGAATTTGGACGAGGCACCGAACCAGGGCAACTCTGTTTCTGGGCGCAGGGAGGAAGACGAGGGAAATTCGGGAGAAAGGCGAAATAATTCGGTCGATTCGGTTGCGCCAGCGGTACAGGGTAAACGTAAACATTCTCGAAAAAAAGGGTAAACATAAACAGAAGCAGAAAATGAGGGAGTAGTAATTAATGCATAAACAACTAATTAATTGACTAGTACAAATGTCCGTGCGTTGCACCGGGCAAAAATAAAATGTAACTTGTTCCACGTGCCATTATGCAACGTTTATCAATCAATTTTATTTGTTGTTGTTTAGAAAAACAGGTTTATCTTCTTTGAGAAGGTGTTTTTTAAATTTTTTGAGAATATTTCTTAAAATGATATCATTTTATGGCAATGTTTTTTAATATTAAATTTTATTTCTAATTTTTTGCACTATTTTGTGCGATGGTCCATTTTCATTTGGCAATGTACTAAGTCCAGCCCAAACTGCAGCCACGCCAACCGAGCTCCTCGTCTCGAGAAAACGAATCCCCGTTCCTCAATCTAGCTGAACTGCTAAAGGCGACGGTGGCAAGCGTCCCTCCCCACTGGCCGGCTATATTAAGATACTCACCAAAATATATTGGCATGGAGAAATTCTGTTTTTAATATTAACAATTAATAAATATTAAGATACTCACCAAAATATATTGTAGAAAGTCTTTCATCTACTTGAGCTAGATAGATTTCTATGAAATCTTACTTCTGCATCTTCAACTTTGGAAAGAACAGCTGGTTTTATACCTGATAAAAAAGAACCATTGGACGAAGATGGGACTTTGTGGACTACCAAGCACTTGAGAATTTTTCTTGTATAATAACAATGGTTTGCCTTGGCGTTTACTGTACAAATATTCACATGACATTATTTTAAGCATGCACATCACAAATGAATATATGTCCACAAACTAATGATAATGGGCAGTAAAGAGTTTTGGTGCCATAAACTCTAACGTGCATGCATTTTGACACAATGGTTGTTAGTACATGACTTCCTGAAAACTTAAAAGAAAAGTAAGATGTGCGTGTCTTATCCTTGCAAGTATTTCTACTGTAAACAGAAAAGGTATATTTTCACAGATTTGTAGCAGTTGGAAAATCAGAACGTCACATATATGTTAAGTTTAATCGCTGGCTCCTAACTGTGAAGATATTCCAGCCCTGTCAATGTTTGTTCTTGTCCTCATCAATCCATGAGGCAAAGAACTTCTGAATGTGTTCTCTTGTGCCAAAGAAAAGAGTTAGCTTGTCCTCATCAATTCATGAGGCAAGAAACTTCTGAATCTTCGTGTGGCTCAACGTCCTCAACAGCAGGATCTCCATATTCAGTTGTGTCATATTCCGTGAGGAACCCGTGACAGAATCTTCAATCAATGTTTAACTTGATGCCACCTCCCCACCGCACCGACCAAGTCTCCCTCCGGTGAGGTGGTCGCTGCCCTCCACATTCGCGGTCCTGCTCGTCCTCTCGCTTACTTCTGATAAAGGCGTGAGCCTGTGATTCCTGTGGGAAATTCTCTCGAGCACATGGCAGACATCGTGGTGGTGTGCATAGCCTGTAACTGGGATGGGGAAGGCCGTGACATAGGAGTCGCTGGTGAGGCTGCAGAGCATGAAGATGTCCTTCCATCCGCATGGACAGGGGCGGCAGGGCCCTTGTTAGTGGAGGCCGCATTGACGACGGTGAGCTCCCAGCAATCCCGACGAAGGCTACGACATCCTCCCGGTGAGCCCCAACGAACAGACGAGGTCAGCAATATGGGCGAGCGTTGTGCAGCGAGGTCGACGGCTGAAGTCCCAATGGCAGCAACGCATGATGGCCGAGAAGCGAGTAGGATGCGCTGCGCTGTATGGTAACATGATGTGCACAGCCAGGAGCTCGTGGTGATGGATGAGCCTGCGACAACGACGGACGCAACGGTGGAGCTCAGGACGCGGCGGGGAGACAAAGACCACGATGATGCCGGCTAACCCGTGGAGGCTGTAGGAAATAGGACGGGGATGGCACCGAGGAGATCGAGGAGGCATGTGCACCTGATCTGCCGCCGCCAGCGACGGGAAGGAAGACGAGGAAATTTCGCCAGCGGTAAAGAAACAGTTAAAACAAAAGTAAACAGAAGGATGTGATTGGGGTAGAAAATGAGGGAGTAGTTTTTTTTTTACACGATTATTAATGTTCTCTCAAAAAAATACACGAATTAATGCATAAACGAATTGAGTACGTCCTCCTAGTAGTACTCATCACTATTCAAAATTTTGTTTTTGAGATGCACTACCCAATGAATAGTACAATGCAAAGATAAAACAAAAATGACTGATCTGTGTGCCGGTTCTTCATCATCGTAGAAAATCTCTACTATATTATTAAACAATCAAATAAGAACTTTCTTACGCGCACCCCGCAATTAGTCCCACAATAACGCACGAGCCAATCAGCACCACACGATTAGGCCAACAAATCTCAATCTAACAGCCATCATTAATCCAATACCTCTACGGTGTGCACTTAGCATTTACCAATGACTGACCGTACTTCACCAGAAGAGTAGTAGTCGAACAACCAACCCCGCGCGTCCCTACAATCACGGAAATCAGATCGCAAACTAACAACCAGCCCAACGTGCCCTACAATCACGGAAAATTAGATCGCAAGCTAAGGGAACTTCACGCCCTTGACCTTGACCTCGCCGCATGGCACATACGCCGCCCACCAATAGCGTCTCCTACCTGCACGGCGACCACGCCGCACTGCACCGTCCCGTCACCTCCGTGCACGATTGCCATCGTCGATTGTTGCCGCTCGCAGCGTGGCATCCGTCCTGCAAGATCGCCAGTGCCCAGGAGAGAGCCTGCCCCGGCACCCACACCGCCGCGCCCGCCCTGCACTGGCACCCACGCCGCCGCGCACACGCCCGCCAGGGCATGGGCGCCAGCGCCTGTCGTGTCCCCTGAACCAGCCGGGCACACGCAGCTGTGATTCTTCCGAGGACTTCTTCAGGTTCGACTTCTTCCTTTGACTCTTGCAGCATTAATCATGATTAGATTTTTGATAATAGAGTTCTAAATAATAAACAGTTGCACAGCAAAATGCTATAAGGCGTTCATTTTACATACTGACTATATGAGGATAATGAAACTGGATTTGTGTTGCAAATTGCCTTTACTATATCAAGTAAATACAGGAAAGTGACTTTACTATATCAAGTTCCATCAACATGACCACCAACACAAGCGTTCTACAAAGTAATATAGCATCTATCCAGCTCCAGGATGTTACAATGAATTGTATAAATCTGTATAAACCCACTTTTGCACACATGATGATTGAGAATGTGCATGATTATTTAAACTGAAAACATCTGGAGTACACGTGATCCATTCTAATTCTGAAAACTAAAGAAGTCGCACTTCCTGCTTCCTGAGTACAAAATGGTGCATTTGAATGTCTGTTTGTTGAAACTATGCAACTTTGGCATATCTTTTTTTTTCATGTGCATATCCTAATAGGTGAGAGCATCAACAAGATTTTGTTGATCTATCATGAACCGGTTTAGAATATATGTTTTTGCAGGACTAATGCTTGTGGTGTTGGAAATATGCCCTAGAGGCAATAACAAATTAATTATTATTATATTTCCTTGTTCATGATAATCGTTTATTATCCATGCTAGAATTGTATTGATAGGAAACTCAGATACATGTGTGGATACATAGACAACACCATGTCCCTAGTAAGCCTCTAGTTGACTAGCTCGTTGATTAATAGATGGTTACGGTTTCCTAACCATGGACATTGGATGTCGTTGATAACGGGATCACATCATTAGGAGAATGATGTAATGGACAAGACCCAATCCTAAGCCTAGCACAAGATCGTGTAGTTCGTATGCTAAAGCTTTTCTAATGTCAAGTATCATTTCCTTAGACCATGAGATTGTGCAACTCCCGGATACCGTAGGAGTGCTTTGGGTGTGCCAAACGTCACAACGTAACTGGGTGGCTATAAAGGTGCACTACGGGTATCTCCGAAAGTGTCTGTTGAGTTGGCACGAATCGAGACTGGGATTTGTCACTTCGTGTAACGGAGAGGTATCTCTGGGCCCACTCGGTAGGACATCATCATAATGTGCACAATGTGACCAAGGAGTTGATCACGGGATGATGTGTTACGGAACGAGTAAAGAGACTTGCCGGTAACGAGATTGAACAAGGTATCGGGATACCGACGATCGAATCTCGGGCAAGTATCGTACCGATAGACAAAGGAAATTGTATACGGGATTGATTGAATCCTTGACATCGTGGTTCATCCGATGAGATCATCGTGGAGCATGTGGGAACCAACATGGGTATCTAGATCCCGCTGTTGGTTATTGACCGGAGAGTTGTCTCGGCCATGTCTGCATGACTCCTTAACCCGTAGGGTCTACACACTTAAGGTTCGATGACGCTAGGGTTTATAGGGAAAGTATGTACGCAGTTACCGAATGTTGTTCGAAGTCCTGGATGAGATCCCGGACGTCACGAGGAGTTCCGGAATGGTCCGGAGGTAACGATTGAAGTATGGTTTTGGCCACCGAAAGTGTTTTGGGCATCACCGGTAGTGTACCGGGACCACCGGAGGGGTCCGGGGGTCCACCGGGAGGGGCCACCGGCCCCGGAGGCCTACATGGGTCAATAGTGGGAAGGGACCAGCCCCTAGGTGGGCTGGGGCGCCTCCCACCAAGGCCCAAGGCGCCTCCAAGAGGGGAAGGGGGCAAACCCTAGGGCAGATGGGCCCTAAGGCCCACCCCATGTGCGCCTCCCCCGGCTGCCTTGCCGCACCCCTTGGGGTGGGAACCCTAGAGGGGGCGCAGCCCCTCCCCTCCCTCTATATATACTTGAGGTATGGGGGCTGCCCAACACACGATTTGATCTCTCTCTTGGCGCAGCCCTACCTCTCTCCCTCCTTGTCTCTCGTAGTGCTTGGCGAAGCCCTGCTGGAGTCCCGCACTCCTCCACCACCACCACGCCGTCGTGCTGCTGCTGGACGGAGTCTTCCCCAACCTCTCCTTCTCCCCTTGCTGGATCAAGGCGTGGGAGACGTCACCGGGCTGCACGTGTGTTGAACGCGGAGGCGCCGTGGTTCGGCGCTTAGATCAGAATCAACCGCGATCTGAATCGCTACGAGTACGACTCCTTCATCCGTGTTCTTGTAACGCTTCCTCTTAGCGATCTACAAGGGTATGTAGATGCACTTCCCTTCCCCTCGTTGCTAGATTACTCCATAGATTGATCTTGGTGATGCGTAGAAAATTTTAAATTTCTGCTACGATCCCCAACAGTGGCATCATGAGCTAGGTCTATGCGTAGTTTCTATGCACGAGTAGAACACAAAGCAGTTGTGGGCGTCGATATTGTCAATTTACTTGCCGTTACTAGTCTTATCTTGATTCGGCGGCATCGTGGGATGAAGCGGCACGGGCCGACCTTAGACGTACTCTTACGTGAGACTGGTTCCACCGACTGACATGCACTAGTTGCATAAGGTGGCTAGCGGGTGTCTGTCTCTCCCACTTTAGTCGGATCGGATTCGATGAAAAGGGTCCTTATGAAGGGTAAATAGAAATTGGCATATCACGTTGTGGTTTTCGCGTAGGTAAGAAACGTTCTTACTAGAAACCTATAGCAGCCACGTAAAAACTTGCAACAACAATTAGAGGATGTCTAACTTATTTTTACAGCATGTGCCGTGTGATGTGATATGGCCAAAAAGATGTGATGAATGATATATGTGATGTATGAGATTGATCATGTTCTTGTAATAGAAATCACGACTTGCATGTCGATGAGTATGACAACCGGTAGGAGCCATAAGAGTTATCTTAATTTATTTATGACCTGCGTTTCAACATAAACGTCATGTAATTACTTTACTTTATTGCTAAAGAGTTAGCCATAGTAGTAGAAGTAATAGATGATGAGACAACTTCAGGAAGACACGATGATGGAGATCATGATGATGGATATCATGATGTCATGCCGGTGACAACGATAATCATGGAGCCCCGAAGATGGAGATCAAAAGGAGCAAAATGATATTGGCCATATCATGTCACTATTTGATTGCATGTGATGTTTATCATGTTTTACATCTTATTTGCTTAGAACGACGGTAGCTTAAATAAGATGATCCCTCGCAATAATTTCTAGAAAGATACGATCAACATGAAGATGTTCACCGATGTTGACTAGTCCATCTCACGTGATGATCGGACACGGCCTAGTTGACTCGGGTCATGTTTCTAGTCTGAGTGGGAGTTCATTAAATAATTTGATTAGATGAACTTAATTATCATGAACATAGTCTAAATTGTCTTTGCAAATATGTTGTAGATAAATAGCTCACGTTGTAGCTCCCTGTTTCAATACGTTCCTAGAGAAAGAACAAGTTGAAAGATAGTGTAAGCAATGATGCGGACTGGGTCCGTAGTCCGAGGAGTGTCCTCACTGCTACACAGAAGGCTTACGTCTTTGATGCACCGCTCGATGTGCAAACCCCTACAACGTCGTCTGTGGATGTTGTGAATACCTGACAGACACATCCTGATGACTATTTGATAGTTTAGTGCACCATACTTTACGGCTTAGAATCGGGATTTCAATGACGTTTTGAACGCCATAGAACATATGAGATGTTCCAAGAGCTGAAATTGGGATTTTAGGCTCATGCCCGTATTGAGAGGTATGAGACCTCTGACAAGTTCTTTGCCTACAAGATGGAGAAGAATAGCTCAGCAGAGCATGTGCTCAGAATGTATGGGTGCTACAATCACTTGAATCAAGTGGGAGTTAAACTTCCAGATAAGCCAGTGATTGATAGAGTTCTCTAGTCACTATCACTAAGCTACTAGATCTTCGTGATGAACTATGACATGCAAGGGATGGAGTTGATCCCGGAGCTGTTCGCGGTGCTTAAGACCGCAAAAGGTAGAAATCAAGAAGGAGCATCAAGTGTTGATGGTTTAACAAGACCACTGGTTTCAAGAAGGACAAGGGCTAGAAGGGAAACTTCATGGATGGCAAACCAGTTGCCGCTCCAGTAAAGGAACCCAAGGTTGAACCCAAACCCAAGACTAAGTGCTTCTATTGTAAGGGGAACAGTCACTGGTAGCAGAATTACCCCAAATGCATGGTAGATAAGAAGGCTGGAAACTTCAACAAAGTATATACGTGTTATTAATGTGTACCTCACTAGTACTCCTGGTAGCACCTGGGTATTGGATACCGGTTCAGTTACTATTATTGGTGGCTTGAAGCAAAAGCTACGGACTAAACGGAGACTGGCTAAGGGCGAGGTGACGATGTGTGTTGGAAGTGTTTCCAAAGTTGATGAGATCACCATCGCACACTCCATCTGCCTTCGGGATTAGTATTGAACCTAGATAAATGTTATCAGGTCTCTATGTTGAGCATGAATATGATTAGATCATGTTCATTGCAATACGATTATTAATTTAAGTTAAGAATAATGGTTATTCTGTTTACATGAATAATACCTTTCATGGTCATGCACCCTATGTGAATGGTTCATTGAATCTCGGTCGTGGTAATACGCATGTTCACGCCAAAAGATGTAGAGTTAATAATGATAGTACCACTTTCTTGTGGCACTGCCGCTTAGGTCATATTGGCGTAAGATGCATGAAGAAACTCTATGTCGATGGATGTTTAGAGTAACTTGATTTTGAATCGCTTGACACATGCGAGCCATGCCTCATGGGCAGGATGACTAAGACCCCATTTTCAGGTACAATGAAACGGGCAAGTGACTTGTTGGAAATCATACGTGCTGATGCGTGTGATCCAATGAGAATTGAAGCGTGTGGTGGATATCGCTATTTTCTCGTCTTCACTGACGATTTGAGTAGATATTGGTATATTTACTTAATGAAGCACAAGTTTGAAACGTTTGAAAAGTTTAAGCGATTTCAGAGTGAAGTTAAGAATCATCATAACAAGAAGATCATGTTCCTACGATCTAATCAAAAGGGGATTTTCTGAGTTGTGAGTTTGGCAATCACTTAAGACATTGTGGAATTGTTTCACAGTTGAAGCCACCTGGAACACCACAAGGTAATGGTGTGTCCGGATGTCGTAATCGAACCTTATGAGTTATGGTGCGATCTATGATGTCTCTTACCGATCTACCGTTTTCATTTTGAGGATATGCGTTAGAGACAGCTGCATTCACTTTAGATAGGACACCATCTAAGTTCGTTGAGACGACGTCGTATGAATATGGTTTGGCAAGAAACCAAAGTTGTCGTTTCTTAATGTTTGGGGCTGCAATGCTTAAGGCTTCAGCCGGAGAAGCTCGAACCCAAAAGCGGACGAACACATCTTCATAGGATACCCAAAGGTATCAGTTGGGTATACCTTCTATCTCAGATCCGAGGGCAAATTGTTTGTCGCTAAGAACGGGTCCTTTCTCAAGAAGGAGTTTCTCTCGAAAGAATTGAGCGGGAGGAAGATAGAACTTCATGAGGTTGTCGAACCTTTACTTCAACCAGAGAGTGATGCAACACAGAAAGATGTTTTCTGTGGCGCCTACGTCTGTTGAAGAGGAAGTTAATGAAAGTGATCATGAAGCTTCGGATCAAGTTGCTATCGAACCTCATAGGTCGACAAGGATATGTACTACTCCTGAGTGGTACGATAATCATGTCTTAGATATCATGTTGTTAGACAACAATGAACCTACGAGCTATGGAGAAGCGATGGTGGGCCCGTATTCCGACAAATGGTTAGAAGCCATGAAATCCGAGATAGGATCCATGTATCAAAACAAAGTATGGACTTTGGTGGACTTGCTCGATGATCGGCAAGCCATTGAGATAAATGAATCTTTAAGAAGAAGACGAACGTGGGCGGTAATGTTACCGTCTATGAAGCTCGACTTGTGGGAAAGAGTCTTTTCACAAGTTCAAGGAGTTGACTACGATGAGAATTTTTCACCCGTGGCGATGCTTAAGTCCGTCGGAATCATGTTAGCATTAGCTGTATTTTTCGATTATGAAATCTGACAGATGGATGTCAAAACAAGTTTTCTTACCAGTTTTCGTAAGAAAAGGTTGTATGTGATACAATAAAAGGTTTTGTCGATCCTAAGGATGCTAAAAGGTATGCTAGCTCCAGCAATCCTTCTATGGACTAGAGCAAGCATCTCGGAGTCAGAATACATGCTTTGATGGAGTGATCAAAGCTTTTAGGTTTATACAATGTTTGCTAGAAATTTGTATTTACAAGAAAGTGAGTGGGAGCACTACAACATTTATGATAAGTATATTGGATGACATATAGTTGATCCAAAATAATGTCGAATTTCTGGAAAGCATAAACGGTTGTTTGAAGAGTGATTTTCAAAGGAAGACCTGGATAAAGCTGCTTACAGATTGGGCATCAAGATCTATAGAGATAGATCAAGACGCCTGATGATACTTTCAAAGAACGCACACCTTGACATGTTTTTAAAGGAGTTCAAAACAGATCAGTCAAAGAAGGGATTCTTACCTGAGTTGTAAGGTGTGAAGTTGAGTAAGACTCAAAGCTTGACCACGGCAGAAGAAAGAGAAAGGACGAAGGTCGTCCCATATGCTTTTGTCATAGGCTCTATACGGTATGCCATGCTGAGTACCACACCAGATGTGTGCCTTGCCACATGTCTGGCAAGAGGGTACAAAGGTGATCTCACCAGATAGCGGTCAAAATTATCCTTAGAGAAATAAGAAAATGTTTCTCGGATATGGAGGTGAAGAAGAGTCCGACGTAAAGAGTTACGTCGATGCAAGATTAACACCTATCCGGATAGCTCTGAGTAGAGATACTGGATACATATAATGGAGCAACAATTTGGAATAGCTCCAAGTGGAACGTGGTAGCAGCATCTATGATATGACATAAAGTTTTGCGAAATACATAGGGATCTGAATATTGCAGACCCGTTGACTACAACCTCTTTCACAAGCATAACATGATCAAACCCAGAACTCATTGAGTGTTAATCACATAGTGATGTGAACTAGATTATTGAGTCTAGTAAACTCTTTGGATGTTGGTCACATGGCGATGTGACCAGTGAGTTTTAATCACATGGCGATGTGAACTAGATTATTGACTCTAGTGCAAGTGGGAGACTGTTGGAAATATGCCCTAGAGGCAATAACAAATTGGTTATTATTATATTTCCTTGTTCATGATAATCGTTTATTATCCATGCTAGAATTGTATTGATAGGAAACTCAGATACATGTGTGGATACATAGACAACACCATGTCCCTAGTAAGCCTCTAGTTGACTAGCTCGTTGATCAATAGATGGTTACGGTTTCCTGACCATGGACATTGGATGTCGTTGATAACGGGATCACATCATTAGGAGAATTATGTGATGGACAAGACCCAATCCTAAGCCTAGCACAAGATCGTGTAGTTCGTATGCTAAAGCTTTTTAATGTCAAGTATCATTTTCTTAGACCATGAGATTGTGCAACTCCCGAATACCGTGGGAGTGCTTTGGGTGTGCCAAACATGACAACGTAACTAGGTGGCTATAAAGGTGCACTACGGGTATCTCCGAAAGTGTCTGTTGGGTTGGCACGAATCGAGACTGGGATTTGTCACTTCGTGTAACGGAGAGGTATCTCTGGGCCCACTCGGTAGGACATCATCATAATGTGCACAATGTGACCAAGGAGTTGATCACGGGATGATGTGTTACGGAACGAGTAAAGAGACTTGCCGGTAACGAGATTGAACAAGGTATCGGGATACCGACGATCGAATCTCGGGCAAGTATCGTACCGATAGACAAAGGAAATTGTATACGGAATTGATTGAATCCTTGACATCGTGGTTCATCCAATGAGATCATCGTGGAGCATGTGGGAACCAACATGGGTATCTAGATCCCGCTGTTGGTTATTGACCGGAGAGTTGTCTCGGCCATGTCTGCATGACTCCTTAACCCGTAGGGTCTACACACTTAAGGTTCGATGACGCTAGGGTTTATAGGGAAAGTATGTACGCAGTTACCGAATGTTGTTCGAAGTCCCGGATGAGATCCCGGACGTCACGAGGAGTTCCGGAATGGTCCGGAGGTAAAGATTGAAGTCTGGTTTTGGCCACCGGAAGTGTTCTGGACATCACTGGTAGTGTACCGGGACCATCGGAGGGGTCCGGGGGTCCACCGGGAGGGGCCACCGGCCCCGGAGGCCTATATGGGCCAATAGTGGGAAGGGATCAGCCCCTAGGTGGGCTGGGGCGCCTCCCACCAAGGCCCAAGGCGCCTCCAAGAGGGGAAGGGGGCAAACCCTAGGGCAGATGGGCCCTAAGGCCCGCCCCAGGCGCGCCTCCCCCTCTTCCCCTTGTGGCCGCCACCCTAGATGGGATCCTGGGCTGCCGCACCCCTTGGGGTGGGAACCCTAGAGGGGGCGCAGCCCCTCCCCTC
This sequence comes from Triticum urartu, assembly GCF_003073215.2. Classification (NCBI taxonomy): domain Eukaryota; kingdom Viridiplantae; phylum Streptophyta; class Magnoliopsida; order Poales; family Poaceae; genus Triticum; species Triticum urartu. The sequence goes on from NC_053024.1 coordinate 8,420,165, forward strand.
CTATATATACTTGAGGTATGGGGGCTGCCCAACACACGATTTGATCTCTCTCTTGGCGCAGCCCTACCTCTCTCCCTCCTCGTCTCCCGTAGTGCTTGGCGAAGCCCTGCTGGAGTCCCGCGCTCCTCCACCACCACCACGCCGTCATGCTGCTGCTAGACGGAGTCTTCACCAACCTCTCCTTCTCTCCTTGCTGGATCAAGGCGTGGGAGACGTCACCGGGCTGCACGTGTGTTGAACGCGGAGGCACCGTGGTTCGGCTCTTAGATTGGAATCAACCGCGATCTGAATCGCTACGAGTACGACTCCTTCATCCGCGTTCTTGTAACTCTTCCGCTTAGCGATCTACAAGGATATATAGATGCACTCCCCTTCCCCTCGTTGCTAGATTACTCCATAGATTGATCTTGGTGATGCGTAGAAAATTTAAATTTCTGCTACGATCCCCAACATGTGGTAAGCCATCTAAGAAATATTTAGAGTTGCCAACAAAGGTAATCTGAAAGTATGATTTAGTAACAAATATGCCCGACCATCACATCAAGGAAATGTTCCATATACAACTACATGAATTTCTTAGAACAATAAAAATATTGTGCAACGAAGATTCAAAACATACTCTTTGATTCAGACTTGTTGCTCCCATCCCCTTTCGGTACCAAAAAGTGTTCAAGTTTTGTATCTGATCTGGAATCCAAACCCCTGGCTTGCTGAATGACTCGAGTAGGTCAGAACCACATAGCAGCATTACCTTGACACATCATGAGACAAAACACAAGTCGTAAACAACTGATTTATATACAGTGTTATAGTACTGATACATTTGGTGATCCAACAATGTGAGAGAAGACACTACTGTGTTGCAACAACAAAAATCATTGTCATATACATTTGTTGAACCTATTTGCTATTTATTTAAGTTGGCCGTATGCATCGTTTTCATGCAGAGGCGGGGGAGACCCCCCTTTTAGAAAAAAAAATATACCTTGATCAGCTAAGCCGTCCTTGCACAGAAGAATTCTTAACTCTTGAGAGAATGGTCAAGGTACGCTGATGGCCTTTCTGCATTGCCTGTATCAAGAACACAAGAATGTGTCCATCAAATGAACACATCGTCCAAACTGAAAGTACCTTATATGACAGTGAAAATCCAATGGTATGCATGTACTGATAACATGAAAAATCAGGTTATTATGCATGGATCAACCATCACGAAAGACGAGCTTCAACATGCCAATTCGCAGAGGCGAATCCGGTGAGGAGCCGGCAAGAGGTCATGAGCAGCCCCAAATTGCGAATTCGGTCATGAGAATGTGATGTTAACACAAACAAATACACATTTCCAGTTCAGCATAGTACCTTCTTCTTGTTAGCATCGGTTCACCAGGGACATGTATCCAGTAAGGCAGTAACATCCCAGCACCGACTACCCTGGCTGCTGCAACTCATCCTTCGCAAGCTCTGTACGTATGAAACAAGAGATGGGGTAATATGTAATCTGTTTGTTCTGATTCTCAGCCTGTTCTAATATTAACACAACACTTCATAGTTGCTAAACAGATTTAACAGGTGTTGCGGCTTACCAAACATGCCTGTGCGTGTAGGTGGGAAGGTTGAAGCTCCCGGTGGCCACCAGCACAACACCACCTCGCCTTCCCCCGTCTCTGCGGTCATCCAGTTGAATAAGGGAACGTATGGTGGATTAGGATGACTCTGAATAACACAAGTGAAGAAATCCTAGATCAGGTTCTTTTCTTTCTGCTTACAGATTTGGATCCGTGGACAGCTTCTTCGTGGGGACGGGAACTTCCACCTCCTCCAAGGTCATGTCCACGGCCGTCCTCTTCAAATCCCCAGTTGAGCAAGAAGCCGGCACAAAATCTTCGCTTCTCTCTTCCTGGGGTCGGCGTGCGCCGCCCGCCTGAGAGGTCGGCAGTCCGGCGTGTGCGGTAAGGGGCCAGCGTCGCCGGCGAGCATGCCAAGCTCGACCGCCTCCTCGAGCACTTAGACGGCCGAATTCGAAGGAGTGAGGTGGAGCAGGGGCATGCACGTCCGTCGGCGTGGGTGACGAAGGGGAGGGGCGGCCTTACAGGGAGCGTCGGCTGTGGAGGGAGGGATCTAGCGACCATGGAAGATTAGGGAAGGGGGAGAAAAGACAGGGGGCAGTGGAATGACTGACTTTTTTTTAGTACAACTACAGTATATACTAGCAGTGTCCAGAGAAGGATTGTGAGTGACTGTGGCGTTGTCCAAACCAATTTTCTTTCATCTTCTAGAAAAATACTTTTCTTTTTATATGGCATGTTCGATTTTGGGTGCCATTTTTTAATCATCACGGCTGTTATAGTCATGATCAGTTGATGGTTTAAAAAGTTTTATATAAATATCTATAAAAATTAAATAAAACTGAATATATTTTATGCTTTATAATCATGTAGGTCATCTTGTGGTGCGTGGATGGTAAATTTTATGAAATACTCCATCTTGTAAAATAATATAAATTTTATGAAGTACTTCAATGGAGATATGTTGTCTGATACTTCTATACATGTATTTTTCGTTCTGTATCATTATACTTATTATGTCGTATCACTATTTCAAAACTAACTAACTCTGAGTACTACTTTATAGGATCATATGACATATTTTAGAACAAAACTACCTGTCATTTTAGTTAAAATGATGATAATACAAGAAATCAAGACTTGAAAGATGACGGAAACAACACAGACCCCAAAGATTGTATGATTCTTGATAGACCCCCCCCCCCCCCCCCCCCCCCCCCCCCCCCCTCCCCCACCTCAAAACATTGAACATATCATCCGAAGTTGAGCTCATCTCACAATCATTTATCCTTTCACCGACTGTCACTCCAACAAACGATGACTTAATAGAGTAACTTTGTTCATCGGTATGATTGATGATGTCCCTTTACTAGAGCAAGACATATTTTTTCATATTTTAAAGTATGAAGGAAATGAAGTTGAGGAGGAAGCTTTTGATATATATTTTAAAGTACGAAAGGGAACCAAGCTCAAACCAATATCCCATCCATCGGATGAAGCACCATAGATCGTATCAATAAATGGACCTTCAAGAGATAATGGTGTTTAGTTGTGTTTTTTTTAAATTATGTAACAAATTATAATAGAATTATGTGATCATCAATGTTATATGAAGACATGTTTCTGGGTCGTATGTTACACACGCGCTCATATCACTGAGCATAAGACAGATTTGGATGGGTCGGTAATAAACTCCCTAGAAGAGAAAATATACTCAAATAGATGTTTTTATTGTAGATTATGATACGTGTGTTACACGTGTATGTGTACTAGTGTTGAAAAGCCCTTGAGGTGTCCACGTGCAAGTTACGAAATCGGGGGCAGACCGTCGATGCTTAGTATGGCCTGTGATGGAAATCGAATGGCAAATCCAATTCTCATGGATTTCACGATATATATCTGCCCTTCTGCCACGGTCCACCATGATCGTCGGTAGCGTTGTCAACGTTGCACCTCCATATCGCGTCTGACAGAAAGATGCGATAGTATTAGAATTCCTAGATTTTTAGATGGCTTTCTTGTTGTCAAATATGTACGACTGTGCATATCATTACTCCCATAAATAATATTGGAGTACCTGTCCCGTCCCGTCGAGCGCCTCACCGGCGAAGAGGCCCTCCCAACTATCCATTGCTGGTTGGCTTGCCACAGGATGGCACCTTGAACGGCTTGGATTCGTGCAACCCAACTGTAGGGTTCATGACGGGTGGACCGTGGGTGCAAGCCCGTGGCCATCGTCATTGGGCAGCGTCGGGCACCCCCGCGAGCGAGGTTTATCGTGTTGCCCTGCGCCGGGTGGGCCAGTCGGTCCTTCATGTCGGCGTCTTCTACATGCGTCAGGCTTGTACGATCATTACGGTCCGAGCGTACGTTTTCCAATCTCCTTGTGGATGAAGAGGCCCTCAGAGCCGTCTGTTGCCGAGTGGCTTACCGCAAGGGCCTCGCGAGGGCGATGTAGGCGGTCTGACCTGCACGGACGGCGTGTGCCATGGTGAGCCGGCTGGGAGGTCTATGATGGGTGGATTGGTAGGCGCACCAACGGACATCATCATTGGGCGAATTTGGGCCCAGCCGCGAGCTACGCCCCACGTGCCCGCATTCGCGCGATGACGTGGTTGCTCCAGCTTGTATGTGTCTCTGAACCCTAATGAGTCGGTCTAGTCGGGCCACCCGAGGGTGCGTCACGGTTGCAGCAACAGTTCACATGTGGGTCCCGCTTCATGTTGTTTCATTAACCCCACACGGGCACACGCGGCCATGCAGTGGGGCCTTCAGATGGCTGTGTGGGCCTGCTCCCTTCCCATGCTCCTATCTGTGCTCCCACTTCATCCTACGGTTGAACCGTCACCTGGCTTGCCTGCTCCCGGCTTCATCCTACGGTCGGGCCGTCACCATGCTTGCATGCTCCCTCCCCATGCTCCCATTTCATCCTAAGGTTGTTTTTTTTTCCTTTTTCATTTCTAATTTAATAATCTCCTCCCTGATTTTAAAGGGATGAGGCGGGCCTTATTTTATTTCAATCAAATCAAACCACGTACGCGGAAGCACGAATGGATGCACGCACGGGGAGCAGGTCGTCCGTCCTCCTATAGTTGTGCGGTGGGGCGTGGGCACTCAGCCGACCTCTTTCGCTAGTGCCAGCCTGGCAGGCTCGAGCGACCGGCTTGCGGGTGTATTGCTTGTGTACGCCTGACCAGGACTTTGTTTGTCCAGACGTATGCTGTTTTACTCATCGCAGTGTCTCTCTTTGGCAGAGTGATTGTCTATTATGTGTTTTGGATCCTATATATCGGTCAGTGGCTTGTTGCCGCCATTTTTTTGTCCTTGTCTCTTTAAGTCGGTTTGTGTCGTGCATGGGATCGTGTCCAGCATGCTTCTTTCTCTTTATATTCGGGTCGCCTTCTGTTTGCATTCGCCGTCTCGCATTGCACTCCACACGCTTCTTGCATCCGTTTACTTGTATGTTGCTTGATGCTTCGTGCTATTTGGACTCGTGGTTAGTTCGGCATGTATATCGGCTGGTTTTAGAATTGAGCGTTGAGTTTTAAACCGTGCGGTTAGTTCAGGGTTAAAGTGCAGACTTTTTTCAATAAACTTTGATATTGATTGTCCACTTATAAACTTTGCTGTTGGATGTTACGTCCTAGAAATGCTCGCACACTGACACACATATGGAGCTAGTGATTCTCTCAAGGATAACTTTTAGTCCTCATTTTCTGATCGATTGATAGCTATCAAAGAACATCATCATATACTGTACCAATCTTTAAAAGGACGTCTATGCGGCTATGTCCTATATATAGAGTTAATACATGTTTTAGTACATAAACTTGTGGTGGTGGGAACAGTTTCATACAAAAACTAAAAAACCCCAAAAAAGTAGTACATGAACTCTACTGCCTTAACAAACGCATACAAATTGCTCACAACGTGACATTTGGCAGGCCACGTCGGATAAAAGCACGCGCCCGGCGTCTTGTTATTTTTTAGAAAGCCCCTCACTATATATATTATTTATGTTATTAGGTCCCCTGGTCAGTAGCACACAAAACTCCAAATCCTCTGCTCGCGGCGATTCCCTAATTTCAATCCCTAATAACTTCTCTCGCCCCTTGCCCTCGCCGCCGTTGTCGCTCTCATTCAACAACGTTGATCTCTCATCGCCGGCGAGAGCACAAACTACTGATGCAAGACTCACTGATGGCAGTACAACTACACTGACGTAACTGCGCTTTCGTCCGCATTAACTGAACTGACGAAAGTTCAGACTAGATGCTTACTCCTCGTCGTTCGACGACACGGCATGAGGGGCACGGGTACAGCCAGCCTCGCCGTCGTGCGCCGCCGGCTTGCGTGCGACCATCCTCAGCTGCTGGTCAAACTGTTGGCGCGCCATATATGCGTCACGCGCCGCTTCGTGGTGTGCCGCCACCCTACACACACGGTCAGAGTGTGCGGCCGTAACATGGACGTGCAGCACTAGTACAGCTTCCTCCCTTGTTGGACGTGCGTCGCAGACGAAACGCCGGGTGGCCTCCTTGCTTGTTGCAGTGCTCACTGAAAACTGGAGTACGCGGCCGTGCAGGCTGTAGTGAGGTCACGTCCTCAGCGTAGAAAAGAGATATAACACGTAGTTTGAGCGAAATCCATTGATAGCGAACTGGTATATTGACTGTTGCATGTCACTGCTCATCCTGGGTTCGAGTCCCAGTACCTACAATTTTTTTTGTCATGTTACAGCAGAAGCAAAATTCAGTCATGTTGACAGCAGAAGCAAAATCTGTCAGAAATAGATGTTAAAATTGGACAGATGTAGAAACTTCTGTTTGCACTGAATTTGACAGCAAAAAAATAGATGTTAAAATTCAGTCCAGTGCAGTAAATTTGGCAGAAACATGCATCTCCAGAACAAGTTTTTACTGAATTCAGACAAGTCTGAATTTGGTAGAAACATTCATCTAAAAAATTCAGTAAGCAAGACAACACTTAAATGTTGAATATGATCACAGTATATTGCAGAACTGATCAAGTTTTTACTGAATTTTGATCACAGCAGATTGCACACAACACTAAAGTGGGTGCATCAGTACAAAAATAGTGCCTACACCATTACAAAATGAGCACTTAAAAAAATAAAGTTCATACATGAACTTCTACAAAGTAGCTTGAAGTTTATTTAAGAACTTCAAGCACTCTAGCACTGATCTCCTGGAGGTGCATTATGTGAAACTGGTACTTCATCTGTGGCATTAAGGTCTGGGATCATGTGCCTAGCTCCATCATCTCCAAACATGAGTCTATATAGTGGATACTGAGATGGATCAGTGCCAGATCCAGTCCAAGCTCCTCCTATGTCTGCTCCATTCCAAGCTCCTCCTACTCCTATGCCTGCTCCATTCCAAGCTCCCCCTACTCCTATGCCTGCTCCATTCCAAGCTCCTCCTACTCCTATGCCTACTCCATTCCAAGCTCCTCCTATGGCCGCTCCATTGTCAAATCCTCATATGCCTGCTCCATTCCAAGCCCCCCTACTCCTATGCCTGCTCCATTCCAAGCTCCTCCTATGGCTGCTCCATTGTCAAATCCTCCTATGCCTGCTCCATTTCCAAATTCTCCTGTGCCAAATCCACTCCAAGCTCCTCCTATGCCTGCTTCACTACCAGCCCCTCCAATGTATGTTCCATTGGCATCTACTTCTCTGCCAGCTCCATTGGTAGCCCCTCTCCCAACTCCTCTTGCTCTTGTTCCTCCTCTGCCAGCTCCTCTCCCGGCTCCTTTTGCTCTTGTTCCTCCTCTGCCAGCTCCTCTCCCAACTCCACTTTCAGTACTGCATGTTGTTGTTTTTGTTTTGTTTTGTCTTCCTGCTTGTGCACTAGAACCAGGTTCATCTAGATGTGTTTGCTCACTTATAGTTCTTGATTTTCTTCTGGCTCTCACCCTTCCTCTGTTGGTTGTCGTGGTCGTTCTTGTCCTTTGAGGAATTGAGTCTATAGCATCAAGCACAAAAGCTGCTTGCTCTGGCAACGGTCCTGGTGGTGTCACTTGGCTCACATATGCTCTATCCTGCAAATGTGAAGATGCAAACAAAATAACTAGATTTATAATAAGCAAGAGAAATAACTAGATTTATACAAGTGCAAGTGCTAGGAGAAGTGCAAGAAATACAGTTATGTGATACTAAAAAAACAAGTGCTTGCTTTATGAATTTTACCTCATGGCCCATCATGTACACCATGCTAGTTCTAACATTCATTGGGTCCAACCTGGGATTTAGTCTTGCTGGCATTATGTCCTGCAAAGATAATACATGCATAATTATGTTGGATAACTTGCAGAATTGTCTATGTTGCATAATTTAGTAACTTGCAAAAAGTATATATGTTGCAAAATTCAGTGACTTGCCTGAAGAATTGAAAGATCTTCTATTTCTTCTTCTTCATCTAGTTGAGCTTCAACTTCTGCTGCCATGTACTTGTCATGCCCTTTCTTGTTATGATCGGATTTTCCACAGATAGAGCAATGCATGGTCACACCCTTCTTGTTGAGATATATACTACCATCTTTTTTCTTCTTCTCTTCTGGGGTCTTTTTCCTATTCTTTGGTGGCCTACCCATTACCTTTGTGAAAACTGGTGGGTGTACTCTAATCCCATTCATTTTCTGCCAGTGAGCTTTATCTCTCATAGGCATGATGTTGTGACCATATGCCTTTAGATAGGTTTCTATACTATAGCATTTGTGGACCAACTCTTCTGGATCTATCCTATCAGCTCTACAGCAAGCAATTGTATGATTGCAGGGCACCCCACTAAGTTGAAATCTTTTACAATCACAACACCTAGCAGGAATGTCTACAATGTATGTGTTGTTTCCAGACTCAACGGAATATACTCCAAGACCACAATGAGTTGGATAGCAGTTACCAGAGTACTCCGCATTCTTGTCCAACTTCTTCCTGATCTTGGGGCAGATTCTTCCTGTCCACTTCTCCATTGCTTCCCTCTGCTTACTCTCATGCCTTACAATCATCTTGTGCATTATACAATCTAGCATAGACACAATGCAAAGCTCCCTTGCATCCAAGATGTAGCTGCAAGTACATACAAATGACACAATACATAATTAGCTCAAGTAACAAATGTTGAAGTGACAACACAAATGCTCAAGTAACAAATCATTAAAGTTCATTCAAATCCCACCTATTGTATACTTCTGACATGTTGTTCAGTAGTATGTCACACTTCGGGAAATCTGAGAAAAATGCTTTGACCCACTGGTTCGGGTGCTTCCCATCCAACCAATTGTAAGCTGCTTCATTCTCCTCCTTGAGCTTGTCTCTATTCAATTTCCATTTGTCCATATTTGTAGACCTAGCAATGGCCCAAAGCATATTCTTCATTGTTTCACCTTTGAACTTTTGATGAAAGTTCTGGTACAAGTGTCTAACACAAAATCTGTGTTCTGCATCTGGGAAGACCTTTTCAACAGCATTGATTAATCCCTTTTGCCTATCACTCATGATAGTGAATGGATCATTTTGTAGTGTAGTGAGGAACCATTCCCATGTAAATGTGGACTCCACCTCAACCATGCCCATGGCAATTGGGAAGATGCAGTCATTTGGGTCTATGCCCACAGCTGTAAGCAACTGCCCTTTGTACTTGCTCTTCAAGTGACATCCATCAACAAAGATTATTGGTCTGCAACCATTCAAGAAGCCTCTCTTGCATGCATCATAATACCAATATAGTGATGATAGATGATCCTTTGGCTCTAGGTCATCCTTCTCCTTCACCTTTGTTGTGCAAGCTATAAATTTGCTTCCAGGGTTGCTTCTCCTCAATTCCTGGCCATAATCCCATAGCATGCTATACTGAGCTGCTTCATCTCCATTAATGATCCTCAATGCTTCTTTCCTGGCTCTGCCCAACTTCATTCTGTCTGGTAGCAACTTAAACTGTTTCTGAACTTTTCTTCCAAATGTAACCAAGTCCATCTTCTTATTGTCTCTAAATTCATCTATGAACATTTGTGTGAGATATTTAACTGTCAAGCACTTGGAGTTCCATATTTTCTGACATGTGTGGTCTCCATTGTACTCTCTCACAACAATGCTGCCTGTTCTATTGTCTTTTGAAGCTTTAAGCTTCCAAGGACAATCAGATTGACATGATGCGTTTAACCTCTCTGCCTCATTCCTTGGTTTATAGATTTTAACTCTATTTTTGACACTGTATGCAGTGAGTGCAGCCCTTAGTTCTTTCATTTCTCCAAATACCAAGCCAACCTTGAACATTGGGTTGTTGCTATCCAGCTCTGGATTGAATACTCTAAATCTGTAATTAAGCTTCTCAAGCTCTTCCTTGGACAGTTTGAGGTCATCGTCATCTAATGGGTCCTCTTCGTCAAATATTTCAGCTTGCTTCTCATTATTGTCATTCAACTCTGGATCCACATTCTCAGCAAACAGATCATCATCCCCATCTTCGCAGTCAAAGTCACTCTCATAAAAGTCTGAGTCGGTCTGTGCATCTTCTGCTTCCCCTGATTCCCCTGCTTCCTCCTCCTCCCCTGTTTCCTCCTCTTCCCTCGCCTCCTCTGCATATGAACCAGAAGTCCCTTCTCCAAACTGACCAGACCTTGGCAATTTTCTAGGTAGTGTTGGGCATCTATTGAGTATGACATCGTCGCCATACAAAGTCCTTATTTTGTTTTCCTCGTCCACTATTACATCCAATGTTTTAGCTTCTTTGCTTGCAGTGACCATAGCAGCAATTGCTTCCTCAGTGTCCACACAGACAAGGCCATCCATAATATCTTTCCCTGGCAAAACCCAATACACTTTGACCAATGGATCAGTGGGATCATAATCCAACCTGGACAAACAGTACTTCACCATGCCCAATGACCATGTATCAACATGGCAGTAGTCGAAAGCATCATGTGTACATCCAATATTTGTATATGATCTGTTTGTAGTTGTACCCTGCCCTATGAATATCCCATTGTGCTCAAACTCAACTGAAAACAACTGAGTGTCTTCTCCATTTGTCACTGCACAAAGCAGAACATTTCAAAACTCAGCAACTGAATTACTTATGTATGCAATTCAACACATAAGTGGACATATGCACTGAATAAAACTGTAACTGGAGAAATATATAAGTGAAAATGGACATAGGCGGTGAAGATAACTCTAAATGAAGAGAGACATGGCAGTAAATGTACTAACATATTTGTAACTGAAGATATGTGCACCCGAACATATTAGTAATTTAAAAATGCAGTAGAAATGAACACTTGTTAAAAATGCACTCTTTCTGACAAATGCACACTTCCATAAATTAAAATCCACTCTTTTAAACTGGAATTGCAGTACACACTTCATTTTGCAGTGATCTTAAGTTCAGTTTTCTGCCCACTCTTTTAAACTGGAATTGAAATTGCAGTACACACTCTTTTGATCTGAAATTGCAGTAGACATGTGCAGTTAAAAACTGAAGTTTTCATCAGCAGACATGGACTCAACACATGGACAGCATTACAATGCTACAAACAGCAGTACAGAGGCATGGATTCCTATCAATAGTAGTAGACAAACTACACTTCCATATTGGTATCTTCAACGGCATCTGAATGCTAAAATCACCTCTTTAATCCCCATCAACAGCACCAGACAAACTACAACAGCAGCACATCAACTACAGAATCAAACCCACACCGATTAGGTTCCTGATTGCAGCCTCGATCCCCAAAAACCTAGTCTACCATCAATCCGCACAGGAAACTCATACCAATCCACACAGGAAACACCTACTGTTCAGCACTAAATATGACGAACATGGATTGATCATCTGGGCCACCTAAACCTAACCAAACCCAGGCCAATTAGGTTCCCAATTGCGGTATAGTGGAAGGGATTCGGTACATACCGTACTCAGGAGGGAACTCCCCTGGTTCGCGAAGCCGCGGCTCCATAGATCGCCGGCGCCGCCACGCCCAAGACGGTGTCACCCTGGGTCGCCGTCGAGGACGAGACAGGGGAGGGGTTACGAGGGCGTCGGCTGTATATCTGAACCGTTGAGGGTGTTTTTGTTTAACTCTATTCAGCCTGGCGCGAGTGAGGACGAAAGATTGAATTTTGCGACAAGTCCGGGGGGTTTCTAGATAAATGCAGGTTGTTGACGTGGCACTCCACGCGGACTAGTTCGGACAGATTTGTATGCGTTTGTTACGGCAGTAGAGTTCATGTACTATTTTTTTGGGGTTTTTTAGTTTTTGTATGAAACTGTTCCCACCACCACAAGTTTATGTACTAAAACATGTATTAACTCCTATATATACCACCACCACCATGCATGTGTAAATATGTACGTATATAGCTTAGCCGCTCGATGAAGATGATTTCTCGGCGGCAGTTCCGGGCGACGGCTCAACGCTACACCGGACCGGAGCTCTCGGGGATGCATAGGTGATGCTAATGCCCTGCTCTAAGTCTGCCGTTCCGCTGCCGCCGGCGCAGGGCGTCGTGGACCCCGACGGCCCTTGCCGCCCGAAGCTCCACAGCCTCTTCACCGACCTCAGCCTGTTCACGCCCGGAGACTTGGACGCGTCGCGCGGGGTCGCTGCCAGTGCCACGGTCCTTGACTCCGGAACGTCGATCACCATCGTTCCGTCAGTGGCCATGGTGACCGCGTCGAGCGTGGCCTGGTCTGTAACCCCGAGCAGTACACTCGCCGGCAGGTTCGCTGTGTAGTTCGCCGGCTCCCGCGGTACGGAAGGGCGACTCGTCGACGTAAGCGCGTCCGGCTTACTGACGGTGACCCGGCAGAGCGGGCAGGTGGTGTGGGACGCCAGCCACCTGTCGACGCACCCGGCGTGGAATCCATGGCCGCACCGGGGCAGGAACCTCGCCTCCTCCCCGTCCTCGAGCCCAGCCAGGCAAACCGCGCACTCCACCAATCCGACGCCGTCCACGGCTAGGTGTACCGTGACCGGCAGCGACCGCAGCAGCTCCGGATCGACACCCCTGGCCCTGGGAGGCGGGGCCACCATCTGGGCGCTCCACGCCCGTGGCCGACTGGGCGCCGCGCCGGTGCTGCTGAAGTAAGAGTGGCGGAGGATGATGAGCGCGAGGGCGAACGTCAGGAACAGCAGGAATATGGCCGCCGAGATGAACACGGTGCCGGACGACACGGTGGGCGCGGCCCCGGAGGCCGCCGAGCGCGACGACGACGAGTCCATGGCGGCCCTGTGGAAGGTCGGTGTCTTGTTGTACTACTTCCAGGTCTTTCGGTCGTTAATAATTGCGTGTGGTGAGTGGTGAGAGTGAACCGTGCGCTCCCTCCCTCCCTCCATCTCGAGCTGGAATATATACATGCGGATGGAGTGCTGGAGCGAAGAGGCCAGGTCAGTGACGCTGACAGACATGGATGGGAGAAGCAGGGGAGAAGGAAGGGGGCATGCGGATTGAGTCGTGCAGCGCATGCCGACGAGTCAACGAGTGGAAGATGATAATTTTTTGAGCAACGACCGCATGACGAGTCAACGAGGCCAGGCCAGGTCAATGACGGACCAAATGAGTGGAGCATGCCGCGGAGGCGCGAATATAAACACACGTGACCCTTGCGAGAGGTCCTCGTCGTCCCGTTTTCTTTGACTTGGTTGCGTGATGAATGGGAGGAGCTCCTTGTGCTGGGCAGAGGTGGAAGACGATCCAGTTGAGGTGGAGACGGCGTAACAAGCAACATGAAAACAACAACCAAACATAAGCTACAAACTTTGCTAGGAACAATCTTCATCCTATATTGGTCTTTTTTAAAAGTACGCAAATTGCGTATCTTACCTTTATAGAAGGAGAGAAGAACAAACATACATACAACGAAATCTACAACTCACTTACGGTGCATTGATGGTAAAATAGAGGGGGGTGAAGAATAATTATTCCTCACCTAGGGTGACGAATAGCGCCGTAAAGAATAACTATTCCTCATTGTAATTTTACGTTCCGTAAGTTTTGTCTTATTTCCGACGTAAAAAGGGACCGTAAGAAAATATATAATCGCCGTAAAAAATATTTTATGTTATGTAAAATTACAAACGTAAAAACATAGTCTAAAATACACATAAACTGCAAATTTTCTTGTCTTATGACCTATATTTTTATTTTCTTATGTCAAATTTTACGTAGTGAATCAATAGGAATGTAACTATTTGAATTTGAAACGTAATTTAATTATGAAATGATCATAAGATTACTTCGGGTGAAGAATAACTTATTCTGCACCCTGGGTGATGAATAGTAACACTATATATATATATATATATATATATATATATATATATATACATACATAAATATATATATATATATATTCCTTGTACCTCTTTCTTGAACCGAAGAATTGATCTTACCTCTAGATCTAGTGGTCTTCTTAATACTTTTTTTTAGTGTGTTTCCTGGTTGTACCCTTTTGTTGTAGCTGACAATGATAAGAGGCAGATTTTCATCTTGGCTGACTTGCAAGCTGCACCTGACTTGTAGGATACCTTGGGGCACTGCTAGTCAAATTGAATGCTTCCATATTGCATCATAATAGTCAACTTCTCAATGAGGTGTCATGTTATAATTCACTTCTCTTCATGCTTCTATTGCATCTGGTTTGGTAGGTCTTATGGAGACTAAGCTCACAACTATAGCGAGAATTGGACATGATTATATCTGTCTCCTTCCAGGAGTTGTAGTAGTATTTTTTTTAGGTTTTGTTTTTTGGTGGGGAGTTGTGGTAGTATTCTTCTAGAGAAGACTGAAACTGCACTGAACAGCTGGGTCCGTCCACTCGCATCTGCAAGTACTAGAGAAACTAGAGATGATATCTAAAACCATCGGTTTCATGAAGCAGGACAATAGTTTTCCTTGTTGCTGACCGTCCTTTCACTATCATACAGCTACAACATCAATGCTCCGGATTCTCAGCTGACCTTGCAACAACTTGTTTCAACTTTGGGGATAGTGAGCTTTTGATAAGTAATTGTTCCTGTTTACATTCTGGTTGTTTGTTTTGTTAATTTTGCTATGCCTTAACTTGTTCCAAGTAGCAAGAAACAGTTTGACTCTAGGTTAGGTCAATTGTGGTGGAAGTGGAAGTACTGTTTGCTGTCTTAATTAGGACATGGTATGAACCTAATGCTCCATGAATTGCACTGCTTGATGCTGCTTTTTATATGTGTGTCCACTTCTTCTTCCCTTGTATTACCTACTTAGCAATGCAGTCTGCTGCTTATTTTTTGCAGTAGAAAATGCTGGATCACTTTTCCCCCTCTTTAAATGTTGGCTCTAGAAAAGTCTTTTTCAGCATATCTTTTTTCCGGACCTAGAAGGTTATGCTGTGAACGTTTCGCCTTTGATCTGATGGCTGCTGAGTGATGTTCTTTCTGCCTAGTTTACGTATCCTCATCTGCTGCAATATTAGGAATTGGATCAAGTATGAGCCTACTGGCCTATTATTCTTTTATTGCATTGATGTATACAAGTTATGATCAGAAGCTCTGACTGTTATGTGGTTGCATGAAGCCCATGCTTGTTTTGGTACCTTTTCGGGCTGAAGTGAGACTACTGTGTGTGTTAATGCTAGCATGTTGCTCTGCTTTTGAAATTATTTGCCAACTAATCTGCATCGGGTGCCTATTTTATTTGGCTGAGAATTGGCTTTAGTTTTATTTTATTTATCTAGTGGTCTTCT
The DNA here is from genome assembly GCF_003073215.2 of Triticum urartu. NCBI lineage: Eukaryota > Viridiplantae > Streptophyta > Magnoliopsida > Poales > Poaceae > Triticum > Triticum urartu. The sequence goes on from NC_053024.1 coordinate 8,435,472, forward strand.
TACAACTCACCTGTTAGCAATTTATATGTTTCATGTCCCTCTTCCTTGAACTGAAGAATTTACTTACCTTCGTATCTAGTGGCTTTCTTAATAGCCATAATTTAGGGTGTTTGCTGTTTCTACCATCTGTTTTAGCTGATGATGAAAAGAGGCAGATTCTCCTCTTTGTTGATTGCAACTTTGCAAGCCGCATCTGATTTTGAAGCAATTTGGAGCATAAGAGTCAACTTCTCAATGAATCATTCTGTTATAATTCATTTTTAGTCATGAAACAATTGCATCTGATTAGGTGGTTGTATGGAAACTAAGATGATTGGCATTATAGCGAGAATCAGATATGGTTATATTTGTCTCATTCCAAGTTGTCGCCGTTGGCGAGTCTTCATTCCTTTGATATTCATAAATGATAGTGTGGTGAATCAATTCATGTCCGCATAAATTTTCCTTGGTTTTGTATATCAACTACTACCATTTGGTTAGTACGACAATGTTTTCTTTTTTCTGGAATGCATCCGTTGCCATTTTTTTCCCTGTTTGTTTCGGTTAACACCATCACTACAACATCCTTGTCTACTGTTCTGATTCACTATAAGGTTGATTTCCAGAACCACCAAGTCAAGAGGCGTAGTTGTGTATGTAGCGTTATTTACTCGCGCTCTTATTAGGAGTATGGTTCCAGTTTGTACGAAACGGTTTAGCGTGTCTGGAAGCGCCACTATTTGCTCAAGCTGTAAGCTATACCAATTTGGAGATGGAATATTAACTACTTATATTACCCTCGTCTGGAGTACTACCCCTCCTCTCGTAATATTACCTCTGTCCCAAATTACTCAGCTTAGATTTGTCTAGATATGGATGTATCTAACACTAAAATGTGTCTAGATACATCCGTATCTAGACAAATTTAAGACAGGTAATTCAGGACGAAGGGGGTATAAGATGTTATTATAAACAATATGTCAGTATATCGGTTGTAATAACCTAGAAATGCTAACCCCGTCAAAAAGAAAACCAAGAAATGCTAATAGTTGCTATTGCTCTCTGGTTATAAACTTTGTACTTTGTAATAACCCAGTGAAATTTAAAAGTCTGTGGGAGCCTTCCCCACTGTCATTGCTCCTAAAAAAATATGCTAATGGTGGTCGACCACCATGATGGACGTTTTCAAAATACAAATTTCCACAGCATGATTTCTTTTGAAATTTTTTGTGAACACAGACATGTATACCACTTATATGCTAAATTTCTAACATTATACTTTCACATGTGGCCTACACAAAAAACGCAAAAACGTATTTCCAAAATGGGCTGACCTTTTCTTATTGCTGGGCTGGAATTTTGTTGTGCAGCCTACAAATCACAATTTTTTTCAAATGAATTTTCACACGTTTGTGTGGAACACATAAGTTTCCACGGATTTTTTATATTTTTTTGAACTTTTAAATGCGATGTTTGATTTTTCTGAAAATAACGTCCACTGTGGTGGTCGTTCACCAAAAGTCCGCTCTCTTGTAATAACATCTTATGTTATATTATTGGGCCGAGGGAGTAGTAGATTTTGTGGTGTTAGAGTTAGCTCAGCTGCACAGTACTCTCATCTAAACGCTCTTATATTTTTTTACGAAGGGAGTATGTTATATTCATCAGGTACTTTTGTTAGAGAAAGGAGATACAACAAAAGTTCAGGTTCTAGTTTAGGCGCTCTAGAACTGAAAAACCACCTGAACTGAAAGCTCCAAACAAAGACAGAGAGGAGAAGAAACAGCAGTACAGCCGGCAGTGGCCTAAACATGATGACGATAACATTGTGTGCGAATCCAATAAGGTCATGATAACATCTATGCGCGACAGAATGTTATTTTGATAAGCCGGGATATGCAGGAGAGACCCAATCATCAAAATCATCAATCCTAGCCATCCATCACCCATTATGAGACTAACAGCCTGTTCGGTTCCTCTCCGCTCCCTTGACTGCGCTACCGGAGTGGACCTGGCTGCAGCTTATTTTCACGGAGCGACTAAACCAAGCTCCACAGCTCCACGGAGTCACAAATATTGGAGCAGAGTGGAGAAATTCCGAACAGGGCCTAAATCTCTTGCAGCTGCTCCAGACATGCCACTCTGCCCAGACCAGAATAAACGAAGGAGATAGTTTTTTCAAACAACTTTGAAAGTGGAACGTACATACGCTCGTTACCATGTGTACCTATCCAGGAAACTTCATGCCAACTCCAATGCATCATAACTTCACAAGCATAGCATGCAAGTATAAGTACATAGTCCTATATGGGAGTAAATTGCTCAAAATCACCACATTTGTGGCTAGGTACTTCAAAACCACTGCTTTTGCCAAAAATCACAAAAGACTACCACTTCTGCGTCAAAGTGAATAACAAAATGCACCAATTCGAAATTAGGCCGCGTTTAACAGCGGAATTGACGGGTGGGAACTATCTGTCGGGCTGATCTGGCGAAGGCTAGTCCTAGTCAATGTGTTGACAAACTCAGATGAAGTCTGCTGCTAATAAAAATATAACTTCCCAATTTGTGGTAGGAGATACCATGTTCTTGAAACTGCAGCCTTATGGTCAAAATTTAGTGGTCTAACATACCATATCCCAAACTTGTTATCACGTTCTTTGGGCCTTACAAAGATTTTAGAAAGGATTGGTCTTGTAGAAACTCGAGTTACCTGCTGGAAGTTGTGTGCATCCTGTCTTCCATGTGTCTCAATTGAAAACACATGTAACGGATCACATCCCTGTCTACAGTACTTTGCCAGAACCACCATTGTTGAACATGATTGATGTGGTGCCTAAAGAGATTCTGGACCGGGGGCTAGTCAAGAAAGGGAATGCTTCATTACTACAAGTGTTTATCAAGTGGCCAGGCTTGCCAGCGACCAACGTTACTCGGGAAGACTATGAACAGTCCATCAACGCTTTCCATTGGCACTAGCATGGGGCTACGCTGGTTTTGCAGGGGGGAGCTAATGCCAGTGTCGCTGCTTTGAAGATATCTGCAGAACTGACATAAGTACGTCTTCAACAGAAGGGCACGGGTTGACGGAGGAGGGAAGCCCTAGACCTTCGAATAGAGATGTGGGCTGAGGAAGACGGTTGTATGAGCCTAAAGCAAGTGAGCAGGGGCGGAGCCAGGAAATTGTATAATCTGAAATTAAAATCTAGTGGTTGAACCATGGTTTTTTTTTTCTTCATACCGGCTTTTCGAGGTGGGTGCCAAAAAATTGGTGTTTGAAAAATCTCAAAAACTTTCGGCTTTTTGGCCTAAAGTATTTAAACAAATTTTGGATTCAAATTCATTTATCAGCAAAAAATATATAGTATTTTTACCCTTTATGTATGCAAATCTCTTTGTGTCCTAGCAGTCAACACATATCAATCCACTCCCTAATGAGCGGGTTTGAGTCCTCTCTAACCCACCACGGCATAAAATAATTTAAACACTAAAATCACGCTGGCAGGGCTGGTAGTTGATCCCGCGGCGTTGAAAGCACTTTCACGAGGCTAGGGGGCATTGTTTTGTGCTAAAATATGAATATGAGTTCTATTTTAACTACAAACATGTAGCAAAGAGTTCAGGGTCCGATGAAATATCCGGTAACCGGTCGTTTTCAAAGTGTTGACCGGCAAAAAAACCTTGATTCAGATAGATAAAATATAAAATAGCACAAAAATCACGAGCCACAAATCTATCAACATTAATAATGAATTGAAATTTTGAACATAGTAGTCATACAAATGTAATTTTAAAGTGAAATATCCTCGATGACCAACTCCTCATGCTCTAATCTCAAAATTTAAACCTAAAAATAAGTCTATCAATCTCACCAAATAACGAGGGGGCAAGCAGCTGCCGACTAATGATGCAAGCCGTTCCTGGGATGGATCCGTTCTTGGGATGCAAGCCGGCTGATAATACCGCTCCCAGCACAGGCCAGCCTCCACAGCTCCACTCGCCGCCGTTCCGTGTCCGATCGACCCAGGGTGTCGGGCGGGGGCGCGGGGAGGTGGAGCGAACGCTCGATCGTGGTTCTTGTTAAAAGATCGTAGTCCTCGCCTCGAGTAAAACAACTGAATACACTGCTTGCTAGGCCTAGGCTAGTAGCCTAGTATTCCAGATCACCGAACCCATTCATTACTGACGGAAGGAAGCCCATGAAGCACAAGTAGCCCAGCTGCCCGGGTAAGCCCGGATGCTTTGATGTTTTTTTCCTGATGTATCGGGGGCCTGATATGTCTCCGTCGTATCTACTTTTCCAAACACTTTTGCCTTTGTTTTGGACTCTAACTTGTATGATTTGAATGGAACTAACCCGGACTGACGCTGTTTTCAGCAGAATTGCCATGATGTTGTTTTATGTGCAGAAAACAAAAGTTCTCGGAATAACCTGAAACTCCACGGAATATATTACAATAAATAATAATAAAAATCCTCGCCAAAGATGAAGACCAGGGGCCCACACCCTTGCCACGAGGGTGGGGGCCGCCCCCCTAGGGCGCGCCCCCTACCTCGTGGGCCCCCTGGAGTCCCCCCGACTCCAACTCCAACTCTATATAACTGCTTTCGGGGAGAAAAAAATAGGAGAGAAGAAATCATTGCATTTTACGATACGGAGCCGCCGCCAAGCCCTAAAACCTCTCGGGAGGGCTGATCTGGAGTCTGATCGGGGCTCCGGAGAGGGGGATTCGTCGCCGTCGTCATCATCAACCATCCTCCATCACCAATTTCATGATGCTCACCGCCGTGCGTGAGTAATTCCATCATAGGCTTGCTGGCCGGTGATGGGTTGGATGAGATTTATCATGTAATCGAGTTAGTTTTGTTAGGGTTTCATCCCTAGTATCCACTATGTTCTGAGATTGATGTTGCTATGACTTTGCTATGCTTAATGCTTGTCACTAGGTGTAACGCCCTCGATGCGGCTATATCTCCCACGTGTCGAAGCACGACTTAGAGGCATAACCGCATTGAAAGCAATGTCGCAAGTGAGGTAATCTTCACACAACCCATGTAATACATAAGGGAAAGAGATACATAGTTGGCTTACAATCGCCACTTCACACAATTACATGAATAAAGCATTTCATCAATCAGATACAATCAAGGTCCGACTACGGAACCAAAATAAAAGAAGAACCCCAAATGCGACAAGGTCCCCGATCGACCCCAACTAGGCTCCACTATTGTGTTGGGGAACGTAGTAATTTCAAAAAAATTCCTACGCACACGCAAGATCATGGTGATGCATAGCAACGAGAGGGGAGAGTGTTGTCTACGTACCCTCGTAGACCGAAGCGGAAGCGTTGACGCAACGTAGAGGAAGTAGTCGTACGTCTTCCCGGTCTAACCGATCCAAGCACCGTTACTCCGGCACCTCCGAGTTCTTGGCACACGTTCAGCTCGATGACGCTCCCCGGGCTCCGATCCAGCAAAGCTTCGGGGAGGAGTTCCGTCAGCACGACGGTGTGGTGACGATCTTGATGTTCAACCATCGCAGGGCCTCGCCTAAGCACCGCTACAATATGACCGAGGTGGAATATGGTGGAGGGGGGCACCGCACATGGCTAAGGAACGGTCACGAAGATCAACTTCTGTGTTCTAGGGTGCCCCCTGCCCCCGTATATAAAGGAGCCAAGGGGAGGGGGCGGCCGGCCAAGGAGGGCGCGCCAAGGGGGAGTCCTACTCCCACCGGGAGTAGGACTCCCTTCTTTCCTAGTTGGAGAAGGAGAAGTGGGAAAGAGGAGGAAGAGGGAAAGGAAAGGGGGGCGCCGCCCCCCTCTCCTTGTCCTATTCGGACTAGGGAGGGGAGGGGCGCGCGGCCACCTCTTGCCTCCTTTCCTCTTCTCCCTTAGGGCCCATGTAGGCCCAATAACCCCCGGGAGGGTTCCGGTAACCCCCCGGTACTCCGGTAAAATCCCGATTTCACCCGGAACAATTCCGATATCCAAATATAGGCTTCCAATATATCGATCTTTATGTCTCGACCATTTCGAGACTCCTCGTCATGTCCATGATCATATCTGGGACTCCGAACAACCTTCGGTACATCAAAATACATAAACTCATAATGAAACTGTCATCATAACGTTAAGCGTGCGGACCCTACGGTTCGAGAACAATGTAGACATGACCGAGACACGTCTCCGGTCAATAACCAATAGTGGAACCTGGATGATCATATTGGTTCCTACATATTCTACGAAGATCTTTATCGGTCAGACCGCATAACAACATACATTGTTCCCTTTGTCATCGGTATGTTACTTGCCCGAGATTCGATCGTCGGTATCTCAATACCTAGTTCAATCTCGTTACCGGCAAGTCTCTTTACTCGTTATGTAATACATCATCTCACAACTAACTCATTAGTTGCAATGCTTGCAAGGCTTATGTGATGTGCATTACCGAGAGGGCCCAGAGATACCTCTCTGACAATCGGAGTGACAAATCCTAATCTCGAAATACGCCAACCCAACATGTACCTTTGGAGACACCTGTAGAGCACCTTTATAATCACCCAGTTACGTTGTGACGTTTGGTAGCACACAAAGTGTTCCTCCGGCAAACGGGAGTTACATAATCTCATAGTCATAGGAACATGTATAAGTCATGAAGAAAGCAATAGCAACATACTAAACGATCGGGTGCTAAGCTAATGGAATGGGTCAAGTCAATCACATCATTCTCCTAATGATGTGATCCCGTTAATCAAATAACAACTCTTTGTCTATGGTTAGGAAACATAACCATCTTTGATTAACGAGCTAGTCAAGTAGAGGAATACTAGTGACACTCTGTTTGTCTATGTATTCACACATGTATTATGTTTCCGGTTAATACAATTCTAGCATGAATAATAAACATTTATCATGAAATAAGGAAATAAATAATAACTTTATTATTACCTCTAGGGCATATTTCCTTCATATTGATCAACTAGAACGAAACAACATAAAGGACAAGATCTTCATCGAGCTCCTACTGAGTTAGGTTGCGTTATCTGCACGGACTCATCGGCACCTGCAAGCTGGTTTTGGAAGTATCTGTGAGTCACGGGGACTCAGCAATCTCACACCCTCGCGATCAAGGCTATTTAAGCTTATGGGTAAGGTGAAGGTATGAGGTGGAGCTGCAGCAAGCGACTAGCATATATGGTGGCTAACCTATTCGCAAAAGAGAGCGAGAAGAGAAGGCAAAAGCACGGTCGAACAACTATGATCAAGAAGTGATCCTAGAACAACCTACGTCAAGCATTACTCCAACACCGTGTTCACTTCCCGGACTCCACCGGAAAGAGACCATCACGGTTACACACGCGGTTGATGCATTTTAATTAAGGTCAACTTCAGGTTTTCTACAACCGGACATTAACAAATTCCCATCTGCCCATAATCGCGGGCACAGCTTTCGAAAGTTCAAACCCTGCAGGGGTGTCCCAACTTAGCCCATCACAAGCTCTCATGGTCAACGAAGGATATACCTTCTCCCGAGACATTCCGATCAGACTCGGTATCCCGATTCTACAAGACAACTTCGACAAGTTAAAACAAATCCAGCAACACCGCTCGAATGTGCCGACAAATCCCGATAGGAGCTGCACATATCTCGTTCTCAGGGCACACTCAGATAGGTCAAGCTACGAGTAAAACCAACCCTCGAGTTTCCCCGAGGTGGCCCCGCAGGCTGCCTGTTTCGGACCAACACTCAGAGGAGCACTGGCCCGGGGGGGCTTAAAATAAAGATGACCCTTGAGTCTGCAGAATCCAAGGGAAAGAAAAGGCTAGGTGGCGAATGGTAAAACCAATGTTGGGCATTGCTGGAAGAGTTTTATTCAAGGCGAACTGTCAAGGGGTTCCCATTATAGCCCAACCGCGTAAGGAACGCAAAATCCGGGAACATAACACCGATATGACGGAAACTAGGGTGGCAAGAGTGGAACAAAACACCAGGCATAAGGCCGAGCCTTCCACCCTTTACCAAGTATATAGATGCATTAATTAAATAAGAGATATTGTGATATCCCAACAAGTAAACATGTTCCAACAAGGAACAACATCTCCATGTTCCAACAAGGAACAAACTTCAATCTTCACCTACAACTAACAATGCTATAAGAGGGGCTGAGCAAAGCGGTAACATAGCCAAACAACGGTTTGCTAGGACAAGGTGGGTTAGAGGCTTGGTTCAACAATACGGGAGGCATGATAAGCAAGTGGTAGGTATCGCAGCATAGGCATAGCAAAAGAGCGAGCAACTAAGCAAGCAAAAATAGAAGTGATTTCGAGGGTATGGTCATCTTGCCTGAGATCTCGCAAGGAAGAAGAACGAGTCCATGAAGAAGGCAAACGGACGTAGTCGACCGGGTCCTCACAAACGCGACGTTCTCGGAACCAATCCGAAGAAACAACACCGGAAAGAAGAAAACAACATAGTAAACAACCACCACATAAGAATGGCATGATGCACAACCAAGTATGATGCATGTCCGGTTTAATGAGGCATGGCATGGCAAAGTGCACAAGCAATCCTACAAATTAAGTGGAGCTCATTATGCAACGGAGTTGCATATTGAAGAAAACACCACATGACTTATTTAGTTCTCTCTCGTTTATGTACCCAACAATATTAAATGTTGTTAAACATGGCAAGAGGGTGAAGCAAAGAAAACTACCTATCTAGTCAAGTTTAAATGAGGCCGGAAATAACAAACAACAAGTCCAGAAACTCCTCATGTGCATATTTTGGTTATGGTACTGTTCTGCCCTAAACACAATTTTAGAGTTATTAAACATGCAAGAAAAGTGCACCATGTTAAACTAGGCATTTTTCTACCCCATTTACATATAAAGTTTGTTACAAACCGAGTTACGGTTAAATAGTTATGATTTAAACCGTTTTAGCAAGTTATTTAAGCAAATTCAAACAAACAGCATTTTAAACATTTTAAACATGGATGAGTGCAGCATATTATGAAACTAGATGAAATTCTAAGCAAGTTTCATATTAAGTTTGTTTTAAACCGATGCACGGTTTGTGAGTTATTATATGCATGTTCTCTAGGGACTAAACTGTAAAACTGGTTTTTCTCTGGATAAAAGGAAAATCGCTCTGTGGAAAAAAACACGAAACGGGACAAATCTGAAAATGCCCACCGGGCGGCTGGCTGCTCACCTAACTGGGCCAGGCCCAGTTCGGAGGGAGGAGCGCTGGCAAAGGGGCGCGCTGGTCTGGGCTGCCTGTGGACTACACGGCGCTGGAGCTGGGCCTGGCGCTGCAGTCTATCGATGGCAAGTCAACGCAAGCGCTGACGGGGAAAGAACAGGCGAGTGGGCAGTAGAGGAAGGCCAATGCGGCGGCGACCGGCGGACTCCGGCGAGGGGACGACGGCAGGTGGCAGGCACGGGACCAGCTGACGACGGGAATGGGTAGATCCGCACGTGGGGAGTTCGGATCCGGTGACGGACGAGGCCGGGAAGGCCGGCGACGAGATCGGTGGTGGATCCTGCAAAAATGGCGGCGGCGCGGGTCTTAGAGTAGAGGCAGAGTACGGGAGAAAGGAGGAGAGGAGGAGACATCGGGGAGATGGTGCGTGGACCTGCGGGTCGGTCGCCGAGGCAGGCTGGAAAGGAGAGGGCGGAGGAGGCCGGCGGGGTCCTGTTGGTGCCGGTGATGTGCAGGCGTCGGTGAGGGCATATGGAAGGAGTGGGCGCAAGGAGCTCCTTCCCTCGGGCGCAGCGAGGCTGTGGCCTCGATCCCAAACTGGATCGAGCGCCGACTGAGGAGGCTCTGACAGGGACGAGACGACAGCGACAGGGACGCTCGGGCAGGGACGAGACGACAACGACAGGGACGCTCGGGCGTGGGGCTGCTCCATGGCGGCGGTGGTTGAGGTGGAGGCTTGCGGTGGCTTCCATGGCGTGGAGAGCACCTGTGAAGAGAGCCACGAGAGGGATGAAGTGAGGAGAGAACCAGAGAGGGAAAAGAGAGGTGCAGGGAGAGAGAGAACTAGGCGGCGAGGGCTCACCTGCTGGTGATGCTTGTCGGCGGAGTGAGAAAGGAATCCGGGAGGATCCCGATGTGGGATTTAAGGGTGGCGGCGGCGGATCCGAGGAGGAGAAGGTTGTGGCTTCGGTTGGCTGGAGGATTGGTTTGGCGTGGAATCTGAGGAAGTGAGTGGCGGCGGTGGGATGGATCCCTAGGAATTAGGGATTTGGTCTAGGTTAGGCTAATATATATATCAAGTGGTTTTGGTTAGGGATACATCCGTCCCTCCGATCATAATCGTACGGTCGGGAAAAATAGGCTAGGGAGCCCAAATAAGAAAACGGAGACGTTTTGTAGATGTTTGGGGATGATCCGGACACAACGGTGGCGACAGTCCGAGTCAGGTCCGGGACAGCTTTTCGGACGCGCGTGCGAGGAGGGCCGCGGGCTAACGAGAGGGGTTAGGTAGGGCATGAGGGTGTGTAGTGAAATGTGAAGACGGTCTAGGGAGGAAAAGAGAGGGAAAGTCCGGCAACAGTTTTCGGAGACCGAAAACGTCCGACGTTAGACCGGCTATACTGCCGCTATAGTTATCCGTTGGGGCAACAGACGATCTCCGAATGCGATGAAACTTGACAGGCGGTCTATCTACACGATAATAAGACCACACGACAAATTTCATCCCATTCCGAGAACATTTTCCGGCCACTTATAAAATAATATTTCAGACGTGTCGCGGGCGCGTGCAAGTGTGGTTGGGCTCAGAACGGACAACGGACGGAACGAGGAGACCGAGACGGATGCATGTTTCGAAAACATGATGATGCAATGCACATGAAGACATGACAAGATGCGACACGCAAGCAAATGACAAAGCAACAACAGCGAATAACTGGAAGACACCTGGCGCAGCGGTCTCGGGGCGTCACACTAGGGCCCGAGTGCCATGATTTCAGATCTGAACCTATTATGTTTTCATCAATATATGAGAGTTCTTGATCCTATCTTGCAAGTCTATACTCACCTATTATGTGTTATGGTCCGTTAACCCCGAAGTGACAATAATCGAGATACTTACCGGTGATGACCGTAGTTTGAGGAGTTCATGTATTCACTATGTGCTAATGCTTTGTTCTGGTTCTCTATTAAAAGGAGGCCTTAATATCCCCTAGTTTCCATTAGGGCCCCGCTGCCACGGGAGGGTAGGACAAAAGATGTCATGCAAGTTCTTTTCCATAAGCACGTATGACTATATTCGGAATACATGCCTAGATTACATTGACGAATTGGAGCTAGTTCTGTGTTGCCCTATGTTATGACTGTTACATGATGAACCACATCTGGCATAATTATCCATCATTGATCCGATGCCTACGAGCTTTCCATATACTCATTTACGCTTATTTACTTTCGTGTTGCTATTGTTACAATCACTACATAATACCAAAAACATTACTTTGCTTTCATCACTCTTTTGTTACCGTTACCATCACTATCATATTACTTTGCTACTAAACACTTTGCTGCAGATACTAAATTTCCAGGTGTGGTTGAATTGACAACTCAGCTGCTAATACTTGAGAATATTCTTTGGCTCCCCTTGTGCCGAATCAATAAATTTGGGTTGAATACTCTACCCCCCTATACTTGTGGGTTATCAAGACTAATTTCTGGCGCCGTTGCCGGGAAGCATAGCTCTATTCTTTGAGTCACTTGGGATTTATATCTACTGGACACTATGAAGAATTTGAAAGACGCTAAGACAACAATTTATCCCTCAACTACGAGGGGAGGTAAGGAACCGCCATCTAGCTCTGCACTTGATTCACCTTCTGTTATGAGTAAGCTTGCGACACCTAAACCTGCTTCTGCTATTCATTCTGATATGTCACATGTTATTAATGATGCTACTTCTACTATACATGATACTTATGATGAAACTACTTCTATGCCTGATACTACTATGCCACTTAGTGATTTTCTCGAGGAACGACTTGCTAGGGCTAGAGAGATTGAAAATATTGAATCTGATTATGAAGATGAAAGTGATGATGAAGAATTACTTGTTATTCCTGAGGGTTATCTATTTGATCAAGAAGCTTCTTTAGCTATTTTAGCTTGCAAAGATAGATATGAACTCAAAAGGTTATTAGCTAAATGGAATAAGCAATCTCTAAATGCTAGGATGAGACCTGACCCTGCTTTTGCTACTTCACCTATCTGTGTTACTGATAAGGATTATGAATTCTCTGTTGATCCTGATATAATTACTTAGGTTGAATCTAATCCTTTTTATGGCTATGAATCTGAAACTGTTGTGGCACATCTTACTAAATTAAATGATATAGCTACCCTGTTCACTAATGATGAGAGATCTCGCTACTTTTATATCCTTAAAATATTTCCGTTCTCATTAAAGGGTGATGCTAAGATATGGTTTAATTCTCTTGATCCTGGTTGTGTGCGTAGTCCCCAGTATATGGTCTATTACTTCTCTGCTAAATATTTCCCTGCTCATAAGAAACAAGCTGCTTTAAAGGAAATATACAACTTTGTACAATTTCTCTGGTTTCATGTTACTCGAAATGAGTTTGTTAACAAGACTTGATCAACCTTATTAGTGGATTCCTTTTGACGAGCATGAGATGGATGAAACTAGAAACACAACCTTCTGTACCCCACTTTTACTTTCTGTTATTTATATTAAATAAAATAAAAATAAATATTTATCTGTCTGTTATCTGATTATCCGGGCAATATAAAAATACCTCGAAAATAAAAATTCTCCAAATGCCCTGAAAATTAAATATGATTTTTTATAGAATATTTGAGGATTTATGGAACAAAGAACACACCAGGGGGGCTAACCACCTTGCCACAAGGGTGGAGGGCGCGCCCCTGCCTCGTGGGCCCACGGTGGCCCTCCTCCACTTATTCCTACAACCATCCTCTTCTTCTTCCTCCCACAAACACAAAAAACCAGCTCAAACCCGAGTCCAAGCTCGTTTTGCTGCCATTTTCGATCTCCTTGCTCAAAGCACCTCTCACAAAACTGCTTGGGGAGATTGTTCCTTGGTATGTGGCTCCTCCATTGGTCCAATTAGTTTTTGTTTTAGTGCTTTATTCATTACAAATTTTTTCTGCTCAGGTGACCCTGTTCTTGAGCTTGCATGTCAAATTTATATGGTCAAAAGTAGTTTTGATGCATGATATATGCCCTAGGCATTTGTAGGAGTGGTTGCTATCAATATTATTGAGTTTGGTTTACTTTTATTTTGAAGTTACTAAAAATTTCAGAATTTTTCAGAAAATTATGAGGAGATTATTGAGGGGCTCATCGAGCCAAAGCTCGAAGGAGAAGGCACCGAAGCCTAAGTATAATTTGCCGCGCATCGCGGAGGTTCGGGCGTGTGAATGGCCTTCCGAGGATTTCTTAAGAGTAGCCGAGATTTATGAAGATTTTCATGAGTTGGATCACAATGCAGGCCTCATCGCTTTCCTCCACGACCAATGCGATCAATATCTCTTACTCACAAATACCTTTGTGCAAAACTTTCATTTACATTCTAGGAACTCACCACCCATGGTGGAGTTTCATTTATATGATGAGCATAAGGAGATGTCACTTTATGATTTTTGTCGGGTTTGTTTAGTCCCTTTTGAGGGCAAGACAGAAGAACCACATCATGATGATGTGGAGGGATTTATTAATACTATCACTGTAGGGGAAACTAGGAAGGTTTCCGATGCACGAATCACTAGCATACATTTTCCTGTCTTACGTTACTTTGCATTATTTGCTAGTCGTTGCTTAATTGGCCGCGGAAACTGTGGAAACCTTAGTATCCATGATATTATTATTTTGCTCCAAGGTTTATACAGTGATAACACTTTTAGTATGGGCGGCATTATTGCTAAACGGTTAAGTATGAACCGTACTAAGGGTTCCATCTTTGGAGGCATCTATGCTACACGCCTAGCTGCACATTTTAACATAGCTATTAGGCATGCTGAGAAGGAAGAAGAAGTGCTGCCTCGTGTTTATTTGGATTATAAAAGTATGGTGGCACATGATTTTATTGTTAAGAATAGGGCACGAGAGCTTAAATATCAATTTTTCTTTAATAAACATCATCCTGAGACTATTACCTTGCCTGCTCCTTCTTTGTTTGATTTGACTGTAGGCACGTACCTTGTTTCGTTGACGGCTATCCACGGCTACCGGAACCCTGCACCAGCCGAGGAGCCAGAACCGGAACCACAACTTGATCCTTCACGATAGTCTAACTATCAGTGGGATCCGTAGGTGGTAATCGGAGCCTTCTTCTTCCTCATTGCAGTACGACCCCAACTATTATTATGGATATCAGCCAGGCCAGCCGTGGCCATAAACCAACTTAGGCCAAAAGCCTAAGCTTGGGGGAGTGCGTATTTCTCACCGACATTACATTTATGTTCACACACACTCATTGCTAGATGTCGGTGTTCATACTTTTTCGTTGTATCATCCATGCTAGTTTATTTCCTTTTATGTTTTTTTCTTGTGTGTTTAATAAACCTTAAGAAAAAACAAAAAAATTAGTTGTAACTTTTAATTAATTTACTTTCCATGCTTGTAGTAGTAATTAAAAAGAAAACCAAAAAATATTTCATGTTCTTCTTTTGCTTGTTGGGAGCTTTCCCGTGTAAATAGTTTTATTTCTTTTCTTTCTTTGGGGGTCGATAGGAGAAGACCATGATTAAATTGTTGAAGTGGCTCTTATATGCTTTATTGTTGATTTAACTAAGAGCCCGTATTGCTTTGTCTTCTCCTGTTTATTGAATGCTCGCAGATTCCAGCTTAGTCCAATGCACGTGCACTCTTATTATTATTCACATCGTTCGGTCGTGCAAGTGAAAGTCAATTATGATGATATATGATGGACTGACTGAGATGAGAAAAGCTGGTATGAACTCGACCTCTTTTGTTTTTGTAAATATGATGAGTTCACCATTCTTGATTCAGCTTGTTATGAATAAACATGTTTGCGATGACAATTAGAGATCATAGTTGCTTGTGCCATGCTTGATTAGCTATGAGTTATAATGGTTTACCTTGCGTGCCAACATGCTATTAAAATGGTTATGATGTGGTATAATAGGGTGATATCCTCCTCTGAATGATTTAAGTGACTTGACTTGGCACATGTTCACGCATGTAGTTGAAACAAATCAACATAGCCTTTACAATATTTATGTTCATGGTGGATTATATCCTACTCATGCTTGCATCCAATGTTTATTAATTTTAATGCATGTACATGGCTATTGTCGCTCTCTGGTTAGCCGCTTCCTAGTCTTTTGCTAGCCTTCACTTGTACTAAGCGGGAATACTGCTTGTGCATCCAATCCCTTAAACCCCAAAGTTATTCCAGATGAGTCCACTATACCTTCCTATATGCGGTATCTTTCTGCCGTTCTAAGTAAATTTGTATGTGTCAAACTCTAAAGCTTCAAATAATCATCCTGTTTTGTATGCTCGAATAGCTCATGTATCAACTAGGGCTGCCTGTATCTTCCATGTTAGGCGGGTTATTCTCAAGAGGAGTGGACTCCGCTCCTCACTCATGAGAAAATGGCTGGTCACCGGGATGCCCAGTCCCATGCTTTATGCAAACTAAATCAAAAATAATTGCAAAACAAAACTCCCCCTGGGACCTGATGTATATTGGAGGCACTCATTGTTTCGAGCAAGCCATGGATTGATGTTTGTTGGTGGAGGGGGAGTATAAACTTTACCATTCTGTTTGGGAACCGCCTATAATGGGTGTAGCATGGAAGATATCGCCATCTCTTGGTTGTCATGTTGACAATGAAAGTATACCGCTCAAAATGTTATTCACCTCTATTTCAAAACCGAGCTCTGGCACCTCTACAAATCTCTGCTTCCCTTTGCGAAGGGCCTATCTATTTACTTTTATGTTGAGTCATCACCCTCTTATTAAAAGCACCAGTTGGAGAGCACCGCTGTCATTTGCATTCATTATTGTTAGTTTACATTGGGTGTGACTATGATTGGATCTCTTTTACCATGAATTACAATGTCTAGTCAGTCCTTAATCTTTAAAGGTGCTCTGCATTTATGTTTTGCGGTCTCAGAAAGGGCTAGCGAGATACCATCTTGTTATATCATATTATCATTGTTTTGAGAAAGTGTTGTCATCCGAGATTTATTATTATGGCTTGCTAGTTGATTATGCTATTGATATGGGTAATCATGAGACGTGAGAATTATTGCAAATATGGTTAGTTATAATCTTTGCTGAAAACTTGAATGCTAGCTTGACATATTTATAACAACAAGAGCAAACAGAGTTTGTAAAAGTTTTTCTTTATTTCTTTCAGTTTGTCAACTGAATTGCTTGAGGACAAGCAAGGGTTTAAGCTTGTGGGAGTTGATACGTCTCCGTCGTATCTATTTTTCCAAACACTTTTGCCCTTGTTTTGGACTCTAACTTGTATGATTTGAATGGAACTAACCCGGACTGACGCTGTTTTCAGCAGAATTGCCATGATGTTGTTTTATGTGCAGAAAACAAAAGTTCTCGGAATGACCTGAAACTCCACGGAATATCTTACAATAAATAATAAAAATCATCGCCAAAGATGAAGACCAGGGGGCCACACCCTTGTCATGAGGGTGGGGGCGCCCCTACCTCATGGGCCCCCTGAAGACCCCCCGACTCCAACTCCAACTCTATATAACTGCTTTCGGGGAGAAAAAAATAGGAGAGAAGAAATCATCGCATTTTACGATACGGAGCCGCCACCAAGCCCTAAAACCTCTCGGGAGGGCCGATCGGGAGTCCGTTCGGGGCTCCGGAGAGGGGGATTCGTCATCATCAACCATCCTCCATCACCAATTTCATGATGCTCACTGCCGTGCGTGAGTAATTCCATCGTAGGCTTGCTGGACGGTGATGGGTTGGATGAGATTTATCATGTAATCGAGTTAGTTTTGTTAGGGTTTGATCCCTAGTATCCACTATGTTCTGAGATTGATATTGTTATGACTTTGCTATGCTTAATGCTTGTCACTAGGGCCCGAGTGCCATGATTTCAGATTTGAACCTATTATGTTTTCATCAATATATGAGAGTCCTTGAACCTATCTTGCAAGTCTATACTCACCTATTATGTGTTATGGTCCGTTAACCCCGAAGTGACAATAATCGGGATACTTACCGGTGATGACCGTAGTTTGAGGAGTTCATGTATTCACTATGTGCTAATGCTTTGTTCCGGTTCTCTATTAAAAGGAGGCCTTAATATCCCTTAGTTTCCATTAGGACCCCGCTGCCACGGGAGGGTAGGACAAAAGATGTCATGCAAGTTCTTTTCCATAAGCACGTATGACTATATTCGGAATACATGCCTAGATTACATTGACGAATTGGAGCTAGTTCTGTGTCGCCCTATGTTATGACTGTTACATGATGAACCACATCCGGCATAATTATCCATCATTGATCCGATGCCTACGAGCTTTCCATATACTCGTTTACGCTTATTTACTTTCGCGTTGCTATTGTTACAATCACTACATAATATCAAAAACATTACTTTGCTTTCATTACTCTTTTGTTACCGTTACCATCACTATCATATTACTTTGCTACTAAACACTTTGCTGCAGATACTAAGTTTCCAGGTGTGGTTGAATTGACAACTCAGCTGCTAATACTTGAGAATATTCTTTGGCTCCCCTTGTGTTGAATCAATAATTTGGGTTGAATACTCTACCCTCGAAAGTTGTTACGATCCGCTATACTTGTGGGTTATCAGGGCCATCGTAGCACACGCGTGCCTAGCGAGCCCGGGCAAGTGCCCAGGGTCGCCAGGTGGTGCCTCCGCCACTGCAAGTGAGTGAGCCTAGTCGGTTGTGTATTACATACGCGAGAGAGAGTGTGGTTAGGCATCATTGAGTTGATTGATTTCGTCCTCCTCTGTATCCACCTCTGTAACTTCTTCTTCTTCTTCTTCTTCTTCTTCTTCTTCTTACCCAAGTTCCCCTCCGTGAATTCAAAATATTTGTATCGAATCTCAAGTCCCTAGGTTCGCCTATTGCAAGGATATGACATTTTGCCACCTAGTAAAAAAAAGGAGAACCGGGATTCCATCCCAAGTCTCCCGACTGGAGCTTGAAGTGCTAGTTAATGAGGTGGGTGAGTTGTGCATGAATATGTCACATTCACGCGTTGTAGCAAACAAGTTTCAAAAGCCAACACGTCGTTCATTAGGAGTATACCTGGCCATGGGCAGACCGGCCCAGATGGCCCGAGCCGAAAATCTTATGCCGGGCGGGCCTGATCATGCCATCGGGCTGGGCTCGGCCATTGAAAATTGAGCCCGCCGTGCAGGCCGGGCTGGGCTCGGGCTTGTGGAAAAGAAGATTTTAGCCATAGTCAGGTCGGGCCGACTAGGCCATGTCGGGTTTTTTCGGGCTTATGCCGAGCTTGGGACCGGTTTATTAGAGCTGACGACCGGGCCGTGCTCGGGCCTGGGTTTAAGCACCCGGCTTTTTTTTGGCCCGGGCCGGCCCGGCCTAACATATGGCCAGGTATAATTGAGAGGATGTGTAAATCAGATGTTCGCCAGATATCTATTTTTGAAAGAATATGAAAAGTTTCCTTGATGAAAAAATGTGTATGACTAAGGTTTTGTATTGTGGGGCCATAGTCACAGAGTCTAAAAAATTATTCTTTTCACGAGAAGAGTCCTAGCAGGATTCTAACAGAAGGTAAGATTTTCAGTTATAAACTCTTTGTTTATTTAGGAGATTTTCTAGCAAAGCGGATATCCCATTGTCCCTGCTGCTGCCTTCCCAAGCTGCTCCTGCCTGCGCCGCAAGAGCGGAGCCGCCGCCCGCCCCGCCCCGCCGGCAACGATGGAGGCAAGACCAGATCTTGGTGAGTGCATGCTGCCTAATCCCTTCTTCTTCATCGAATCTGAGGTTTGGGGCCGTCAATCTCTGCGAATTTCTGATTCCACTGTCTCTGCTGGACCAGGGCCTGGACTGCTCATGCCGCCGGCGACCCCCGACAATGGCCGGCGGCCGCCGTTCGATTCCTCCACGGATGGCCCCTCCTCTTGCTCTGCTGCGGTCGCCCCCGCGTCGGCTGATTTGGGGGTGTTTGATAAGCACGGCTTCATCTACCTCAGGCCCCCCATTGGGGAACAGCCTCGATCTGTACCCGGCGCCACTGATGGCTGCGCAGCCACCGCGCAGACCTCCGATTCCTCCGACGAGATTGCGCCGCCAGGGGCTGGTTCCGCCACTGGCGCTGCCACTCCTATCCTCATCCCCACCCCGGAGAAAGAGGAGAGCACCCATTGGAGGCCAAGAAAGAAGTCCACCAAGGGGGTGCCTCGGCTGAAGGTGATGAAGGATAAACACCCCAAGCCCGCCCGCACCACGCCGGCCAAGCCTCACAAGACGCCGGCGAAAACAAAGGACGGCGGCGCTGGATCTGTTGGAGATGGCACTGATGATAAGCTATCGAAGCGCAAGTTAGACTTCGATCTGGAAGTCATTACGGGGAGTTTCGGCAGGGCCAAGCTGATGGCCAATCTGAGGCTCCTTGCAGAGGTTAACAATATTTCAAGTGGGACGAAGACGAAGAAAAAGAAAGCAAGTGGTGACTGGGCTGTCGTTCCTTACCAGAATGCTGCTCCGACTGATGCATCATGCTCTGCTTTGGTCCCATTTGGGGGTTTGGGTCCCCATGGAAATCACTCGAATCAAGTGCGGCCCAAGGTGCTAGGCCTCGATGTTGAGACATTGCGAGTGTGTGGCGTTCTGACCAAGTGGGAAGAGATTGACAGTGAAAGTTTCGAAGGGGTTGATATCGGCAGCGGGCCTGGATGGGCTAAAACTCGGCGGGATTATAAAAAGCTTGTGGATTCGTTTATTGCGACCATAAAGGATTTATTCGGTAATGATCCTGGCTCATTCTCTTCTCTCTGTCTTCATTTCTGCAGCGTGCAATAAGGAAAAGAAGATGACATATTAAGTGAAATGCACTTCCATGCCAAAGTGGAAAATAAATACATGAAAAGTAAGAAGCGTAGCATTGCCTTTGATAAAACCTGAAGCTTTTCTCACAAAGAATAAAAAACTTGAAGTTTTGAAAACTCCTACAGACATATCAGGTGAGTCAGGTCAGCCATTAGTCACATGATGTCTTCTGTGGAGAAACAATTTAATCGATAGTTTATTAGTGTCTATACATTGGGTAGTTCAATGGAGAAACAAAAATAATCTGGCATTAGGTATTTGATAGTGGCACTTGGTTCCAGTTTTTCTCTCATGCAGGCGAAAGCGTAGGACTTTGAACAATGTTGTACCTGTTGCTAATTAGTACCGAGTTCCAAAAAAAAAACAGGTGAAAATGAATATTTCGTGATATATAATGAGCAGTATAGCCCTTGCATCCACAGTAAACATGTGGATGATGGATCAAATAAGTTTTTTACAACCCTCTGCTTATATATGAAATACACAAGTTCACATTGGATTCTAAGTTTTGAACTGCTTTTGTGTCAGGTCCCAGAGAATATTCTCGATGGGGAGGATCCGTAATTGATTCTGTGGTTGGTACTTTCCTGACACAAAATGTTGCTGACCATTTATCAAGGTAATATAGTAGAGAATGTGGTCTTTGCTTGCATGCTTGTGCTGGCACTGATAAACATTTTTTGAACATCATATGCACTTTTGATTACTAATTGTTTTTGTATGAACATACAGCAATGCTTTTATGATCCTGGCAGCAAAATTTCCTATGAATAAGAGGAAGGGTAATGCTGAAGAATGTTCATATGTACCTCTGTCAACAGTTGACATCAAAGAAAACTTGAATTTGACTAAAGCACCTGATGCTGGTGATTCTACCAATTCAGTTTTTACCAATCCCATTGATTGCGAGGAAGTTGGTTATGGTGAGGAGGTAAAAGGAAACTATGGTCAAGACTACAATACAATTATGGAGAAGTTCCTAGCTATTATAAAAGAGAAAGACATCTCTACTTGGGAGAAGGATGATCTTTTGAACTTAGTCAAGGATAAATCTGGAAAACCAATATGCACTGAAAACACCTTAAGAAAGTTCATAGCCACGCTGCGGGTGGAAGATACTGCTCACTGGGATAAGTTACGGGATGAAGCATATAGAAAAGGATATGATAACGGAAGCAAAACTAGAATAACTGACAAAGTAAACTGGGAAGCTGTACAGCAGGCCTCATTTGTTGACGTTGCAAAGTGCATTGCAGGCAGGGGACAACATTACCTTCTGGCATTGCGGATACAGGTATGTGATCACGGGATACACTGTCTTACTTAACTCTATAATACGGCCCCAACATTTCTGTACCAAGAATGTGTTTCTAAATACCTTCCTCCTGAAAAAAATGAATGTTCTCATCTTTTGTACTCCCTCCTATCCATAATAACTGTCGCAGTTTTGAACTAAGGTTGAACTAACCTTGGTTCAAAACTGTGACACTTATTTTGGATCGGAGGGAGTAACAAAATCTATGTAAGCAGACTTTCATATATTTTGTAGTGTCAAAAAACATCTTACATTATGGGACGGAGGGAGTAGTCAGTAATATGTTTGATTACCAAGTTGTTTGTTGTTCTGTAACATCTACTTTGGAATATTGAAATTTTCGGCTCGGCTAAGAAGAAAATGATGGAAGTATGAACTGTCAGCTACATTGGAATTCTTTATTTTCCATGCAATTGATGTATTGTCCGATTCACGCAATCACTACTTGTATAGTACTCCCTCCGTCCCATAATGTAAGACGTTTTTTCACACTATTTTTAACAGCGGTTTTGAGTGAAACATCATTTTATTATTTGACTAATATCCATACTCCCATCACTAGTAACATATTTTGACCGAATCACGCAATCACTACTTGTATAGCATTTTTTTAACAGCAGTTTTGAGTGAACCATCATTTTATTATTTAACTAATATTCATATTCCCACCACTAGCAACATATTTCTTCAATTTTTGTTTTCTGCATTTTACGGAAGAGCTGAAAGTATTATTTGACCTTCTACAGGCATTTCTCACGCGCATAAAGAAAGATCATGGAAGCTTTGACCTGGATTGGCTTAGATGTCTACCACGAGAAAGCGCAAAGTATGGCCATATATTTCACAAAACATATGCTGCAGTTAGTTACATCACCATTTTAGTGTTCTTTGTTTTAATGGTGCTGAACTATCAAGAAATAGCTACATAACGATATTGTCCCTATTTTTAGATGTTCAATTTTCTTGCATTTATAAATAAATATAACCATGCAGCAATTTACTCTCAGAAACTTTAGTAGACTTGTGGTAGGGAACTGCTAGCAGGCTGGATAAAATAAGAAACTAATATTTGTTCAGAGCTACATAAAATCTGCATGCTCAGTGGAATTATATCACTCATATCTTGTTTTTTTTCTGGGCATTAGAAAATACCTACTCAGCATAAATGGACTTGGAGCTAAAAGTGTCGACTGCATACGTCTTTTGTCACTGGAGCATAAAGCATTCCCAGTAAGTTATTTTTTGTTTCTTAAAAACAAACCAAATCCTGTCAGGTGAATGCATTTTAAATCAAAGCTGTGATCGCACTCCACTCCTTCCAGGTTGATGTCAACGTAGCTCGCATAGTCACAAGGCTACAATGGGTTGAACTGCAATGCTGTTCTGAGGAGTTTCATTCGGTTGACCTGTAAGATTTTTTGCACCTGAATATGTGAATAACTATGATTGACAACCCTGTTCTTATGCCTACTTTCCTTTCTTGAAGATATCCACTCATGCAGGATGTGCAGAGTTACTTATGGCCTCGACTATGTACTATTGACAAAGAAAAATTGTAAGTCCTGATCATTCGAAATGTATCGACATTCTTTTTGTAACTTCTAGATTTTAGTAGACACATCTGACGAATATGTAAAATAATAGGTATGAACTACACTGTCTCATGATAACTTTTGGAAAGGTATTTGCTATCACAAAAGTGATTAATAAAATTTATGATAGTTTAGCTACAAATGTTTTATGGTGGATGCTTCCATTATGCAGGTAATTTGCACAAAAGTAGATCCAAATTGCAATGCTTGCCCATTCCGTGGGGACTGCAGGTACTACAAAAGTAAACTTACCAGGTATGTTCACATGTTGCAAAGTTATTTACTTGAGCTTATTTCAGCAACACACCGAGATATTGTTATTATGGTACGTAGTGAACTCTTGCAACCACAACAACTAAGCCTTTAGTCCCAATCAAGTTGGGGTAGGCTAGAGCTGAAATCCTTAAGATCTTGAAACCAACTCATGGTTCTGGCACGTGGATACTAACTCGCACCCCTGTCCATGGCTAGTTCTTTGGTGATATTCCAGTCCTTCAGATCCCTGTTTGCGGACTCCTCCCATGTCAAGTTTTGTCTACCATTTTTTGCGGATGTTGTTTAAATTTGAGTAGCTGCCATTGAACTAGGTAGTATTGTGACATAGGTGTTTATGTAGCTAACTATTATTGATATTCAAGTGCTATGTCTTTAACAAAGGATTGGCAATTACTCGTGAAGTAAAACCTTTTAGAAGGTGAAATATACAAATATGAGTACTCATATAAGATTTGTATCTTTCTTGTAGAGACGATATTTGCATGGTGAACTTTTTATTTCATTGATTTGGACTAATTTTAGAGTGAAGCACGGAACAATAACATTTGCTTGTTATCAGACCATTACTTCCTCCTGCAGAGGAGCATGCGCGTGGTGGTGAAGAGAAAACAAGTATGGTTACTTCTGCAAGACTGTTGTCAAGTGGTAGCTGCATGCCAAGTCCGCAAGTGTGTCATCATCAAATCGAAGAAAGCAGGAGTGCTGGCAGACAACCCTCCCGTAGCTGTGAGCCCATTATTGAGGTGCCACCAAGTCCCGAATATGAATATGAAGCACTTGATGAGCAAGAATATCCCAATGAAGATGATCTTGTTGATATTGAAGATATTATGTCAGGAGTACACTACGACATTGAAATAAATCTGTGTTCAAACAAGCCTATGGTGAGTAATTGCTCTTGGACACCAAATCGTGGAAAAGATTTGGTGTTGAGCAATTCACAACATACAAGCAGAAAATTGAAACACATAGGGCGTCTTAGGACAGAGCACCTTGCGTACGTATAACATACTTTCCTGATATATTGAGATTTTGTCCTGAGAAATCAGCAGCACCGCACTAAGATTACATGCTTGCTATTACAGGTTTGTGCTCCCAGACGATCATTTATACTTGGATGAGGTATGTTTTATGCCATGACGATGCCTTAACTTTGTACTACAATTATGAGGATGTTTTACTTTACAATGACATGGACTAATAATTTTGACTGAATTTTGCGTCTTCCAGTTTGAAAAACGAGTTCCAGAAGATCCATCTCCTTATCTCCTGGTTCGTCATGGCAATAAAGGCACAATTCTTGTGAGTAACCACTTGCTCAGAGTGTACTTTACTTCTGTAAAATATTATGTAAACTTGATGTAAAACCACGACAAGAATTATGGAAAGGAGGGAGTATTATTTTTCTCAAGGAACAAGAGAGAGAGAGAGTCAAAAGTAAGTCAATAGATTAGGAGCATTGAGGTATGCAACTATGCATGAAGCAAAGTTGATACAACTAGCTAGAAATTACCTAAATCTTCCAATTCAGCTACTTTGCTGATCTTTAAGGGGCAATTCATAGTATATGATTCGGTTAGCTTTTGATGACGGTGACCAAAAAGTTATCCAAGTTGGAACCTATAGTTAACCAATTTTTGTTCTGTTTGTGTTACCATCCACCTTTATTAACAGAAGGCTGGGTAAATTCAATTGTCGAGATCTGTAAGAAACTAAAACGAGAGGTTCAGTCAGTTCAAATTATTTAGTTTCATTACTTCCGTGCATCAACCATCTCATACTAAAAGCCGAGGAAAGGTGGGAAATATACAAATCACTCTCTCCAGCCCCAAGAGGTGGAACAAAAGTGGGCTAATTATTATTATTATTTTGAAATTTTGCCCAATTGTGTTGGCTCTAATA
Source organism: Triticum urartu (assembly GCF_003073215.2). Classification (NCBI taxonomy): domain Eukaryota; kingdom Viridiplantae; phylum Streptophyta; class Magnoliopsida; order Poales; family Poaceae; genus Triticum; species Triticum urartu. The sequence goes on from NC_053024.1 coordinate 8,460,622, forward strand.
CTTTATTGAGTTCTATGGATTATCAAGTTTTCTTAGAGATGCATATATTGGACACAGCTAATTCCTGTTCAACTGCACTGCACGGTCACTTCTTACAACCTCCAACACTGTTGGAAGGGGCCTGTCGGAACAGTCGCCGCGGCCGATGCTGCGACCCACCGGCCAGCATTGCTCTAACTACCGGCTTCCCAGCCCATGGCGATCCAAATGTAGCACAATCTGAAATTCACTGCAACCTCTAATAAATTCTTGTCAGGCTTCTTTTTTGGCATTTGTATGAACTTATCGACAACCCTCATTATCTGAGAACAATGTTTTTTGCACTGTTATATTGTACTATTAAGGTATGCTCACTTTATAATGATTGTCATGTGGATTAATTTGGTTGTAATTATATGCGTCTCTCTGTGCCCTGCACCATGTAATTACAGTGCTTAGATTTGACCCGAATCAGACCTATGATATGAACCCTCCAGCAGATATTACAATGAGTAAACAAATTATCCTTATTTTTGATTGGTGCATACATGAACAAGCAGATACCCTGTCGAACAGCATCCAGAGGAAACTTTCCGTTGAACGGTACCTACTTTCAGGATCATGAGGTACGCAGACTCTGCTTGTTCTTGCGCTGTTAATTTCTGACAATCCTAGACCAAATTGTCTAGAGGCTAACTTTGTCAACTAAACCCCGTTATAGGTCTTTGCAGATGACTCGTCTAGCCGTCTTCCAATAGATATCGATGAACTTTTTCTTGAGGGACTGGAGAAGTGCATTGTATATTTTGGCTCATCAATACACTCTATTACTAAAGGTAGCTTACCATTGAACTGTAAATGTGTGGAAATGTTACTGTTGAGTGATATTAACTGGCGTACTAATCAATCTCAGGTCAAACAAGACAAGACATTGAAGACTGCTACAAGAAAGGTAAAGAGTGCTTGCCATTTTCTTCTCTTCTTCGTTAGTTTATTTGTCACTTGATGGGCTAAGGATCTTCGGATATTGAAAAGGATGGACACTTTTGCTCTCATAAAATGCCTAACATGGACCATTGTGAGAAAAAAAAATCCTGCAAAAGCACAAGTGAAATGAGCGCCCCACTGACAGTTTTGGGGATGAAAGTTGCTCTGCAGAAGTAAAGAAGCTGAGATGCGAGGCAGTATAAATTTGCTAATAGACTAGCTTTGAAAGATCATTTGTGAATCACCCGCTACCCACAAATTAAGCTGCGATGCGATAGGTGACGCTTTTTCCTCATGCGATCGTATTTCATACTGTGCCATGATCTCTTGCAGGATATGTGTGCATAAGAGGATTTGACCGGTGGACGAGATCCCCGAGGCGACTATGTGCCGCATTACATTCCATCAATGAAAAGAAAGAGGACAGCCGCAAACAGAAGGAAGGCGCGGGGCTGGGGAAGAGTAACGAGCAGAAGGCGCCTTCGACAAATTAGATTAGATGTTACTCCCTCCGTCCCAAAATTCTTGTCTTAGATTTGTCTAAATACGGATGTATCAAGTCGGAGTACCTGACACTGATGGTAGCTGGGGCGAAGCTAATGTGGTTAGTGTAGTTGTCTGCTTGTCTTTTAGTATAGGGCTAGTTAGAAATGTAGCTAGATGGAAGGGTTAGAGCGATTGCAGATGTAAATCATGATTTGTATTTTTATTAGGAAGAGTAAATAATGGTGAGCCCTTGCCAGTCATATATTATCTGTTTTCTCTGCCTTTGTATCTCCTTCCTTCATACTGCAAAACAAATCGAAGTTGTTGAAGCCGTTTATCTTCATGTTTGTCTGCAAATTTATCTTACTTGCCCCTTTCCAAATTACTTGAAGTTCTAGCTTTGTCCCAAGTTAAAATTATTCAAATCTCGCAAGTCTAGGTTTAATAGCCTTGTTCCAAACGAGGCATTCACGCACCATAATTATTAATCACCTAGCTTAAATGAAAATTTGAGTCTTGGAAGCATTCTCAAGCAAGGGATTAACGTTTCACCAAACGGCCATCTTCTTGCTGTTCATGACGTTGGCCCTCGCGCTCATCTTCCTCCACCACCACTACTTAAGCACCGACGCGGCGGCGCCCAGCGGTCGTCGTCGGGCGTGCGCGCGGAGCGCCCAGGCGGCGGCCCCGCCTCCCAGGGGCGTCAACCCGGAGCTGCTGCGGTCGCTGCCGGTCACGGTGTACCGCGGAAGACGTCGGAGTCGGATTGATGGACTGCGCGGTGTGCCTGGCCGGGCTCGACGACGGAGAGGACGCGAGGTTCCTGCCCGGGTGCGGCCACGGGTTCCACGCCCAGTGCGTCTGACAGGTGGCTGCCGTCCCACACCACCTGCCCGCTCTGCCGGGTCACCGTCGTCAGCAGGCCCAAGGCTTCGACGTCGACGGGTCTCCCTCCCGTACCGCCGGAGCCGGCCAACTATGCAGCGAACCTGCCGGCGAGTGTGCTGCTCGGGGTCTCAGACCAGGCCACGCTCCGCGCGGTGACTGTGGCCACCGACGGAGCGCTGGTGATCGACGTTCCGGAGTCAATGATGGTGGCGGCGACTCCGTGCGACGCGTCCAAGTCTCCGGGCGTGGCCGGCCTGAGGTCGGTGAAGAGGCTGTGGAGCTTCGGGAGGCAAGGGCCGTCGGGCTCCACCACACCCTGCGCTGGCGGCAGCGGAACGGCAGACGTAGAGCGGGGCATTGGCATCACCTGTGCAACCCCGAGATCCCCGGTGCAGCGTTAGGAATTGACACCGGCCAGATATCAGCTCGATCCAATGCCCAAGCTATGTACATATTTACACATGGAGGTATAGGACATAGCCACATAGACATTCTTTTGAACATTACTACTCAAATAGCTACGATGATTTTGAGGCGACTGGCTTGCCATGTCGCTGAGTTGATCTTCCGGGTGGCTACCTATTCCGGATCATCCATCTCCGGTAGCTTCTTGTACGGGTCCATGCGGCGGAGGTGTTGAAAAGGACGGAAATTGGGGTGGAGAACGGTGGGACGATTGCGGAGAGGGTGAAGAAAGGGGGCAAGGGGGCGAGTGCCGAGAAAACAGTGCGGGCCACTCCAATGCGCGGTCCACCTTCATTTTGGATTGGTCGGGGATGTCGGAGTCTTATGTGGCAGGTGTCCGGATTCCCGCAAAGCCCCTGTTTTGTTTCCGGTTTATTGAAAAACTTTCACCTGAACTGGTTTAGGATAAGTACTGACTGCACTGGATCACTTACAACGTCCGGACAACTCAGTCCAGATGTTTGTGAACGATTTAGGGGGTCATGCTGGAATGTGATGCTGCCGGTTTGCACCACGGGAGCGGGGATCTCCGACGTCTTCCTCAAGATGAGTGGACTGGTCACGGTTCTGAATGAATCATACGCCAGTTGCAGCTTGGAAACTTGGACGAGCGAGGACCGGACCTCCTATGGAGAGGGCGACGTGCGGTAAAAACCTGCGAGCTCCCTGTTGCATGGACTGTTGACCCGTCGTCACGCATACGGATTGCTCCACTCGGACTGTTGACCCGTCGTCATGCGCGCGCCGGTTCCAGCTTCTTTCTCCCCTCTTTCATCCATCCATGTCAACGACGCTCCCTCCCTGTCCCTCCGGGTCCGCATCCGCATGCATACATATACGAGTGACCTGGGGATGGAACGGACCGCATCTTCACTCACCCAGCCCACACGCATGTCATGGACCCGTTCCACGGCATGCTCATCGCGGCGGCCATCCTCGTGCTCTTCCTCATCTTCGTCGCCTTCCCGCTCAGCTTCTTCCTCCGCTACTACTTCAGCACCGGCGTCCCCGAGGTGCCCGCGCCGAGGGGCGTCGGCCCGGAGCTGCTGGGCTCGCTGCCGGTCACGGTGTACCGCACGGCGGACCACGTCGGGGTGGTGGAGTGCGCGGTGTGCCTGGCCGGGCTCCAGGACGGGGAGCAGGCGAGGTTCCTGCCCTGCTGCGGCCACGGGTTCCACGCCGGGTGCATCGGCGTGTGGCTGGCGTCCCGCTCCACCTGCCCGCTCTGCCGGGTCACCGTCGTCGGCAAGCTTCCGGACGCGCTTACATCGACGAGTCTCCCTCCCACACCGCAGGAGCCCGCGAATTACGCCGGGAACCTGCCGGCGAGTGTGCTGAACTGCTGATGCTCGGGGTTTCAGACCAGGCCACGCGCCGCGCGGTGACCGTGACCTCTGATGAAGAGGCCGCTTCGCCCTTGCAACGGCAGCGGTGCCGGTGATTGATATTCCGGGGTCAAGTCAAGGATGGTGGCGCGACGAGTCCAAGTCTCCGGGCATGTTCAAGAGGCTGTGGAGCTTCGATCGGGAGGCAAGAACCGTCGGCGTCCACTACGGCTTGCTCCGGCAGCAGTGGCATCGGAACAGGCAGCAGATGTAGAGCGGGTACCATCACCTGTGCTGTGCATGCAACCCCGAGAGCTCCGGTGTAGGTGAAGCATAGAGCCGGAATTGTCGCCGGATGTGCCGCCCAGAGATCAACTCCAATGCCGGAAAAAAATTATACGAGACCAGGTCTCACGGTTAGCAGGATGCTTTGTGATTTATGAATGCCACGTGTCATCCATTAGAATGGGTCTCGCGTGAGACCTGGTCTCATAGAATTTTTTTCCCTTCAATGCCCAAGCTCTGCACATTTTTGCATGCTGGTATATATAGGACATAGATATTCTTTTAAAGATTCAGTAACAGATATATACGCTATTCTCTGATAGATACTCGCCTAAGCAGCAAATTTGTAAAAGTTATTCTTCCAGCCCAAGAATTAGTAGTTCCATGCGTGTGTATGATCGTTTTACTCACTGGCCTTCTAGACCCTCTCACGTCATTTTTAGGACACGTCGCCTAGCGGCGGCAGTCATTTTCCAACGGCTCTGCTATGTGGAGGAATTTGATTTACCAATCAGCTGGCTCGAGCTCGGCATATGTGGCTAGGTGGTGGAGTATTTCGGATTCCTTTTATCTCATTATCCATGAATTTCGGAATCTATCTAATGTGTTCCATCAATGTTTTTATCTTCTATAAATGAAATGTTTTCAAAGTAATTTTTACAACAATTCCGCAAAGAGTCAGATATCTTTTTTTTATTTTAAATCATATTTGTTCAATTGTTTTAGTGGCATTTGAAAATTATTTTTACTTAACTTCTAAATTATTTCAGTAGTTTGAATTGGTCCAAAGAAGTGTTGTTGGCACATTTCTAGAATGGACCTCGGATGTTACGACAAGCGCAACCAACAATCCATCTTGATAGTCTGACATATTTGCAATAAGACCTCATATTTCATCCAAGTCAAAACATCGTAATGAAACTGCAGTGAGAAATGGAGTACGTGTTGCATTTGATTATATATAAGGTTTATTTTGCAAAATGTGCTCGTATCTCAGTCTTTATCTCAGTCTTGTCCATCATTTCCACATCCAAGGGACAAAAATCATGGGGTGCATGAGTGCACAGATTTGCCATTTCACTTAATATATTCTCCCCAACCTCGAGCTAATCTAAGGTTGTTGTAGAGGCCTTGGAGAGTGTGTTCGATGCTAATTTGTATCTACCACGCCCTCTCGCGTGTCCATTTGAATCGAAACGGACTGAAACATCGGCCCAACGTACGGATGCACACCCAAATCATGTCTGCTTGATGTCCGTCTGCACGCATTTTCCCTCTAAATTTGCATCCGATTTGTGTCCACACGAACACGAGGCCTGTGCGCCCTCTCCGTGTTCGCCTTGGCCTCGCGTGTCGGCCGCCCAACCACCAGCGCGGTTGTATTCAATGCGACCGGCCCACCTTGGGCCCGCATGGCAGCGGCTGGAACCCTTGAGAGTCCACGTCATTTTAAATTGCAAGCGTGCGAGGGGCCGACCCTATCCACTTCTCCTTCCCCACTCCCACCACATTGGGCCACACGTGCCTCCTCGCCGGTCGACAAAAACCCTAGTGCCCATGGCCGGCTTCTTCAACAAGGGCAAGGGCAAGGCCAAGCACAATCCTGAGGCCAGCTCATCGCACGGCCCGCCCAAGTTCACGTAATCACATTGGTGCCGGTGAGGGGGGGGGGAGGGGAGGGAGGCTCGCCGGCCACACGATCGGTTGTACTTCCCGATGCACCACGCAGTACCACTGGGAGTACCGTGTTCCACTGCCATGGCCGGACGTGAATCTTCCCCACGGCTACCGCATCCAGATGCCGGCCATGCCGCAGTCCGAGCGGGCCATGCAGAGGAGATCCACAAGCGGCGTGCTCTTCTCGCACTGGAGCAACACTGCAACCAGGAGTATGCGGCAAACTCCCCGTACTGGGATGTCTGGTTCGCCACGGAGCACGGAATGCGCCGTCTAGGTCGAGCACGAAGCAAGAGGACGAGGAGGCGGAGGCGGAGGCAGAGTACCAGACCGCACCGGAGGCAGCGTTCTAGCGCACCATCGAGGAGTCCTAGCGCCAGAAAGAAGCTTGCTGGCTTGGACAAGGAGGCGCTCCGGCTATGTGCGGACGGTCACAGCGTGTACCCGCCACCGCCACCATCACCACCTGAACCACCCGCACCCGATGGCATCCTCAAGATGTACCAGTGGACCGGCATCGTGCGGGAGTGGGTCAGCGCGCCGCCTGTTTGGATGCACACGGCGGCAACTGCCGACGTTCTTCAACCTGACCTGCTCCGACTCCGAGGATGACACCTAGGTTGCGGACTGTGACGACGGGGTGGTTGTGTCTTTCATTTTTACTTTATTAATGTTTTATGTTTAATTATGTTCGAAGTGTACTTTGGCCGATGTTTTTAATATTTTTAATTATGTTTTATTAATATGCATGTTTTAAATTAAACGTTTGCATGCCTATTTAGTTTTTTTAAGACCGCGCGGACTAATGCATCGGCCATATCGGGCGCACCGACGCCCAGGTTGCGGACTGCGGCGACGGGGTGGTTGTGTCTTTCTTTTTAGTTTATTAATGTTTTATGTTTAATTATGTTCAAAGTGTACTTTGGCCGATGTTTTTAATATGTTTAATTATGTTTTATTAATATGCATGTTTTAAATTAAATGTTTGCATGCCTATTTAGTTTTTTTAAGACCGTGCGGACTAATGGATCGGCCACATCGGGCGCACCGACGCCCCTATTGCAAAACCTGGACATGCTCGTCCGCTCGGCCGACCCAAATGGACAAAAAACAGACAAAAAAGACACCCGTTTGCTTCTGCTGGTTGGAGTTGCCCTTAGTACCAGGAATACAAGGTCCAAATGCCAAAGGCATGCATCGAAATTCTCTATACCCTTCGTGCGTCATGGGTTTTGATAGAAGAGCACACTTTGTACTTGGGTTTTAAACTTTAATTGCTTCGAGAAAGGAGATGGGAATATTATATAATCCTTCCCAATTACCAGAAATTTGTACTTTTTCATATTTCTGCAGCATTGTCTGACTAAAAGTTCAAACATTTTTATGCTCAACTCCAAATCATCCTTCAGTGCTTAACGAATCACATTAACAATTATAGAGGTTCATAACTGATATTGGTCAGTATTCATTGAACTCAGTAAGCTCAATGCTGAAGCAACTGAATAACACAGATTGTAGACGAGGTAACTCAACACCCCGCAAGCTACTAGTTAAAATACCATCTCCGAATTGATATAGCTTAATGCGTACCAAATAGTGAATCTTACTGATATGCTAATCCATTTCTTACGAGCTGGCACCATGCTCCTAATAACAGCACGAGTAAATAACATAGACTGTCTGATGGCGTATGCCAAAACAGAGGGGAAAAGAATGACAAGAAGCATTTCGGAGAACATCATACTACGCATAAAGGAAGCATCATCAAAAGGCCAATTGTTCGCTGATACAAAACAAAGGAAAATTTATGTAGACAACTGACATGATTCGCCGCACTATAATTTATGAATATCAAAGGAATGAAAATCCTTTTTATGAGTTGCAACAAATAAGAACTGAATTCAATCAATATCAGACTGACTTTCAACTTGCAGCTGTACACAGCAGCAGGTTTTATTGCAGTGATGTCCTGCTCGAGACATGAACACAACGTGGGATCTGAGTAAGACCATGGCAAGCAAGCCTTTCTTGTGTTTACTTACAGTATAGGTTTTGTTTGTTTGTTCAACTAATGTTTGGATCATGCATTACATGAAGCACTAATTGTTAAAATGTTTGGTGCGAAAAGTGAAATAGTGATAGAGCATTCCAAACAGTGTAGTAGAAAGCCAGTATGAGGATGGAAGCACAAAAATGTATTCATAGATTTTGAGGTTACCTCTTTTTACCGTCAGCTACAACAGAGGGTAGAAACAGCGAACACCCCAAATATTGACTGTTAAGAAGACCACTAGATACCAAGGTAAGTCAATTCTTCAGTTCATGGAAGAGGGATATGAGACAAATAAATTGCTAAGAAGTTAGTAGTAAGAAGACCACTACATAAATAAATAAAGCAAAGTCAATTCCTGAGCCAAATAAAATAGACACACGATGCAGATTAGTTGGCAAATAATTTCAGAAGCAGAGCAAAAGGACTTGTCGATTTTAGCATCAACACACACAGTAGTCACTTCAGCCCGAAAAAGGTACCAAGAAAAGCATAGATTTCATGCAACCACATAACAGTCAGAGCCTCTGATCATAACTTGTATACATCAATGCAAGAAAAAAAAGAGTGGCCAGCAGGCTCATACTCGATCCAATTCATAGACATTGCAGCAGATGAGGATACGAAAACTAGCCAGAAAGAGAAAGGAACTCACAACAGCCGTCAGATCAAAGGCGAAACACTCACGGCATAACCTTCTAGAGCCGGAAAAAAGGTATGCTGAAAAAGACTGCCTGAGCCAACATTTACAGAGGGGAAAGAAGTGATCCAACATTTTGTAATCCAAAAACAAGTACTCCCTCCGTTTCAAAATAGATGACCCAACTGTAGAAAATATAGAACCTACAATATTCGTTGTATTGATCTAACCCTTGTGTAGGGTATATATAGAAATACAAGAGGGATAGAGACTTGGAGTACAAGACAAGTTATGTGGTTTAAACTAATTCTATCTCTATCTCCTTATCTCTAACTTAAACCCAATTATATTTCTAACATTCCCCCTCAGTCATAGCGGGAGTGAAGCGGACGAGTATGACTGGATTTGAAGTCTTGCGCTTTCGTCGTCTTCTCCGCCGCGCCATCATCAACTGCGTCTCTAATGGGTTGGCACCTAGGGCGGTGACTGCGTCCCCTTCTGGTGCCTTCATGACTCTCGTCTATTCCCTCCCGCAGTCATAGCGGGAGTTGTGTGGATGCTGGTGACGACGCGGACGCTGTTGACTGGAGTTGTTGCCGATGTGTTGCTGTAGATCAAGCCATTATTGTCGATGTCGAGGTAGCCGATTATGGTGATGTAGCCTTGGTCGATGTAGTCGTGGTCGATGGTGTACTCATCGTGGATGATGAAGCCGCACAAAGCCGGAGGCGCAAAAAAATTGCGATATGACGGAGCTGCAGACGTGGACAATGCACCTTGCGAATGTCAGAGGGTGTCGTCGACGATGAGTCCACCAGTTTTGCCAAGACCGGAGGAAACCCATCGAGCACACATAGGTTTTGCCAGAACCATGTGTCCGTGTAGGGTCGTCACTGTAGTGACGTCGTGTCGATGCAGTCGTGCCGTCGTGAATGACGCGGTCGATGTCGTCGTCGTGACGCGGTCATTGCCGCCGTCAAGGTCGCGTCTTGTAGAAAAATCTGTCAGAAGACGCTAGTTGTCCATCTTGTGGACGAGGCGGCGGCGGTGTGTCGACGATGATGTTGGTAAAGACCATGTTGATGAAGACCTTGACGATGAAGTGTCGGCGGTGCAGCGGCGTGTCGATGATGATGCGTCGCTTGGAGGCGTCCCTCATGGCGACAAGGTGTCGATGCCGTGTTGTACCGAAGAAGTCGATGAAGAATTGCACGCTTTCCACACCGGCCTGACGTGTGGTTGGCGCTGATGTCGCTTCTCGTGTATTTGCTTGACGATGATCTTGACTCGTAGTCTGTTGTGATCGGACAGCTTGATGTCGTGGTTCGGCCCGGTGTAGTTCGACTCGACGCAGTGCAGATCGGTCGATGTAGTCGTTCAGGCCGATGTAGATGGCATGTCGGCACAGGTACAGGCGATGCAAGAGGTGGTGTAGCTCGGCTTGGTATACTTCATCGTCGTATGAGGCGCTGGTCGGCTGGAGTCGATGGAGTTCGGGAGTCTGCCCTCCCGTGATCCAAGTCGCACCTCGGCAGACCTGAGGAGACGTATGGACACACGTGTCCAAGCCATGCACGCAGATATGTCACGCCACATGCACGTATGAACGTGCGATGGATCTCCTTGATTCCGTCCGGTGCATGCACGACTGCTGCATATATGGCCATACGTGCCAATCTGGCTGGCTGCACGGGAGCAGATCATACACCCGCTGGATGGCTTGAGGCGATCGTGGGTCTCGCGGTGACTGCGGCGCATGGCTGGGTAGATTGTCGATGTAGAACCCGTGCGCACATGCCGCTGGTTGATGTTGCGGGCCGAAATCCCCCACGTCGACGCTGACGATCTGGCGATGTCCCTCGTGCCCCGCACGTTGCCGTAGCGGTGCACCACCGATGTACGCCGATTTGATGACTGATGTCAATTATGCACTGCTTTTCACCGGAATTGGATCTGATCGTGGAGTTTATTTGTGCCTAATATAGGATCGATCTACAGGATGGACTAAGGAATTTCGAAAATTGGAATATATGGAATTTGAGCTAATCTAAAAAATCGATCTAATATCTAAACTAGGAACCGATCCAATCTTTGTTTGAATCGGGTGCCGCGCCCCCGGGAAGAGGAGATTAATCTCCCCGGGGGCGCCGCGCTGCGGAAGTGGAGGAAGGTAGGATCGGCGTCGTTGGAAAAACTGCTCTAATACCATGTAGAAAATATAGAACCTACAATATTCGTTGTATTGATCTAACCCTTGTGTAGGGTATATATAGAAGTACAAGAGGGATAGAGACTTGGAGTACAAGACAAGTTATGTGGTTTAAACTAATTCTATCTCTATCTCCTTATCTCTAACTTTTTTTTTGAACCGGGCCTCAACCCCTTTCCATTAAAAGCATAACGGAAATACATAGTTTAGAAATCCACAGACCCAAGTACCAACTACATCGCAAGGAAACTAGAAAGGGGAGGCGAGTTCAAAGCACCACTGGGAAATCCACCATGAGCACTCGTCATCGAGCAGCTCATTGCGGGGCGAAAACCCAGCGACACCTGTGATCACGCAACCTAAAGGATCTAAACACCAAGGAGACCCCAAAAGGAGCCCGAAATAGTCTAACTTCACCAAGCTTACAGGCTCACAAAAGAGCAATCAGAAGCACTTGCGCAGGAGTGAAAGGCAGCCTATCCTTGACAGACGAGAATTCGAAGCTCCGAAGAGATGCAGAGGGGATCAGTTTGAAGCTGAGTTGGTTGGAGCCGCGTAGATTCTCATCATCATCAAAGCACTGGACTTGAGCATCTTTGCTCCGCGCTCCATTGTCTCCCGATCATCGCCAGCCATCAAACCTGCCCAGTACATCAAAAAGCCACAAGCAGCATACACCACATTAAAAGGGCTTTTGAGGTCTTTATGTTCAAAAGTAGCTTGGTTACGATTGTTCCAAATCGCCCAACAGACTGCCACCAAACCAGAGGTGTAAAGTTTGGTTCCATCAGGAAGGAAAATATAACACCAGGAATAGTACTGCCAAATGTTATTTGGACACAAAGATGTGCCCAGCACACATCCAACCGTCCTCCATACCACCCGAGCCACAGGGCACGTAAAAAAAAGATGCTGTGAGGTCTCCACATTCTCACAAAAAGAGCATTTAGGATGCCTGCCCAGTTGCGCTTTCTCATGACTTCTCTAGTCAGAACCGCGTCTTGGAATACTTGCCAAAGAAAATTTTGGATTTTAAGGGGGATTTTAGCTTTCCAGATCCATCTATAGTCACATCCAGCCAGATGCCTTTCCAAGTGTGTATAGACCGATTTGGTCGAAAATTTACCTTTTTTACCAAACACCCAACTAATCTGATCAGACTCGTCAGATAACCGCCAAGAGGTAACCACCTCCACCAGATCCTTCCACTGATCCGTCAGGGGAGGGTGTAAATTTCTTCTGAACATGTCACTACCCCTGAAGTTTTTAAATTCAGCAACAGTAATCTCCTGATAGTTGCATATGTGAAATAAGGTTGGGAATTTATCTCTCAAGGGGGCAGCACCTCTAATAGGATCCTTCCAAATTCTGGCTATATTACCAGAGTTCAAGGTCACTTTCCTCCCTTCCAAATACACTTCCTTTACTTTCATAATAGCTTTCCAAATGAGGGAATCCGCAAACTTACTTTTCACCGAGGGGATCGTGTCATTTTTGAAATATTTAGCACGAATCACTTCCTGCCAAAGCCCTTGATGGGTTTCCAATTTCCACCACCATTTGGTGAGTAGGCTGATATTTTGTCTATGCATATCGTTAACTCCCAGACCCCCTTTGTTTTTGGATCTATAGATTCTAGACCACTTTACCAAGTGGTATCTTTTCCGACCATCAGTCTCCTGCCAAAAGAACTTTTTTCTGTGTTTATCTAACTTGTCAATCACTTTCTTAGACAGCATGAACATAGACATGTAATAGAATATGATGCTCGTAAGAGAAGAGTTGAGTAAAGTCAGTCTCCCCCCAGAAGATGCTGCATTCCCAATCCAAGATTCACAACATTTGAGGAACTTATCATCCACAAAATCCCAGTCTAATGCACGAAGAGTGGAGTAACTCACAGGAACCCCTAGATATTTCATAGGAAAATGCCCAATTTGGCAGTTAAAGAGCTCTGAGTAAAAGGTAAGTATGTCATCATCACCCCCTATGCATAAGACTTCACTTTTAAGGAAATTTATCTTAAGCCCTGACATGAGTTCAAATATATAAAGCAAGAGTTTCAAGTTGACTGCAGCTTCCTTGTCATGCTCAAAGCAGATGACAGTATCATCTGCATACTGGAGGATAGCAACACCCCCATTGATCAAGTCTGGAGCGAGACCTGTCAACATTTTTTCTTTCTGTGCATTAAGGATCATTTTCGATAGGGCTTCAACAGCCATATTGAACAAGAAAGGCGAGTGCGGATCCCCTTGTCGCACTCCCTTGCAGCTTTGGAAGTAGGGGCCATTTTCGTTGTTCAACTTGATGTTAATGGTCCCATTCTTAAGGATACTATGAATCCAGCCACACCACACAGGGCCAAAACCTCTATTTTTATGGCATTCAAGGAGGAAATCCCAATTGATTTTATCATAGGCTTTTTTGAAATCGAGTTTCAGCACCACACCAACTTTTTTCTTACGCTGCGTATGATGCAGAATCTCATGAAGGGTCAAAATACCGTCCATAATGTACAATAGTTAGTACAAAGTTGAGTCGTCTATTTTGGAACGGAGGGAGTAGTAGGCTGCATTGCTAAGTAGGTAATACAAGGGAAGAACAGGTGTACACTCATATAAAAGGCAGCTGATGGTGCATTAGGTTGATACCATGTTCTAATTAAGACAGCAAACTATAGTTCCACTTCCACCACAGGTGATATAACCTAGAGTCAAACTGTTTCTTGCTTACACGGAACAAGTCAAGGCACAGAAAAATTCACAAGACAAATGACCAAAGGGTAAACAGAAACAATTATTTATCAGAAGCTCACTATCCCCAAAGTTGAAATGAGATTTATTGGTGGCTTAGGCTGGTCGTAATGGTAGTATCATAGCTAGTATCATGCATGTCAACTAGACTATTTTGCTGAGGTGGCATAGAATTAAATAAAGAAAGAGAGTGTTGAGTATCATATCATGATATTGTATCATATTAAATGCTATGCTACTATGTGTCATGCATAGCAATAAATAAGGTTAGTTATGATACTAGTATATGATACTATACATTACGGAGGTAGTATCATAGCTTAGTATCATGTGCATGATACTAAGGTATGATACTACCCATTACAAGCAGCCTTAGAATGATTGTTGCAAGGTCAGTTGAGAATCTGGGACATTTATGGTGTAGCTGGAGAGAAGTTGGATGATTGTGAAAGGACGGCCAGTGACAAGAACTGTTGTCGGAAAACTATTGTGCTGCTTCACGGAACCTGTTAAACATTGTATAGTTGTGGCGTGTGTGTTGTAATCTTGTTAGGATAGGTTAGGTATTGAGATAAGATCCTAGTAGTTAGTTTAAAGCGATCTATCTCTACCTAACCTAAACCCTAACTTATCCTGTACTCCTATCGCCGCCACACCCTGGCTATATTAACATGCAGCGTGCCCCTGCAGATGCATGCGCTTCAGCACCTCTTTCTACATGGTATACAGAGCCTAATTCTTCCATACGTCTAGATCATGTCTTCCTCCTCTTCCTCCCACGCCATGGCCATGCCCTCCCTCGCCTCCCTCGGCCACACCATCACCGAAAAGCTTACCCGCGAAAATTTTCTGGTGTGGAAGGCTCAAGTGCTCCCGCATGTCAAGGCCGCGGCGATGACAGGCTATCTTGACGGCTCGATCAAGGAGCCCGCCGCTGTCATCGTCACCGAGAAGGACAACGCTGGGAAGAAGGAGATCACCGAGGCGCCCAACCCAGAACACGCGATCTGGGTCACTCAAGATCAACAGGTGCTTACCTTCTTGCTCGCCTCTCTATCCCGCGAGGTTTTGATGCAGGTGTCCAACCACACCACCGCCGCGGGAGTCTGGCAAGCCCTGGTGGAAAGCTTTTCTGCCTAGTCCCGGGCGCGCCAGATACAACTCCGTTCTGCGATCGGGAACGCACGCAAGGGCGACCTCTCCACTGCCGCCTACTTCACCAAGATGAAGGGGCTCGCCGACGAGCTCACTGCTGCAGGAAAACCGCTTGATGAAGACGACATCGTGGAGGGTCTCATGCATGAGCCAGACTACAGCGGCTTCGTCACCGCCATCTCCACGCGCGCCATCACCGATCAACCGATCGGCCTCAGCGAGCTCTTCTCACTACTGCTCGCCGCTGAGTCTCGGATCGCCGCCCAGCACGTCGCCTACACCGCCCACCACTCCGTCAACCTCGCCGCCAAGGGTGGTCGAGGTGGCTACGGCGGCAGACGCGGCGGTCAGGGTGGTGGACGCGGCGGCTATAACGGGGGCAACTACAACGACAACTCGGGCGGCGGTGCGCCGCGCCAGCAAGGTGGTGACCGCGGTGAACGCGGTGACCGCGAGCGCTGCCAAATCTGCAAGGAGGACGGCCACGCTGCGTGGGCTGCAAGAAACGCTACGACAAAGGCTACAACAACAACGTACGCAACCCCGCAGGTGGAGGTGGTGGCGGCGGACACGGCGGCGGTGGGCGCGGTGGCGGCGGCAGCAGCGGCAATTCTCGCTCCGCCAACTCTGCCCACTCCTATGGTGTAGATACTAATTGGTATCTTGACACCGGCACCACTGATCACGTCACCGAGGAGTTGGAAAAACTAGCTGTTCGAGATCGCTACACCGGCACCGACCAAATCCACACAGCAAGTGGGCAAGGTATGGACATAGAACACATTGGTCATTCGGTATTATCCACTCCCTCCGGTTCCCTACAGTTAAACAACATACTTCATGCTCCTAGTGCCGACCAGAGCCTACTTTCAGCTTATAATCTTATGCGAGATAATGATGTTTTCATTGAACTTCACCCTGCTTTCTTTCTTGTCAAGGATCAGGCTACCCGGAGAACTATCCTTCAAAACAAGAGTAGGTGGGGGTTGTTCCCCGTGACCGGACGGCAGAGTGCTCCCCAACGCCAAGTCCTTGCTGCCATCAAACCATCTACGTCTCGATGGCATAAACGCCTAGGGCACCCAGCTCTTCCGGTAGTTCAAAAGATTCTTCGCGACTTCAATCTTCCCGTTTCAAATAAACAAGATCACCTCCTAGTGTGTGATGCATGTCAACTGGCCAAGAGCCATCAGTTACCTTATTCTCGTTCAACTAGTGAGTCCACAGCTCCTTTAGAGCTTATTTTTTCAGATGTTTGGGGTCCTGGACCCGTCTCTGTAGGAAGATAGAAATACTATGTCAGTTTTATTGATGATTTTAGCAAGTTTAGCTGGATATATTTGCTCAAAAATAAATCTGATGTCTTCGAAAAATTCCGTCTTTTCCAAGCTCATGTTGAACGTCTGTTTGATCGTAAGATCATTGCCATGCAAACCGATTGGGTGGGGAGTACCAACGGTTGAACTCTTTTTTTGAACACATTGGCATCACACACCACGTTTCTTGCCCACATGCTCATCAACAGAACGGCTCCGCGGAGCGGAAACATAGACACATCGTAGAAGTCGGCCTTTCTTTGCTTGCTCATGCATTTATGCCACTCAAGTTTTGGGATGAAGCATTCCTCACTGCGGTCTACCTTATAAATCGCATCCCAAGTAGAGTTATCAAGAACCAAACTCCTCTAGAACGACTATTTGGCACCAAGCCCAACTACTCCTTCCTTCGTATCTTTGGGTGTGCCGTTTGGCCAAACTTGCGTCCTTTCAACAAGCATAAGCTTGAGTTTAGGTCCAAACAATGTGCCTTCCTAGGGTACAATACTCTCCATAAGGGCTACAAGTGTCTTGATATCTCCTCCGGTCGTGTTTATGTTTCACGTGACGGTGTCTTTGATGAGCAAGTCTTTCCCTTTGCAAGTCTCCACTCCAACGCCGGCGCCCAACTCCGCAAAGAATTGCTTCTTCTACCCTCTCATCTCCTGCCATCTCCTAACTTTGCTCACGGGGGAGCTGGTTTTGCTGCTGAAAATGTGTCCGTGTCTAATGCTAATGCCCATGCTGAAAGTGTGCAGGAAACAGGCCAACCAAACGGTGAAGATTTTGGTGAAAATTCCTATGATTTTATGCAGGAAATGACAATTTGCATGCAGCCACAGAGGATCTCTCGGTGGCCTCGGGATCAGCCGCGCCAGGCGAATCGGCCGTGGGATCGGAGCCTGCAGCAGCCGCAGGCGAATCCACTGCGGGATCAGCGCCTGTCGTGCCAGGCGAATCCACGCCGGATTCCGCGTCCACTGGCGGGCGCCCTGATTCGCTGCCTCCGCGTGGGCCTGCGTTGGATGGCGTGCGGTCCCCGGGCGGACCGACCAGGCGTGGCCCCCGTGCCTCCCACGAGGCGGGGCGTGTGGCTCCCGGCGCTGCCCATGAGGCGGGCCCCGGCGCGGCGCGGTTCCCTTCCACTCACGTGGCCAACTCCGAACTGCCAAGTGGCAGCGTGCCCATGGCTGCCGCACCAGATCCTCCTGGTTCGCTGCAAACAGAGGATTCGGGATCTTCTACTGCTGTGTCTGCGTCTGACTCTGTTGTTTCCTCTACACAAAATCGCCTCCAACTACAGCAAGCTCGACCAGCTCCACCTCCTCCTGCCCGATCGCATACTCGGTCCCAGAGTGGTATTGCGAAACCCAAGGTATATAACGATGGTTGTGTTCGTTGGGGCTCTTTCTGTGCCACAGGTGAACCGAAGAACCTTCATGATGCTCTTGATGACCCCAAGTGGAAGCAGGCCATGGAAGAAGAATTTTCAGCTCTTGTAGCAAACAGGACATGGCACTTGGTGGCTCCGGTCAAAGGGAGAAACGTGATTGACTGCAAATGGGTGTACAAGGTAAAACGCAAATCTGATGGCACGATAGACAGGTCTAAGGCACGTCTTGTAGCCAAAGGATTTAAGCAAAGGTATGGCATTGATTATGAGGATACCTTTAGCCCTGTGGTAAAAGCTGCTACTATTCGCTTGATCCTTTCTGTTGCAATATCTAGCAATTGGTGCATACGACAACTAGACGTAAAGAATGCGTTTTTGCATGGTGTTCTGGAAGAAGAAGTATATATGAAGCAGCCTCCTGGGTATGAAAGTTCAGCTTTACCACGACATGTTTGCAAGCTTGATAAAGCAATCTATGGTCTGAAACAAACACCTAGAGCGTGGTATTATCGTTTGTACTCCAAGTTACAGTCCCTTGGTTTTGCTGCATCCAAAGGAGATACCTCATTGTTCTTTTATCATCGGCATGGAGTCACTATTTTTATGCTTATTTATGTTGATGATATTATCGTCACCAGCTCCTCCTCTCGAGCAGTTGAAGCTCTCCTTCAGGATCTCCGCATGGATTTTGCGCTCAGGGATTTGGGCGACCTTCATTTTTTCCTTGGCATTGAGGTAAAACGTGTGGGCAGTGGCATCCTTTTATCTCAAGAAAAATATGTGCATGACATCCTTGAGCGAGTGGGCATGAAATGCTGTAAACCTTCTCCAACTCCACTGTCTACATCAGAAAAGTTGTCTCTCCATGATGGACAGGCGCTTGGGGCTGAAGACTCAACCAGGTACAGAAGTGTTGTAGGAGCATTGCAGTATTTGACTTTAACCAGACCAGACATTTGTTTTTCAGTAAGCAAGGTTTGTCAGTTCTTGCATGCACCTACCAGTACTCATTGGACAACAGTTAAGCGAATACTTCGTTACCTCCAAGCAACTAAGAGTCATGGTCTCAAACTTGCTAAGTCAGATTCCACACTCGTCGGTGCTTTCTCAGATGCAGACTGGGCAGGTTGTCCTGATGATCGGCGATCCACTGGAGGCTTTGCGGTTTTCTTTGGAGGTAACCTGATTTCTTGGAGTGCACACAAACAAGCTACTGTGTCACGGTCAAGTACAGAAGCTGAGTATAAGGCCCTAGCAAATGCCACTGCTGATATCATTTGGGTGCAGAATTTACTGACAGAGTTGGGTATTCGTCATTCACCTGCAGCTTCTCTTTGGTGTGACAACCTTGGAGCTACCTATCTCTCTGCCAATCCTGTTTTTCATGCAAGGACAAAGCATATTGAGATCGATTATCACTTTGTTCGTGAGAGAGTTGCAAACAAGCTTTTAAACATTCGGTTTGTGCCTACTGGTGATCAAGTGGCAGATGGCTTTACCAAGCCATTATCATTGCGGCAGCTGGAGGCCTTTCGACACAATCTCAACTTGGATAGTTGTGATTGAGGGGGAGTGTTAAACATTGTATAGTTGTGGCGTGTGTGTTGTAATCTTGTTAGGATAGTTTAGGTATTGAGATAAGATCCTAGTAGTTAGTTTAAAGCGATCTATCTCTACCTAACCTAAACCCTAACTTATCCTGTACTCCTATCGCCGCCACACCCTGGCTATATTAACGTGCAGCGCGCCCCTGCAGATGCATGCGCTTCAGCACCTCTTTCGACAGAACCTAGTTTCTCTAGTACTTGCAGATGCGAGTGGACGGACCCAGCTGTTCAGTGCAGTTTCAGTCTTCTCTAGAAGAATACTACCACAACTCCCCACCAAAAAACAAAACCTAAAAAAAATACTACTACAACTCCTGGAAGGAGACAGATATAATCATGTCCAATTCTCGCTATAGTGGCGAGCTTTAGTCTCCATAAGACCTACCTAACCAGATGCAATAGATGCATGGAGAAAACAGAATTATAACATGACACCTCATTGGCAAGTTGACTATTATGATGCAATATGGAAGCATTCGATTTAACTAGCAGTGCTCCAAGGTATCCTAGAAGTCAGGTGCAGCTTGCAAGTCAGCCAAGATGCAAATCTGCCAATTCTCATTGTCAGCTACAACAAAAGGGTGCAAACAGGAAACACACTAAAAAAATGAGTATTAAGAAGACCACTAGATCAAGAGGTAAGATCAGTTCTTCGGTTCAAGAAAGAGGTACAATGCATATATAGATTGCAAAAAATTGAGTACTGAGAAGACCACTATATATAAATGGAATAAAATACTTAAAACGCAGAGTACAATGGCCTGGTAATTTTAGCATCAACACAAGCAGCAGTCACTTCATCCCGGAAGGAAAGGGTATCGAAACAAGCATAGGTTCAATGCAACCACATAACACTCACTTCTGATCATAACATTTTATACATCAACAGTTCAACACAAAAAGAAGAAGTCACCATGCTCATAGACACTGCAGCTCACGAGGATACGAAAACCAGGACGTTAAGAAGCACCACCTCACTCAACAACCATCAGATGGAAGGGATGAAAGGGGAACCATTCACAGCATAACCTTCTAGTGCCTTGAAGAAATCATGAGGAACAAGAGTTTGCTTCAGCCGTTGATCCCAGGAATGGCAGCTCCGTAATGTAGAAACCAGTTTGCCATCAGTGTCAATGTAAAACATCGAACGACCAAAACAGACCAGCAAGAGCGCGTTACCACCATCACCCGAAACAACGTCCAGAAACCAACCACCAGCAGGACCTTCAGGCCTCCCCCTGATTCTCGCGATCGGCAATCGAACCCGGTACTTCAAGTCCCAAGCCTCACTTTCGTAGTTGTGTAGCACCCATATGTCAACAACTTGGCCGGTGGTCATGCTGTTACAGGTATAGATGCCAAGCATGCCATCCATCTCAAAGATGTATGACTTGGTGGGAACAAGTGGAGCACGCATCTGCCGAAACGACTCGGCTATGGTGTCGAATACTACCAGTTTGCTTCCAGTGTCCTCCTCCGATGGGTTGCGATAAAACACTCGGTACCAGTGCAGGCAATCACGCAGCCGGACAGGTACACCGGCTTCAAAGATCGCCGACGCTAGCTTGGTCTCGGAGCCGCACCCGACGTGCCTCGGTGGCTGGTGGGAGCCCAGCGCAAGGACATAGAAGCCAGTTCGGTCGGTAGGCGTGTCCCACTGCGTCGTCTCGTGCTTCCTCCCTTGCAGTAGCAGCCGGTACTCGCGGGTAGGGCGGTGCGGGTACATCCCCAGGATGTTGAAGTCCAGCAGTAGGCCGGGGGAGGCCATCTCACGCGTGGTGGGGTTGCAGACGGAGAGGCCCGTGCGAGAGGCATTCAAAATGCTATGCCTGGTTGAGAGGAGGAGGAGGCCGTCGCAGCAGGCCTCCAGTTGGTAGGGACGGTCAAACCGGACGACGGTGTCGAGCTGGGCGGCCTGGTGGTCGAGGAGGAGGATGTCTTGCTTCCTGTCGCCGCCGATGTACTCACAGTGGGAGAAGATGGAGAGGGCGGGCTGGCGGGCATGGTGGGCGAGGAGGAAGGGGCGGGTGGAGGTGGCGCTGCGCCAGCCGCGGCGGACGGCGCGGCAGCGGAGGAGGGACTTGGGGTCCAGGCGGACCAAGATCTCCCAGAGGACGATGGCATCTGGGAGTTGGCGGAGGAGAGGAGCCTCTCCTGCTGCCGCCGCCATGGTCGCCGGCTGGGACTTGCGCTGCTGCCGTCGCGCGGAGGGGGTCGATATTTTATTTTTGAGGGATCGATAATGGCTAGGAATGTAGGACGTCGGCATGTGGGAGTCGGACCTCATGATCGATAGTGACTAGGTAGATGTTGTCAATACCTATGATGAAATCTAGCTGTTCCTCAATTAATTATGAAAAAAGTCTATTTTACTCCCTCGAAGAAAATGAATTGTTCGCATAACCCCTTGAACTTTTTTTTAGTTCACTTAACCCCCCGATCTATTCAATACCGTTCAAAAATAGTCTTGGACGGATTTTCTTGGGTGGTTTGCTGACGTAGACACTGTCAAAATGGTTTGTTGACCAATGAGGCCTTGTGGTTAGGTGAACAACACAGCCTGCGTTCAGTTCATGCCGATGGTGCTGTCGTTCTTCGGCCGCGCGGCTAGCGCCTCGTCCTCGTGTTGAAATCTTGTCCAAGAGGTTCACCTCGCTCAGCTATACATTCCTAGAAAATGAATTTCTTCAGGTCGCCGCAAATCACCGTCGCCCATGTCTTCTTCCTTGCCTCAGGCATCGACCACCGCCATCTCGATCTCTTCCTCTGGTGAGCCCCGATTCTCCTCCTCTTCTTCTCGAGCACCATCGTGCTCCCCTGAAGCTAATCGCCCCCTTCATCTGGAGCAGCGTGTCCTCAGGGACCTCTTCCCGCATGGCCAAGCTCTGGCGCCCGCTGTAGTTATTTGTTCGCGTGGCCAGCGCCTCCTCCTCGATGTGAAACCTTGTGTGAGAGTTTCGCCTTGATCCATTACACATTCCTGCCAAAGGAATTAGTTTGAATAGCTGTAAATCGCCCTTGCTCATGTCTTCTTCCCCGCCCCCGACATCCCCAACCGCCTCCTTGATCTCATCCTGTAGTGACCCTTGATTCTCCTCTTCTGGTTCCCAGGCACCATGGCGCTCCCCTAAAGTTGACGGGCTAGTCTATTGGAGCCACACGCCCCCGAGGACCTCTCCCTGCACGGCCATGCTCCGTCGCCCGCTGCTGCCGTCGGACACGACAACCAGTGCACCGGCCTGCTCCGATGCCCCGCCGTCGCTGTCGTCCAGCCATCTCCCCATCCCCCCTTGGCCTCTGCTGACGCCGCCATGCCCATCATCAGTCGACGCCGCCGACCGCCCTGCCCGATCCTGTCGTGGCCCCTGTTGTTCCCAGACACCATGAACCGGATGGGAGGACGCGCCGCATCACAGGGGACACTCCGATGGTCGTAGCTCTGCCGGGGGTAGCCTGTGCCACCGAGACGAGCGCCCGAGCTCCTCTCTGTCCCGCGAGCGAGCGACGGATGAAGGAGACAGACCTCCCAGGTGGGCCCGCCTCCTCTAGGCCTCACCCGTCAATCTCAGCCACACCTGACAAGGGAGGCCCACCCGCAGGTCAATACCACCGTTGACCAATGCCACATCAGCAGTAAGTGGTGACAAACCATCCAGGGGGGGTCTTTCATCCGGTATGGGTTTGTTTAGGGGGTGATAGGAACAGAAAAATAGATGAGGGGGTAATGTGAACCACCAACTTAATTCAGGGTAGTAAAATGGACTTTTTTCATTAATTATCATGTTTGGAATTTTTTCGAAGGTGAAGAAAGAAGAGAAGAAGCTAAAACAACAGTCTGCGGCGAAATGGTCCCGACCGCCTTCAGGATTCTTGAAGGTCAACACATGTGGTGCTCTTCAAAAGAGATCCAACACTGGAGGTTGGGGCTTTGTCATTAGAGGTGAATATGGTGAAGCTAAGGCTGCTGGCGCAGGCAACCTGGAGAGAGTCACGGACGCATTACATGCTGAAGCTTTGGCAACGTTGTCCAGCAGCACTATATAATGCAATACATTCAAAGGATACAACAAACACGTAACATTCCGACACAGAGCTAAGCAAACAACAGATACATAGCGACCTCGATGGAGAGGTGTCCTTCCTGTACAGAACCACAGACGAAATGGAGCGTGCAATCCGCGTACGTACAAAATAAGGAGGAGGCAGGTCCTGACAGTTCACATTTGCACCCCTCCACAATAATAATTACACAAGATACAACATAGACATACGTGATGAAAGAAAGAAGGCGCCAGGCGTCTCACCAAGCAAGCACCACCCCGGCCTTCAGCAGACGCCGGCCTTCTTGTTCCCGGCCAGGCCCTTGAAGGCCTCGGTGACGGCGTCCACGGTGCTCTTGGAGGCGCCCTCGGCGGCGGCGGCGGTGGACAGCTTGATGGCGTGGACGGCGTGCGCGTCCAGCTCGCCCACGATCTTGTTGATGTCGGCGAGGAGCCGCTGCGCGAGGCTCCGGTTGAAGTCCTCCCGGATGACGATGCGGAGGACGGCCACGTGCTCCGCGTCCGCCGGCATCGTGTAGGCCGGCACGATCCACCCGAACCGCCTCAGGTTCTCCGAGATGTCGAACACGCTGAAGTTGGTGCTGTCCTTGAGCCTGATGGCCACCAGCGGCACGCCGTCCGCCTTGGACAGCACGTCGAACCGCCCCGTCGCGTCGATGCCCTCCTTCAGCACCGCCGCGTTCAGCTTGCAGTTCTCCATGATGTGCTTGTACCCCTGTGTGAAGTGGGTGAAGAAAGATGTCAAACACTGAAACAACACTTGTGCCAAATGTATTGTATCATTTCATATATCTTGTACATAGGAATTTTTCTTGTTGGATCAAAATTCTCTACAGTTTGCATATGAAGGAAAATGGAGGCTGACGACGCATACCTCGAAGCCGAGGCGGATCAGCTGATAGTATTGCGCAATGATCTGGCTAGCGCCTGCACATAATTCACACAGCACACGCCTAAGTTGTTGTAACATCACAGAGAAATCATGCTGAACTAGAGAACGATATACTGACCCTTGGAGAAGTTCAGTGTGAACGTGGGCTGATCTGTTCCTAGATAGTTTATGTGGAAGATGAGTTCGTCGGGCAGATCGGCTTTGCTCCGCCAGATGACCCATCCAACACCAGGGTACACAAGGCCATACTTGTGCCCACTAACGTTGATGCTCTTCACCAACGGCAGCCTGAAGTCCCATTCAAGCTCAGGCTGGAGAAAAGGAGCGATGAATCCTCCACTGGCAGCATCAACATGGATCGGCACATCCCACCTGCATTATGTGTATGATGGTATGAAGACATATGTCAAACCATGTTATCCATCACTATGATGACTAAACATATGTCAAACTGTGCTGCATACTTTCTGCACAATTTCAATGATATTTTTCCATCACTATGATGACTAAATATAATTGACAGCATAGAAAATACATACCCTGTTTCCTTGTTCTTCGCCACAAGAAGGTCATTCAACAGTTTCACATCTTCGTACTCTCCAGTGAGAGTAGATCCCAAGATGGCTGCAACACATATAGTGTTCTCATCCACCATTTCAACAGCCTTCTTGGGATCCATGACATAGTACCCTTCAGTTAACTTGACCTCCTTCAGTTCCACCTCGAAATATCTAGCAAATTTCTCCCAGCAAACCTACGAGCACATGAGAGGTTACAAGAGGCACCTTTCCTGGCACATAAATACAGTGGTAAAGTTTAAAAGATTTTACTTCACGGAACAACAACAACAGGAAAAATACCTGAACATTTGCGCCAGTAACAATGTTAGGTTTGTCGCATGGCTTCCCCTGCTCCTTCATTTTGTTTGCCCACTTCCTCTTGAACGCCAGGCCCGCAAGCATTATCGCTTCCGAGGACCCCACTGTTGAGACTCCGATAGCAGTCTCATCCTCACCGATCGGTGCATTGAACAAGTGAGCTATCATGTTTACACAACGGTTCTGCGAAATTACAAACAAGTGATAAGCAAATGCGTATAGTGCTTAAAATCAACAGCTTGTCCATGCATTCCGAGATATAGGAATATTGGTTGTTAAAATCGAACAACAACAGTATATGATAATAAGCGTATTACAGGAAATAAGTGGATTAGAAGCAGTGCTCTGCTCCATGGGTTTGTAACAGGTTTTGCATAGTCGTCTTGCAATTACCTGGCATGGTGCCCACCAGAAATCGCATTACAGTGTTGTTTGCACTGCGTGTTCTTAGAAACAGCATAAAAAATACAGTCACTATAACCAAATTCCCTACCAGGTGATGCCTAAAATAGGAAGATTTCTTAAAGTGTACTAGTTCCAGATTCAGCCAGACCGAACCCAGACCAAAACCATCCATCCGTGTCACAACCAGTTCAAGGTTCAACCATATGGATAACAAAACAGCCATCACTTTCCCGTTACTGAAGCAAACTATGTTCTCAAGAAGATTGATAGGCCGGTGGGTCACAAACAGTTACTAGTAAATGAACCACACCAAACTAGTATGGGATGTTCCACTACTATGCACCTGTGGCTGGCTAGCATCAGGTGGTTATCTGCAGCTCTCAAGAAGCCTGATGGATACGTTCTCCTATTCAGATTGTGGATTAGCGAATTCATTCATCTCGTCGGGTCAAAATTCACTGGTGGCTGAGGAACATCAGCACCGTTATCTAAAGCCTGATGGACATGTTTTCCTGTTCAGGATATGGATTACCATGCACAGCCGTTGGATTTTCTCCTCTGCCGCGCTCCGGTTCGCCGGAGCCACCACCGCCGGCGGAGGCAGAATAGAAGGGAGCAGCAGAGCAGAACAGAGTAGAAACAGAGCGGTACCAACCAAAACCTCCTGGCTGCTGGGATCTCGGACCCTTCCATTTTTAGGAGATTTGCTACTAGTACTTGTGAACATATTAGTATAAGTGTTGGGGATTGTCCCCTTGCCCCGAAATGGTAAGGAAAAACAAATTAAAAAAGGAGAGTGGGATCTGGGGTGTGCATCCCGGCCGGACCTGGAGCTCGGTGGTGACGGGGTACTCGTCCATGTCGACGTAGTTCTTGTTAACGGAGTCCATCATGAGCTTGCCGCACTCGGGCTCCATCCAGGTGGTGACGAAGGACGCCAGGTTCAGCCGCGGGTTCCCGTCCAGCATCAGCTCGTCGCTGATGATCTGGTACGCCGCCTCCTTCGGGATCGATCCCTCCGGCATCCGGTACCTGCACCCAGCAACGTCCGTCAGATCTCCGGCCAACATCCGGTACCTCCGGCCGCTCTCTCTCTCTCTCTCGTCCTCACCGCGGGAGCTCCTCGCGCACGTAGCGCGAGGAGAAGGTGGAGTAGACGGCCTCCCCCGCGCTGGAGCTCGCGTGCGAGATCACCATCGCCGCCGGCGCTCACCGCTGCTGCTCTCCGCTGGTGGATAGTGTGTAGCGCAGTGCAGGCGACGGGGGGTGGATGGAATAAAGGATGAGATCGGGCAGTGGTGGTGTCACACCGACGGTGTGTGCGCTGGTGCCTTGTAGTGGAGTGGTGGTGGACTGGTGGTGGGGTAGTGGGTGGCCGGTTACCGCTAGCCGTACTGGCGTGGTGTGTGTGGAGGAGAGAAGGAGGGGAGGGGACTGACCGGGGGAGCTGGTCGCGGACGTAGCGGGAGGCGAAGGTGGTGGAGTGCAGCGGCTCGGCCGTGTCCGACCCCGTCGCTGCCACAGTTACGACCATCGTCCTCCTCCTCGCTGTCGCGGGCACCACCGGGAAAGTGACGGCGAGTCGGCCGGGAATCGGTTCGCTTCTCCACGAATGAATGGAGGCGGAGGCGGGCGTGGGTGTGCTTTCTCTCTCTCTCTCTCTCTCTATCGGTCTCCGTCGGCGGACCGGCGCGGCGATGGGACTCATGGGAGGGACGGCCCTTTCCTTTTGTTTAGTGCAGCGGGGCACACGTACGCGCGCGCCGTGGCACGCGTCGCGCCGCGAGCTGGCGAGCTGGCCACAACATAGTCGGCCGCCCATTTATTATTTTTGCATTAAGACGGGAGGGTGAAATGCGACGCGCCCGGCGGGAAGGTTGACGCGTGCCGGTGCCAACAACATGTCCCCGTTGGACAGAAAACATATTTAATTTGCCCCGTCAGACTGAGATTCAGTGAAACCTCGGTCTGTTCGATGAGCACTTCTTCTTATCCCACGGAGTGATTCCATTAGAGCAACTCGAACGGGACAAAGCTTTTATCCGTTTTTTGTCCGTTTGAATCGACCCGGCGGACACAAACGTCCGGCAATATATTTGGGTCGGCGTGAGGCTGGCCCGCCCCATTTTATCGACGCGTCAAAAAATGTATTGCAAGCATTTTGAAAATAAATACATGCATTTAATTAAATATAAAAGCCGGTCACGAAGACCGGCGAAAGTTCATATTATATTAATTAAAATACTAAAAACTAGATGACGCGTTGCGCTAGGCGTCTGCGTCAGGACCGGTGAGGTTGATCAACGTCGGCGCAGGGCCGGCCCAGGAGAACGTCGTGTTCCAGACGGCGGTGATGTCGGGCTTTGTCGCCGCTGCCTGGGCCTGACACGCCTCCTCTTCGGCCTCGCGCTCGAGCATCTGCAGGCGCTGGCCCTCCCGGCGGTCCTCGGCAAGCCGAACGCGGCGCCAGTGGTCGAGGTAGGCCGCCTCCTACTTCTCCATCGCCCCGAGCCAGATCGGCGGAGCGCTGACCCACTCGCGGACTACTCTAGTTCAGGAGTAGCGCTCGATGTTGGCCGGCTCCTCCGGCTCGGCTTTGGGCGGGGACGGCGGGGCCACCGGCGGCACGACGCAGTCGCCCGCCGCGAAGAGGGCCATGGCCTTCGCCATGGCCGCCTCGAAAGCCGCCTCGTCCGCCTCTCTCCACCGCTCCTCCTCCTCGCTCTCCTTGATGGCCGCCTGGTAGGCGGCCTCGGCCTCCTGATCCTCATCGCGGACTAATGGGTTTCGTAGTAATTTCAAAAAAAATTCTACGCACACGCAAGATCATGGTGATGCATAGCAACGAGAGGGGAGAGTGTGATCTACGTACCCTTGTAGATCGACAACGGAAGCGTTAGCACAACGTGGTTGATGTAGTCGTACGTCTTCACGGTCCGACCGATCAAGCACCGAAACTACGGCACCTCCGAGTTCTAGCACACGTTCAGCTCGATGACGATTCCCGGACTCCGATCCAGCAAAGTGTCGGGGAAGAGTTCCGTCAGCACGACGGCATGATAATGATCTTGATGTACTATCGTCGCAGGGCTTCGCCTAAGCACCGCTACAATATTATCGAGGACTATGGTGGAAGGGGGCACCGCACACGACTAAGAATATGATCACGTGGATCAACTTGTGTCTCTAGGGGTGCCCCCTGCCTCCGTATATAAAGGATCAAAGGGGGGTGCGGCCGGCCAGGGAGGGCGCGCCAGGAGGAGTCCTACTCCCTCCGGGAGTAGGATTCCCCCCCTTTCCTAGTTGGAATAGGATTTGGGAGGGGGGAAAGAGGAGAGAGAGAAGGAAGGGGGGCGCCGACCCCCTCTCCTTGTCTTATTCGGACTAGGGGTGAGGGGCGCGCGGCCCAGCCCTGGCCACCTCTCCTCTCTTCCACTAAAGCCCACTAAGGCCCATATACCTCCCGGGGGGGTTCCGGTAACCTCCCGGTACTCCGGTAAAATCCCGATTTCACCCGGAACACTTCTGATATCCAAATATAGGCTTCCAATATATCAATCTTTATGTCTCGACCATTTCGAGACTCCTCGTCATGTCCGTGATCACATCCGGGACTCCGAACAAACTTCGGTACATCAAAACTCATAAACTCATAATATAACTGTCATCGAAATCTTAAGCGTGCGGACCCTACGGGTTCGAGAACAATGTAGACATGACCGAGACACGTCTCCGGTCAATAACCAATAGCGGAACCTGGATGCTCATATTGGCTCCTACATATTCTACGAAGATCTTTTATCGGTCAGACCGCATAACAACATACGTTGTTCCTTTTTTCATCGGTATGTTACTTGCCCGAGATTCGATCGTCGGTATCTTAATACCTAGTTCAATCTCATTACCGGCAAGTCTATTTACTCGTTCCATAATACATCATCTCACAACTAACTCATTAGTTGCAATGCTTGCAAGGCTTATGTGATGTGCATTACCGAGAGGGCCCAGAGATACCTCTCCGACAATCGGAGTGACAAATCCTAATCTCGAAATACGCCAACCCAACATGTACCTTTGGAGACACCTGCAGAGCTCCTTTATAATCACCTAGTTACGTTGTGACGTTTGGTAGCACACAAAGTGTTTCTCCGGCAAACGGGAGTTGCATAATCTCATAGTCATAGAAACATGTATAAGTCATGAAGAAAGCAATAGCAACATACTAAACGATCGGGTGCTAAGCTAATGGAATGGGTCATGTCAATCACATCATTCTCCTAATGATGTGATCCCGTTAATCAAATAACAACTCTTTTGTTTATGGTTAGGAAACATAACCATCTTCGATTAACGAGCTAGTCAAGTAGAGGCATACTAGTGACACTCTGTTTGTCTATGTATTCACACATGTATTATGTTTCCGGTTAATACAATTCTAGCATGAATAATAAACATTTATCATGATATAAGGAAATAAATAATAACTTTATTATTGCCTCTAGGGCATATTTCCTTCACGGACGACAAGCACGGGCGGCGGCAGGCTGTGGTCGACGCCGCGGACGCCGCGTCGCCTCGCCTCCTCGTGCTCGATGGTCCAGTTGAGCGAGTCGACGGCGAAGCGCGGGTCGGTGCGCTGCTCCTTGCTCAGCAACGCCCGCCGGCGCCGCACCTCCTCCGCATGGGCCCTAGCCGTCCACAGCACCGCCGGCACTGGGATCCTCTCCGGATCCAAATGTCAGTCGTGCGGCAGCGTCACGTCCAGGTACGGCAGAGGCACGCGGTGGTGCCAGTGCCACTCGGCCTGGTGCACCGGCACGCTGATGCGCTGCCTCAGCCGGGGAGCGCGCGCCGGCGCGGGAGGGCGGGGAGGGAGGGGGAATGGCGGGCGGGGCTTTGCCCTTGCGGCTGCTGCCGACGCCGGAGAAGAAACCCATGCTGGCGGTGGCTAGGGTTGTCGCCGGCGTGGGGGCAGGGGTGGCCAGATGGGGACGGGGGGCGAGTGGTAGTGGATGAGGACGGCCCCGCCGCACGCCCGGCTTAAAAAAGAACAACCGCCGTCGCTGACGCGTGGGCCCAAGATGGGCGGTCGTCATAAATTATGTTGACCGTAGCGGTTGGACAACCGCCAGGTGGGGACGCGGCGGACGGCGAGGAGACGCGCGGCGCGTCCACTTCGCGTCCGCACCGACGCATTCCAGGCGCAATTTTGGGCCGGAAATGGATCGGCGCGGACGCCGGACATACACGATTTGAGTTTGGGTCGGCGCGTTGGGCTACCACTTTTGTCCGCACCGACCCAAACGGACGCGGACGGACGAAATGAATCGCCCCATTGGAGTTGCTCTTATAAACCTTTGAAAAGATTTCACTGTAAAACACACGTGCAATAAAATGAGTGAATTTACACTCTAAAATGCATTTATTTACATCCGTATATAGTTCACAATAAAATCTTTACAAAAACTTACATTTAAAAATAAAGGGAGTATATGATTTAAATGTTGACGTTGTAGAGATCGTCGAAAAAACGAACCCTCATCTTCAAATACCTAAAATCTGTACCCTGGCCTCTCTTATCACGATCATTTTAACCTTGCGGTCACATCTAAACATGGATTTCTTTTTTGCAACAGGAAAGGCCGGGATTGGTGGATTAGGCAGCACATGTGTGGGGTCCACTCGTCAGTAAGAGAAAGAAAGAATTCGAAAAAGAGGCCTCTGTGTTGAACTGCGGAATGTGCGCACCAATCTAGCTAAGGGCGTTTTTAACCGATCCCTTATAATGGTTTGCTCCACTAACCGGAACATTAGCTGATCCCTAATTCGTCGTAAGGGAGTAAAATTTTACTCCTCTCCATAAAAATCTCCTTATATTTACTTCGCCGTTTGGCTGAGTAAAAGCCGCGCCTCTCCTCCACTGCCACCCCATCCCCTCTCGTGTCGCATCTGCGGCAGTGCCGCCCCTCCCGCCCCCCGCCCGCGCCGGCCCACCGCCAGGGACGCTCAGTAGGCTCCACCGTTGTCCCCTACCTCTTGGATTTGCGCCGCCTTGATGCGACCGTATCTATTACGGTGGCAACGGACATTTCGAAGGCTGGCCAAGGGCAGAAGGAGATATATGTCGTACCAGCTCGACGTCGGGCGAAAATTGTACATGCAGTTATTCAAGATGACACTCGTCAGACCGACAAAGTTCGGATCATACCGGAGAAGGGAGTGAAGCCGACATTCAGGACTCCATACAACTTTTTGACAGTGGGCAAAATTCATCTGAAGTTAAATTGAAGTCAGGTCAACTTATTGTGTGCTTTTTTTATTTTTAGGTTCAGTAGTACGTGCGTGTACTAGCTACACACCTAGGCAAGTATCTAAATTAGTAGTACTACTAGGACAACACCCTTGCGATGCAACGGGGCATGCCTATTCTATGCAACACCAATCAGTTGCAAATAAGAAGTAATTTTGACAACATGACTTATCTCCAAAATAAAATAAAATGCAGTAGTCATAATAGTCCTGCGGTGATGGATAAATGAGGAAACTGAGTTTGATTTCCTGCCATAATCGACTTACACTGGCTCCAGATCGACATACAAGGCCCTTGAAACGTGTTGAATGCATCCGTTGCAACCCGGCCCAACACAGCTATCACTACGAAAGGATGGCACAACTTAGGATTGGGCAACATAAAGCAGGACTTTATCGTTGTTACAAACCAAGACACTTGTTAGTATGAAATCCAGAGAAGATTGTTTTAGAAAAGTAAAAAATAATACTGGGTGCACTATCAATTCATAAAAGTACCCAGATGCCTACTAAAATTAAACTGGATCAACAAATCATCTAGCAAAAATCCCTGAACATTACACCTTTTCATCATTCGCCAATTCAATTATGAAAAAACAAATCATCAATCAATGATATGAAATAGTAGCAGTATGCTGCATTTGGGCTATAGTTTCTGCAGCTGATGGAGCAAGTGCAAAAGATACCCAACACTCCACACGGCAAGGCACATCTTATTCCCTATTTTAGCTTTTGGACCAAGACCACACAGAGAGACCCGTCGTCCATGGCAAGAACTGTCCTGGCAAGGATTGAAAAGATTCAAGGCCCTACAATGGCGATGGATCCCAGTGCTAGCTAAATATGTCTTCTAATCTACTGAATGCCTGAATGCAATGCCCTAATCACGGATCGGCGACTTTTGAATGTGATGCACTAATCTCACGACTCCTCATGTGGAGGCGGCAGATTAGCGTGCCAGGCCGCCACCGACGTCCGAGCTCTATGCAAACTTGTGGGATCCTGGGGGAGTGAGCGCCCAGGATAGTACAGCACCTATGCATACACACACACCAGTACAAGAAGTTCTCCGAAACGTCGCAGAACAGCGGATCAAGCCGCCGTGTCGACCGCCGAGCCCTCCTTCCACGCTGCCGCAGATCAGTCGGTCGTCCCGTCATCGTTGACCGAGCTCTCCATTAGTGCCACTGTAGAGCAGCCTGCCACATCGCCGCGCCAAGCTCTCCATCCGACCCACCACATAACTTTGCCTTGTACTCTAAGAATATAATAGTTAGCAAATCAATTGGTTGTCAAGAAATAAACAAGCGACTGTCTTCTGTATATTACTGTCAGTTGTTCAATGAAGATGGCTGTGCATTGTGGAATTACTCCACTCAAAATACTGGAATGCCCAAACTGAAGACCTAGACACCTAACAACTATTTTATAGAGAACCCCACATAGTTCTTTTATAGAGAACTTCGCAAACCTCGACTAATCTATATCATGCAGGGAAAGTATCAATCATATATATCTTCAGAATCCCCATACACATCAAGAAGCATTATATCCCTTTTCTTACTGTTAAATCATTCTTATTTCCTCCTTGAACCAAACTCGCCATGCCTATATCCTTCGAGCCAAGGGAATATTGTACTATGCAGAGGAGAAGATTAACACTCCATATTGAGAGAACAAATCAAGTTTAGTATAGGTGGTACCAGTGCCATGTTTGAGATCATGTCGTTGCTGCTGAACCTTGTACTATGTCATCTAGCAGAACACGTAATTCCTTTGCCTCGTATATATTTCCCTTGATGCATGGATGGAGCTGAACATGCCCTGAACTCTGCTCTCCTTTCCTGTTTTGACTTCAATAAACTTGAGTACATAGTATTCACACTACTACTACTGTACAACATATAATTGATATTTTACTGTGTGAAAAGAAATTAAGTCAAGACCCTGAAGAATGCTACAAAAATATCTAAATGTCCACAGCGATGTTCTTAAATTCTGGACAAAGCTTGTAACCCAGATGTAGATTTCAAGCTGGAAGTTTTATGCACAATCCTTCATATGTTTGGCAAGAAAAATAATATCAATGAGCTTCTAGCTTCTGCACCAACGAATATATACCAGAATCTAGCCTTTTGTAGCCAACCAAACCTAGAAAACAAAGTTTAGAGGGGGGTGGGAGGGGGAAATAGTCTGTCCACTTGCTCTGTAACATTAGGAGCCATGATACGCCAGTTTTCTGCTCAACTATTCGAAGTATAAACCAGTTTTACTACTGAGTGCCAACTCGAGAAACAAAATCGCATATGTCATCTTACAACGTAGCAGTAAGCGTTAATTAAGAAGCAATATCTCATATTGTGTAGCTAGAGGAAATGAACATATCAGTCATGAAAGTTGACTCACAGTATTCTTCCTGGGGGCATCCAGCCCTAGTTGATAGCAAGAATTCTTCATGCAATCTTCTCCTTGTTGGTCACCTTTCCGCACGTCACCTATGACATAGTCATAACCTGCACGGGCGAGTGCCAAGAACCCAAAGTTCAAGATCAAATTAAATTAATCGCCAAATAACAACTTAGAACTTGTGAAGAAGCACAAAATGCTAGAGTCCAGAAATAGAGGCAGATTAATTCTACTAAAGTTTTAAGATATTGAAATATTTTTGGTTTGATAACATGTGAATAGAAATTTCGAAAAAATGGTGGCAAGTCATACAACAGACAGATAAATTTGTCCAAGAACTGATCCTCCATGTCCGGAGAGAACAATCACAGCTACATGGAAGATTTCAACATGTTTAATTGAAAAACTTTGAGCATATTAACATCCTCCGAAGTCTGAATCTCTCCACCTTCCACTCTATGGGCATTGTCTTCCATGCGATAAATGTAACTATTTCGCATGAAAGGTATAATATAAACTCCCAACAGAAGGTCAGAATTAACATGTTCAAATCCTGCACTTGTATTGATGGACAAAAGGTTCATGACTTGCACACAGACAACTCTTGTGGGCAAGAAAGGGACCCATTCGTTGCTGCTTCTTTGTTTCTCTGATCAGCTTTTGCTAGGACTGAACTAAAGAAGAGGCCTTTTAGATTCAGAACCTAAAACCTTGCTCGTTGTAGAATCCTTCTCTGAATTCCAAACTTTTTGCAAGAGCAGTCATTGTAGATCATAATTTACCATGTGATTCATCGGAAAAAGAAAAGGAATGGAAAAATGCCATGCTACAAACATAATATAACTGAATATCGCATTGTCATATACAGTACGGATTATAAGATGCATAGCTCTAATATCATCATTTTGCAGAGGGAAAGGCTTTAGACTTTTAGTGCATTAACATCAGAAGATAGCGCTAACAATAGAAAAGAAGTGGCTTATATTTAGAGAAGTAGAACATAAATAAAAGGGAAGCAATATACATAAATAGCAAGATATTCTATGATACACACACACATCAGGTTTCTGATGGTCCACACAACATCAGAAATAACAATATATATCTAGAAAAGAACTATGTAGGGTTCTGTTTTCTGATCAATTGAGAAAGCCACAGCCTCCTTCCCACGAGAGAGCATGATCCATGAATTGCAGCAGCTAGCCACTACAACATGAGAGGATCATAGTAGCTCGGCAACCGTCGGTGACCCAAGTGCAATGTAACTAACTGCTTGTGTGACCTTAATATGATTTAAATTGATGTACCCAATATGTTTGTCAAGAAAAATCCGAAAACAAAACTGCTTGTGCGACCATACGGATTAAATTGCTGAATCTCAGTATAGTGGAAAAGATATTAATAACCTACAGGGTAAGATTTCCAATCCTAATGTTTGCTAGCATGCATAACAATGTGACTCCCAGCATGCACCAACAATACGAAAAGATTAGAGCTGGAAGGCATCTGAATTCCTAATACAGAGAACATGATGAGCAAAAACTAATTCAAGTTGAACAGAACCAAATCCTACAGCTCACCCATCTTATGAGGTAAGGGTTCCTGCTTCCAAAATATAATTTTCTTTGCAAATTCAGATGACCATTATAAGAATAATTAATACATGGCATGGCCATAAATTATATCCGGAACAAAATTTGTTGAAGCAAGAACTTGAGCAACTATTTCCAACTGTGTGGGTTACCTCTGATCTCTGTGGGGATGAGAAGGTCCTCAGTGAAGGACGAAGCGGCCACAGTGGATCCATGACCTGAGATGGCATCCTGTAGATGCCAAACCATAGAATACAGAGCATGTTTACCAAAAGATCGCAGCACCTCCGATAGCTCAATTTGGTCGGATGAAGGTAAACAACAATTAAAACTAAAAAGGCGCAGCAAAGATAAATGGAGGTGCCGTGTCTAGGCAAAAAAAAGGTCAACACCTAACTGTAACTTCTTCATACAATTAAAGAAAATCTGCAGATATACATTTGTCAAGCAATAGGAGTCGGCGTACCCATGTGTCTTGAGACTCCACATGATGTAAATTAATTAGCAAACCATTATTCTAGTAACCTGATTCACTCCCACCATCATAACATGCTTTGAATCATATGGAAGGAGATTTAGTCTCATGATGTATTCATGTGAGAGTTTACCTTAAGGATCTGTGACTGAAACTGGCTCGGACAAACACACAAACACCTTGTGTGCAAAAAATAACTGAGAACAAACACAAACACATGCTCGTCCAAATTTGAGGTGGAGGGCGGTGCAGAGGGGACGGCCAGGTCGCCGGCAAGTGCAACGACGCCCAGCTCGTGGTGGCTCTGGTCGAGCGGCGAGTGCAAGCCCTCCTGGGCGGCGCACAACAAGGAGCTCAGACGCGCGGGAGAGAGGAGGAGCTCGGGTACGCGGACGCGGGGCAAAGGGGGAGCTAAGGTGGAACGGTGGTGCAGGGTGCTGCCATTACCGGCGTCGTCCGGCGGCCGGCGGTCACCGGATCGAGCGCCGCGCGGGCCGCGGGCCTCCTGGCGGCTGGGATCAGGAGGCGAGGGAGAGAGGAGAGCCCGTGCAGCCGCGCTCGTGTCTGTTCACTTTTTTCATTTACAACCCCGGATGAAACGATTTTTCACTTTAAAATAGGGATTGCGGGTTGATTTCTTAGAAACAGAGGGACTTTGATGCAAAATTACTGACGTAGGGAAAGATATATATAGTAGTAGTATATACGGGTTGTCCGTCCGACTAGTCTCTACTCCTAATGTCTCAGTTGGTAGGGCGCGTTCCGGGTTTTATTTTCGTCCCACCTCACCCCGTCTTTTTTGGTACTTTTTTGGTACTTGCTCCCACCTCCCGCTCAGCCGAAACGGTTTATTTTCATACTCCCTCCCCCCTCCCCGGTAATTCCCTCCACGCAAAAGAAATCGAACCAACCAATCTCTACTCCTAATGTTTGGTAGTCTCCGTTTCGGATTTTTTTCGTCCCACCTCCAATGGTTTTTTTTCGTCGGCTTTTTTTCATCGGTTTTGTTTCGTCACATCCCGCTCCCACACCTTTGTCCACCGGTTTTCAGAATCGCAAAGGAAAAAAGTTCTCTCTCCTCCCACCAGCGGCCTCGATCTGGGATCGACAGGGACGCCGCCGCGGATCCCACGGCGCCACCTCGCCACTGCTGGTCGCCATGGCGTGGTGTCACCCCGCCGCCACCTCAGCCAAGCACCGCGCCGCCCCTCCAAACCCTAGCCCGCCCCCTCCGCCTGCCGACGGATCGCTTCCGCCCCTCCACGCGGCGAGCCACGGTGACCTCCGCCTCTTCAAGAGTACGTGGGCGATTCCGGGCGGGTTTTGTTTGGATCTGGGAGGCACTGACTCTCCCGTTCGTCGCGTCGCAGGGCTAGTGAGAGATCTGGATCAGGGCAGGGGCCGTCCCAGGGAGGTCGTGGAGGCGGCCAAGGACCAAGGTCTCGTGGCGCTGCACTTCGCTGCCGGGAAGGGAAGGCCACGGGTGTGCAGGTACCTGGTCGAGGAGCTAGGGGTCGATGTGGACGCCGTCGACGATGGAGGTGCGTGCCTCTGCCGTTTAATTTGCCTCTAAACTGTAAATGTGTCTGAACTGTACTCCTATATGGCTCGCGTTCAGAATTGGGCTATAGGAAACTGTATGTTGACCAGGAATTTACAACCGTCATGCTATGTGGATCTCGGCGGCGGCGGCGGCTCCTCCCTCTACCCGCCTGCCGCGCTACCACCTCATCTCGCGCTCCTGACATGCCGAGGGGGCGAGAGGAGTAAGAGAGCAGGGACGAGTGCGCAGAGAAGAAAGATGCTTGCCGCGAAGCTGCCAAGCGGGAAAACAGATGAGGAGCGACACTTGCGGAGGCGGCCGAGATCGGGTACTACATCTTAGATCTTCACCGTCGTCTAGGTCAGGCCTCCCTCAGATGCCCTGATCCTCCATCATCAGGTTCTCCATCTTCTTAGATCTCGCCCTCCCTTAGAATAGTCTGATCTCTTTACTTTTGGGTTTCTAACATATATGATTGCCTTACTACCAAGATTGCTCTGACTGTGTCTTGGTATTTACTTAGATGAAAAGATCCAGTTCTTTGGCGACATGCAAAGCTGCCGGTGGTTGTTTGATCAATTGTGTGAGGTATCTCACATGGCACCTGAATGCGTATTAATGGTGTCAATCTGTATCTACATGTCGTGTGGTTCAAAAGCCAAAAAGGAGCAGCAGGATGGCCGGTCCAAGCTTGAGCAGATTCTGTGTTGGGGTTCGATGCTGAAATTCATTAGATTTCAGTTCTGTATAGTTTCAGGTTGGTTGCCAATGAAATAGACTGTCCAAGGCGCCTGAAGAAAATGTAATCCAATGGTAACACAATTAATTATTTGAAGTTGATTAAAAAATACAGAGAGGGTGGCTCTGCTTCGTCTTCTTTGATTACGAGCTCCTAGCATGTTTATTTATTTATTTCCCTCCAGTCGAAATTGCGCCATTGCTGGCCCTTCCCTTCCGATCCAACGGAGCACTTGCTGCCTCGTGTAAACGCCATTTAAATTTGTGCTTGCAAGTGACTGAATCCCGCCGAGTATTATTAGGCGGAGGAAGGGACAGAAACAGGGCACGCCACTCTGCATTTTTGGTCTCGCCAAAACGACTTCAGTATCAGCCAGGGGGCTGTGCATCACTGGGAATTTTCCATTTGGAAGGTCCAATTCCTGACCATGATGCTATATGAACCGCAACCTGGAACAGTGAATCCTGATAGCGAATGTGCCCGCGGCGCAAGAGAGGAGGGGGCATCAGCTTGAGTACAGCCAAGTGGCGGGACAGACAGGCGCGATGGCAATGGCAATGGAATTGGCCGACAAATTGCTACTGGTGCTCCAGAGCTACTCGCTGCCAGTTTGGGCCATAATAATCTCGGGGCTCTTCGTCGCCGTATCACTCTCGCTGTCCATCTACTTGCTCTTGAACCACCTCTCGGCCTACAAGAACCCAGAGGTCGGTTGCTTGTTATCATCAGTCGGTGTTGAATTTCTTATTTTCTATACAGCAGGGTAAATTGTTGCTGGAGCTGTGTTCGTGTTTGGACTCACCGCTGCTGCGTTTCTTTTTTTCCAGGAGCAGAAGTTCCTCGTCGGCGTCGTTCTGATGGTGTCGATATACGCAATCGAGTCGGTAAGGTGGCTATGCCATGTCTTGTTCAAGTGCGCGGTCACAATGTTGTTGGCTGGGAGAGGTCGATCCAGCCGTTAACTCTTGGCGTGGACCAGTAGGTTCAATTTCAGCTTTTATGTAATCTTTGTGTTGATTTCTTTTGAATTGCAAAATCATTTGCTGATACTTTTCTCCCCTTTCAGTCATAAAATGTAAGGTGACCTTCCACATTTAGTCCGATATTTTGTTCATACCTTGATTTTACTTCCGAACCGCCTTTTCTTTTAAGATTATCAAATGATATCTTTAACTATTTTATAAGGTACAGTTTCAAATTTAGTCTGAGAATTTTTTTATCGTACTTTGAGTTTAGTTATGTGTTATAATTGATATAGTTCTTAGCTAATTTGACAAACAATGATGGCTCCAATGCCTATGTCGCTTCTTTGCTACAAAATGTAAAATGTGATTTATCTTTTGCCGATCTTCGTGAAAGTGTTTTTGTTTATACATTGCAGGAACCCATAAGCCAATAGTATTAGGTTTAGATGGCTTTCCAGGGATTGAAGTGGTTGGAGCTGCAGGCCGAACTCAAATTATTTGTTTTTTCAGTACCATTTGTTAATTCAATTGCAAACATTGTGCTAATAGGTAAAGCTTCTGTTATTTACACCTTTTTTTATTTAACAAAATTGAATGTACAATTAGGCGTTTAAGTAAGTTTTCTTTGTGTAGATACACCATCTAGCCTTACTCACGCCCAACTCTTTTTATCATTCACTTCCAACTATATTTTTCACTTTGTGTAGATAAAGACATGTCCCAATCTTCTTGATCTGCTCACGTATGGTATGCATGAATCTCTAAGAATAATGTGGAATCATCTCATCTTCATGCTACTTCGCCAAGCAAGCTTACATATTTTTTGATCTATAGTTCATTTTTAATACAGGAGGCGATCTGAATTAAAGGAAGAACTCTATGTTGTCTGCTTGAATCAATTGTTCATCTCTACATTAACGAATAGGTATGGAGTTGCTTACTGTTACTTCAAATTATCAAGATTGTCTAATACTTGGTATTTAGTGATTAACATACCACTAAATATAATATCTCAGTTGGTAGTCTCCGTTCCGGGTTTTTTTTCGTCCCACCTCCCATGGTTTTTTTTCGTCAGATGACATTTGTTTTGTTATTTCTGATTAGAGCTTGCTGTGTCCATGTATAAATATTTTTGGGAGCGTACTATGACATTTTTGTGCCACGACACATTTGGTTTAAGTTTTTTAGAGCAAATAGGTGTATATATCATGATAATCATTTTCTAAGCATGTTCATGAAAATTACGTTTATGCTGGATCATTCCGAATTTTACTAACCTTGCCGGTAATGCATCTGTGCATGATCTTAATTGTTTGAATATTATCATTCAACATGAATGGGTGGCCTCACAACCAATATATAGTTGTACCCCAGTGGAACAACTTCATGTTAAACTGATGTACCAATCTGGCATATTGGCCCATCTGTACGTGGGAGGTTTTTTGGTGATATAATCATGCAGGTTAACCATCCATGCAATTGAAGTGACACGTCTAGATTTTTGGGGAAAAGCTGTTGTATATTCCCCGCATCTGCTCTTCATTGTCATAGCTACTTTGCTACCTCCCTGCAATCTGTATGAGTTGTGCGGTCTGAAGCTTTGAGTGAGAACACGCCTGATATGATTTACTTCTTTCTG
Source organism: Triticum urartu (assembly GCF_003073215.2). Lineage (NCBI taxonomy): Eukaryota > Viridiplantae > Streptophyta > Magnoliopsida > Poales > Poaceae > Triticum > Triticum urartu. The sequence goes on from NC_053024.1 coordinate 8,501,744, forward strand.
CCCTGAATTAACAAGATGCTCAGTAACATTGTCTTGAAAAATAATGCATGCAAATGTGGATGTCAGATTGTTTTAAGGATTTGATTATGGTAGTTTTACCTATGACGATAACAAAATACAAAACACACACGAGTACTACTGAATTATGTTTTTCTATAGGTCATCAGATATGTTTGTGGAGGCGTTGGCTAGCAAATTTGTTAATTTTTGCACATAGTATCCAATTAGGTTTGCTAGATTTATTTTTTCATTCTATTAGTTGCAGGCCTCATATGATAACTTGCTTTCCTTTTGCCCGCAGGATCTTCACTAAGATATATCGAGCAGAGCTCATCACAACATCCTGTGACGTTCTCAACCATGTTATCCTTCACGATAAACATATTTTGAGGGAGACAAGAGAGCATCCAAGCACGACCATGTTGAACTTGATGTCTTGCTGCAGTACAAGCGGCTGTTGTCCCTTGATCCAGGTATGATTTCTGAAGATTATTTCACTAATTAGCTATACCCAGTGACCAGTGTAGATCTGGCACATCCACTTCTAAATGAACAAGATATTTCAAGGTGATGCATCGTGTCGTGGTCGTTGTCTGTGCTATCCGTCTTCCTCATTTGTGCTAATTTGATTACTCTTTTTTGAAGGCAGTGCATCGTCGGGTTTCTCATAACATGTTGGTAGATTTTATTTATTGTCTTCTTAAGAAATAGATCGACCCAAAACATTGTTCATATTTACAGGTTGATTATTTTCATAGATTTATAATCCAAATACATGACCCACTACAAGATTACGAGCTTGGAGTCGTCCTTCTTGTTTAGGAGGGCAGATTTGGTACTAAACACTTAATTGGTGTTGATAGACTTGTACTGTGAAAAATAATGGTAATATGAACAGACTGATAGTGGTACACATAGGGTGACAAGGAGTTATTATTTTCATTCCTATATGCAACTTTTCTGGCACTAACCAATAGCATTGTGCTGCCAGAACACCGTATGCTTAGTACTGATTAAATTTTATTATCAGCAAGTCATATGCCTTGGTTTGGTGGTGCACACCGCAAGAGCTCCTTAAATTTAGGGACCCATCAAGCCACAGTTTCATGGTTCTCAAGAACATTTATCTCGAGAAAATTCCAAATATTTTGGTACCAAATTTGTCTTTTCGTCATCCCATTTTTCTGATGTAAGTTGGATGACCTTCATTCAGTTAGAAGTATAAGAACCGCAACAGCTGCTGAAGGGTTTGATTAAGTTAGAAAAAAACTTCCACAAAATCTTGTCACCAATAAAATTTACCTATAAAGGAATCATTTTAGAAAATAGATACAAGATCCTTATCAGTTTGAGATGTTCAACTCCCAACTTGTCTTCTTTGTTCTGTTCTGTGCAAGTGTATCTTGTTGATTATGTGGATGGTGTACTTGTACATACTAAAATTGCGGGCAAAACAAAGTGATGGATGGTCTACAAGATGATATTAATGAATTAATCTTCAGGGTAAAATAATCTAACCAACATGCATCTGTTTAGTTTGAAATAATATTGCCTTCAAAATGTATGAATGCAGTCTTCGCATCTAATGTTGTAGAATCAAACATTGATGTTGCCTTACTAAGCATGTATGTAAATTCTCTTGGGGAGAAAAAATATTCACTTGCAATTTGCAACATTGTCCTGAAATACATGAGGTTCACACATATAATCATCTGTTTTATGTGGTTTGTTATTTGTGATCAATGCAAATGCTTAGGATTTTAAAAGCGTGATCAATGATCTCTATTTATATCAAGATAACTAATGGAAAATTGTCTTCGACAACTTTAAACCTAACTCTCGACACATTCAAACTTATAAAGTATGGTACCATCTCATATGATGAATATTACTTTGGCGCACACCTCGTCCCCCTTGATAGCGGCGGTGGATCGACATGAACACTAGGGGAGGGGATCAAGGCGGTGGATCGACATGAACACTAGGGGAGGGGATCAAGGCGGAGAGCGGGGCGGTTGGCGGGGGACTCCTCCTTGGCTGTCTGTACGGAAGTATGGTGTGAAGGACAGAGGGTGCCATGGTGATGATGAGGTGGGCGCCATCTGATTTTAAAGGAGTGAGCTTTCGGGAGAAATGTCTTGCTATGGCGGAAAACCAAGCGGGAAGGGGAGGGTTCGACAGGAAAAGGGAAGGGTATGTTGTGGGGTGAGTTTTTTTTAGGACCGAGTGCTGGAGACAATATGGTAGATAGTCCGGACACGGACTGTCCAGATGGTTGGATTTTGAGGAGCCTGCTGGAAGCTTGTTTGATATCCTACACGTTAGGACGTATGCGGGAAAAGGGAACTTCAACCTTGGAGACAACCTAATCGTTTCGTTGATTCATTTATGTGAACCGTAGCCCGTAGCAACGCACGGGCGTTTTACTAGTACTTTGTTAGGTGTTTTGTTCGGTTCAGCTTGGGCTGCCGTTTTGGTTTAGGAGTCTGGGTCTAAGTCTATCTGGTCGGCCATATAAAAGGTCAGGGCGCTGCCTTTGTATGAACATTTTTTTATTGCGTGAGTAAAACTAGGACGCGGCGGACGGCGAGAAGATGTGCGGCGCGTCCGCTTCGCGTCCGCGCCGACGCATTCCAGGCGCAATTTTGGGCCGGAAATGGGTCGGCGCGAACGCCGGGCGGACACGATTTGAGTTTGGGTCGGCGCGTTGGGCCGTCACTTTTGTCCGCGCCGACCCAGATGGACGCGGGCGGACAAAATGGATCGCCCCATTGGAGTTGCTATTATAAACCTTTGAAAAGATTTCACTGTAAAACACACGTGCAATAAAATGAGTGAATCTACACTCGAAAATGCATTTATTTACATCCGTATATAGTTCACAATAAAATCTTTACAAAAACTTACATTTAAAAATGAAGGAAATATATGATTTAAATGTTCACGTTGTAGAGATCGTCGAAAAAACGAACCCTCATCTTCAAATACCTAAAATCTGTACCCTGGCCTCTCTTATCACGATCATTTTAACCTTGCGGTCACATCCAAACATGGATTTCTTTTTTGCAACAGGAAAGGCCGGGATCAGTGGGTTAGGCAGCACATGTGTGGGGTCCACTCGTCAGTAAGAGAAAGAAAGATTCGAAAAAGAGGCCTCTGTGTTGAACTGCGGAATGTCCGCACCAATCTAGCTAAGGGCGTTTTTAACCGATCCCTTATAATGGTTAGAGTTGCTCTAACTTACTTCTCTATTTTTTTAATATACTACTCCTCTATTTTTAGGGAATTGGTTAGAGTTGCTCTAACAAGCATTCGTCTAAGTGAACAAAGACAGCTCTTCTATAGGAAACAAAAGGCATCGCTCGCGTGATGGCGTCCATGTCCACGGGGTTGCTTTGGTCTAGGGCACGCGGCCATCATGTCTAATCTGATGCGGCACGAAGGCATCGTAGGCACCGAGTAGCTGCACCAGGGGTCAGCGAGGAAGGAAGAAGGTGCCTGGTGCAGCTTCGATGGCTGCAGTGCTGTGGCCACCTCACCGTTAATTTAATTTTAATTTATTATTTCTATTTTTCAAATTCATGAACATTTTTCAATTTCATGAACCTTTTTTTAAAGTTCATGATATTTTTTAAGACCATGAATCCATGGGAAAAAATAATTCATGCTTTTTTATACTAGTGAACTTGTTAAAAATCTATCAATTGTTTTCAAATTCATGAACCTTTATGAATAACATTGCTAATTTCAAATCCTTGATTTTTTTAATTCATTATTTTGTTTCTTAAATTTATGAATTATTTTCAGTATGAAAACTTTTTATAAGTTTTCATGTTTTTAAATTCCTTTTTTCCGAAATTTGGGTTTCTTTATTTTTCAGAAGTAGCAGCTACTGGTTTTTTTTAACGGCGAGCTGGGCGAGCGACACGGGCATTCAGCGAAGAACCTAATGGGCTGCCCAGGTGCCTGCCCTGCGAACATGAAAACAAACAGTGAGGCAGCACACGGGAAAAAAAACAGCATCCTATTTTTCTTTACATCTTTCATTTCCAATCTATTCCGGCATGCTTTATTTTGATAAAAGATAACTACGAATCTAAAAAAAGATTTGTGTATTTGAAAGTATTTTGGAATTATGAAATTATTCAAAAAATGAATACCTAAACAATTTTGGAATTTGCGAACAATTTTTTGAATTCATGAACATTTTTTGCATGCACACTACCTTGTTTGTAATGTGCATTGAATATCTTAAAATACAATGAACTTCTTTTAGTTATACAATGAATATTTTTTAATACAAACAGTAAACATTTTTAGTATATGTTGAACATTCTTCATATACAATGAACTTTTTAAATTATATGCTGATTTTTTTAATACACACTGATCTTTTTAAATTATACGATGAGCATTTTTTAATACACACTGAACATTGTTCCAATACACGGTGAACTTTTTTTTTAATATACACGTAACTTTTTTTGAAACATATACTGAAAAATTTTGTAAAAATATATTTTTGATTGTATTAGTTCTTTAATTTTGTAAAAGATCATGAATGCAAAAAAAAATTAAGAAAAAGAAACCGAAAAAGGGAAGTGGAAACAAAAATGTTCATAAATTTAAAAAATGTTCACAAATTTAAAAATATATTCATGATCTGTTTAAATGTTCACAAATTAAAATATATATATTAGCAAATGCTCGTGGGCGGCAGAAATGGGCGATGGGGTGGCAGAGTTTCTCATGGCGGCCGGTGGGATGGCAATGGCGGTGTAGGGGGACCGGAATCGAAGGCGGCGCCGATAGCCGATGAGGCGGCTGCGGATGGGAATGTTCAATGGGGCGGTTGTGGTTCACGCGGGCAGTGTCTTTGTTTTGCGGAACACACTCATGCACGCGACTCTTTTAAACAGGATCCCTTTTTCCTTTCTCTCTCTCCCGAAGTCCCAAGTTCATTGTCGCCTCCGTTGCCGACGATTGCGACCGGCTCCTGTTGTCACACCTTCGGCTGGTTTTCTTGCTATCTCCCCCGCGGCACCCCCTCCTAGTCCGTGACCTTGTGCTCCTGTGTGCTCGCCGGCCATGGTTACGTCAATTGGTTCTCGCTGTCGTGCGACGGTGTGGTTCGGTCTCGGCTACGATCTAGCGAGGTGAGTTATTGATTTTCTCCTCTGTTTATCCTCTGTTTTCTAAGTTTTGGGACCTAGCGCTTGAGCAACAGCCACTATACGCTGGCCATCGCGAGACGAGGTGATTTTTTTGGCTTTGGTAATGGTGTTCGGTTGGTCGCTGTGCATGTTATGGTTCATATCTATGGAAGTAGTATCATTCTTGTGCTTGCTTTGTTGTCCTGGCATGCTTGGTTTGTTTGCTTTGGTAACTGGATCATGTATGTTCATTACTGGAATAACAACTTAAAGGAAATATCTGCTGCATGCATGGGATTATACTACCTATATTCAACAAATATTTCCAACTTCACAATAATCTAACACAACATACAATTTGTATTTTTATTTTTCCTATTTATTCATCCAAATGTTTCATAAAAACAAATATTACTGAAATCCATTGCAACATATTCCGCCGCAACACACGGGGTCTCATCTAGTAAGGTTAATGTCCCCCTTCAAGGTAGGTCACAATCAACATGCATCTTAAGAACTTAAATAACAGACGAAACTTCGTGATGTTTCTCATCAAATTTTGAACCTTGCAAGCGAGCATTACACCTGAGTAGACCCGGGCATGAACAGCCTGGCCCAGACAACCCAACCCGAAAGCACGACATCCGGGCCGGGCTTGGGCTTGGGCTTAGCTTTTCCGCCAGAAACCCGTCCTGAAAGCTTGAAGATAAGCCTGAACAAGGCACACATTGTTATTTTATTAGAAACTAGTAATAATGTACGTGCAATGCACATTTATATTAGGTAGGATATTAGTTGCACGTTATATTAGGTAAGATATATCTGTTGCACATTGGTATTTGGTAAGATATCAATTACTTTTTCACGGAAATGGTAGGATATTAATTACATGACAGATTTCAAAGGATAGCGTTGAGTCAAAACGTGTTTATAACCAATGACAGTGGTGTGTAATTAGAGCGTTAAACGTGTTTGGTGCTCAACATTGAAGCGATTTGAACTGCTAGATAACATGATTTGATGGTCAAAATGATTTAGATCTGTCCATTTGGATATTTTTATATTGGTATAGATATAGATATAGCTATAATATATATTTGAAATATCCCAAAAATCATTAAAAAGGCACTGTTCATGTATTCAGGCCAGGCCAGGCCAGGCTCAAAGCTTGGGATTTTGAGGTCGAGCTTTGCAAAGCCCGTCCCAGAGAATGCCCAGGTTTGACCTCGAGTAATTAAGCTTCTTGAATTCATATTTTTGTGAAAACTCTATTTTTATTCTCTACTGTGAAACGAAACGTGAAGCAGGTTTCGGACACTCATCAACGTGGAGACGCACTAAGCTCGTGGTCGTAGCTGCACGGTTTGATCTCCATCGGGCGGCTGCAGCTCATACGTCTTCGGTAGCGAACAAAGGATAAGGTGCGTAGGAGCCGGTACCCGGTGGATTGTTTTTTTTTTTTTTTGAAACGGAGGCAAAAATTACCTTATATATTAATTAAGCAGAAAAAAATTACCCAGCTAATTACGGAAAACGGGACAAAAACCGGTCTGGCGGATCGTGAGCGTGACTGCAAAATTTCTCCGAGCCCAGAGTCCAGAGAGCTCTCGGTTTAAAAAAGGGTCGAGATAGCTCACCTTCATTTGGCCTCCCATCTGAACAGGGCCGGTCCTGAAATTTTGGGGGCCCGGGGCGAATCCAAAACTAGGGGCCCCTAGAATAAAAAATATAGTAATAATAAAAGATATATGCACATATAAAATATTACCGATAATCACTTAAATACATAAAAACAATATACATATGAGATAATTATAGATTTCACCTTTAAAAAATTCTAAAATTCCTCGATGTATAGTCACTTACGACAGGGCCGAGGTCAATCTCATCAAATAATTTCCTCTTGATGCATAATTTTTCAAAACCATTTAAACTTCGTAGTGTCATTGTTGATCTCAAATAGTTCTTCAATAATTCTATCTTTGAAAAATTTCTTTCGACCGATGCGACAGTTATATGGAACTGTAAATAAGATGACAAGCAACACAGGCATTAAGATAAACGTCGACTTCACATGTTTGAAATCACCATAGTAGACATTACACTATCTGACAAAGTGAAATTGATAATCTTTTTTATTAAAAAAAAGCAAAAACAGATGATCATCAACACTAGCGGTTTGTGTTTGTGCACCTGTTCAAATAACTATACTATTAGGGCTAGTTACATTTTTATCACTGATATTGATATCAACATTTTCGTCTTGTTCATATTCAGAATTCCCGTCAATTTGTTCCTCTTCCTCCACAACAATCCCTGATTCACCATTTGGGATCAACGAAGCACCGGTATTAGTTTTGAAATTTTTATCAAGAGCACCCCTCTGATTGTATCAACTCATCTAAACACCGTATTGTCTGTCTTCAACATGTTAAAAATAAAGAAAAAATGGCATCAAAGATTAATCGGTGCCAGCTATGCACCATGTATGCAAAGGATAAATTACTTAATCAGTAGTACTAAACTCATCGAGAGTAGGGCGTAGGGACTAGTAGTAATATAATATACCTTAGATAGATCATCGTTGGTGGTATGTAGGGCGTTCAGCGATGGGCCTATAGACGATGTGGCGCTCGACGAATCGGCGATGCCTGTGTGCATGTTCGTCGCCTGAAGTCGGGAGAGAAAGCAGCGCCGCCTAGTACTGACTGCATCTTGCGATCCGGAAGCACAGGAATAGAGATCGGCATCGACGAGGCGGCGAACTGGCGACCGGACTCAGGGCATCTCCAACAAGTTGTATGCTAGTTTTGTTGGTAGAATGTCCATGTCATTAACCAACAAGGTATCATACAACTATTCTAATGGATTGTATTTAAGATGGTAAGAAAATAAATGTGATTGTTCTCTATTTCACCTAGGAGCTTGTGCAAATGTTGTTGGTTAAACTACATACAACTTTGCTCTTTTTCTACATTTATTACATGCCACATCATCACTATGTCCTAGGTGGCAAATTTACCAACACCTATCTTATAACTGTTGGAGATGCCCTTAGGCTAGTCCCAGTGCTCCAACCTGGATCGGTGCTTAGCCTGCCATATCAGCAAAATTCATAAGTGGCGGGTTAATTAAGGAGGAGAGAGAGCGAACCGGTAACCCCACGAAGGAACGACTCCAAGCACACGACCCTAAGTGAAAACGCAGTAAATTCGATCCGGTGTGAAGCGCCGTATACCTTCGTCTCTTCTGTTTTTATCCCCTTCTTCCCATCGACCGAGCGGCGCCTTCGCCTCCTCTTCCTCCTCGCCGTGCGCCGCCGCCCCAGCGCAGCCACTTCGTCCTCACCGCGCGGTGCTGCCACGCCTCTCAATTGTCGCGTCAGCCGTCGTTCCCCCTAGTCGTTGAAGCTCCGGCGGATCCTCGAGTCTGCATGGACCGTCCTGTTCAGTTCAGTTCGCCATTGGCGCCACAAGTTCAGTTCGCCGCAGCCGGGAGCTCCTCCGGCCACTCACAGACGGCTCAAAGGTAATTATTTCTTTTCACAAAAGTAGATCTGCTAGTTTGTTTCAAAACGTTCAATTTCACCCTGTGCTTGCTCTTTCCTGTCCATGCTTAGATGGGTTTTTTCTCTGCTTCTTGCTAATTGATAGTTTGAACCATATGTAATTGATAGACTGAACCTTAGCATCGAGACTCTAATTTGAATAGCATATCATTTGAACCATAGATAATTGATAGTCTGAAGTCTGAACCATGCAGAATTGAGTCTGATTTAAATAGTATGTGATCTCAACGGCATGGCCTAGTCACAGAAATTTAGTATGAGAATAGTATCAACATTGATGCAATGTACACTAGCTTGTATCAGGATACTACATAACTAGCTCCGCCGGCCAGCCACAATCTGCTCGATGGTATCTTCCTTTCACAAATCAGAATACTCTTTTGTTCTGTATCCTAGTGCGCCTCATGCTTTGTCCCTCCCATTCTTGCTTAGATGAGATTTTTCTCTGCATCAGACTTGGGCTGTGGCCAAAATTTGACTGATAACTGGCCAAGAAGACCTAGTTGATTTCAATTCATAATTTTTGTTCAGTTCAGAAAGTTCTAATTGATTTCAGAACGTACTAGTTCAGCTCATAATACACAATGGTTTAGTTCAGTTTAGTTTGGAGTTACTTGTAGTTGGAAGGGACGTAGTTGATTATACTACATCTAGATACGTCTGTAGCAATCCTTTTATATAGGATCAAACTGAGTTCAGTTCAGTTTAGAACCAACAATTAATTTGAAGGTATTGCTATCTACTCTTACGAATTATCAGGCAACAATTTTTTGACAGAACCAAACTGAGTTTTATTGATCTGATGGAAATGCATAAGGATCTATTGATCTGAAGTTTCAGATGTTGTACACGGACAATTTGAAGTTCTATGAGAAATTGATTCAGACAGAATAAGATTAGGGTGTACAAAATTACTCTGATTTTAGTAGATGAAGCAAAATCAAACGCAATTCTGTTTTTATCACGAGAAGTTTGTCACTTAACTTGTTCGATCTTATTCTGATGTGTACAATTGTTGTCTTGTTTGTTACATGTTTCAGGCCTATGTATAACCATCCACCAGATGATCCTGATGATACAGATCAACAACATGATAGTGATGCCAGAAACACTACATATCCAACAGAGTTATACACACTTGATGAATTCCTAGCCGAGGAGGACATGCTAGACTCCTTCATCGAGGAGATTGCTGTGGAGTTGAAGGGAACACTTGAGGCTCTTCAAGCAAGATCACTTAGCAGGAGTGGTCCGAGGATATACGTGAATAGACCGCGTGAAGAAGCACATCAACAGCTTGTACGAGATTACTTCTGTGACAATCCTCTCTACCGTGCCAAAAAATTTCGGAGAAGATTCAGGATGAGACGACCTCTCTTTCTTCGCATCGTCAATGCGCTAGGTGAGTGGTCTCCATACTTCACCACAAGGACAGATGCGCTTAACCGTGAAGGGCTCTCTCCACTGCAAAAGTGCACGGCGGCAATACGCCAATTGGCTTATGTCACACCTGCAGATAGTCTTGATGAATATCTCAAGATTGGCGAGACTACCGCAGTTGATTGCTTGAAGAACTTTGTGCAAGGAGTGATTGATACCTATGCTGCAGAGTATTTGCGAAGCCCCAACACTGAAGATACAGAGCGCTTACTCTGCATTGGCGAAGGTCGTGGGTTTCCTGGCATGTTAGGAAGCCTGGATTGTATGCATTGGCGTCGGGAAAATGTCCTATTGCATGGAAGGGCCAATTTACTCGTGGCGATAAAGGGTGGCCTAGTCTTATTCTGGAAGCAGTTGCTTCGCAAGATCTCCGAATATGGCATGCCTACTTTGGTATTGCTGGGTTAAACAATGACATCAATGTGCTAAATCAATCGCCATTGTTTATCAAGCAACTGAAAGACCAAGCTCCTAGAGTGAACTTTTTTGTAAATGAGAAGGAATATCAACATGGTTATTACCTTGTAGATGGGATATACCCAGAATGGGCAGCTTTTGTGAAGACAATATCAATGCCACAAACAGAGAAGCACAAGTTGTTTGCTGCACATCAGGAAGGGGCAAGGAAGGATGTGGAACGTGCTTTTGGTGTTTTGCAGGGTCGATTCTCTATCTTGCGTCGTCCTGCACGTTTGTATGACCGGGGTGATATTCAGAAGGTCATGATAGCTTGCATCATTCTTCACAATATGGTAGTCGAGGATGAAAAAGAAGCGGCGGCTAATATTCTTGATTTGAACAAGGAGGCGGGTACATCCATTGTTCTACCATCAGTATTCACACACGGCGACATACCGGTATTCGCCCAGGTGCTACAAAGGGATGCAAGAATCCGAGATCGTGGGACTCACAGAGCACTCAAAACTGATTTGGTAGAGCATATTTGGAAAAAGTTTGGGACAAAATAGATTATTATCATCATTTATTTTAAGCATCATTAATTGTAGGTGTAATTTCATGTATTTTCATAATATCTTATTGGCACTTTATGTATGGATTCAAGTCAACTATATTTCCATGTGTTTTCCTCAAGGGATATTATTTGCTTAATACGTAGCACAAATATGCCACAAAGTTTATATACTACAAAAGATCCTTGGACTAATTAAATGAAGAGAGCTTAGCTACAAGAAGCTAAGCACCTATGCATTGGGGAGTTTGGTTGCTAAGCTATTTAATATGCTTAGCACCCCATCTAAGCACCGGTCCATTGGCAGCAGCCTTAGGAAAGAAATTAAGAGAGAAAAAGACGGCGTAGGATCTGGAGATTGCTCCATGATGGAATAGGAAGGATCGCTACCTTTGCATGATTCCATGGCACATACTTTAGGCTACATACTTGGGGAGGGCCCCCTCAATTTTGAGGGCCCGGGGCGGCCGCCCCCCCTGCCCCCCCTCAGGGCCGGACCTGCATCTGAATAAAAAATATAATAAAAGCTTTCCTTTGCAATGTGGGAGTCCGGGCACCCGCTCGTCGCACCGGGCCGAGACAGAAAGCAGTACCGGACGCCCTCAAGAACAGCTTTTGTATATTCTAATGAGCAGCTCTCAAGAACAGACAAATTCAATTCAGGATTTGGTCAAGGTTTGTGAATATGTTTATGAGCAGTGGTGGAGCCAGGATCTGGACACAACCAAGCGAAAGCACGCACCGTAAACACGACTAATACAAGATGAATATACATAGTATTGCTAGTGCAATAACATTTGTTCAACAACAACCACCGTTACAAATATCTCCGAGGTATATAATCTCAATGACTAAAAAGCGCTAACTACAAATATATAAGATGAATAAAAGGAGTATTTGACAAAAAACTATCACATTAGGGGTTACCGTCCCACAGAACTACCACTTTCAAAAAAGTGACCGATAACTATCAAAAATTCTAATTTTGTGACTAAAAACTACCACTTTTGAAAAATGACCAGTTTAGACGATTTAAACACATTTATGACATGCGGGACCCGCCCATCAAGGCTGACGTGGCGGCAAAGTCAATTTCGTTTATTTTGGTTTATTCATCGCAAGAGTTAGCATCTATTTATTCGGTCAAAATCCAATTTTTTTCTCTAATCTTTCCCTGTCCAATAATCACAAATCACATAGTTTAATATCGTACATGCCACAAGTACAACATAATATATTCACCACAACGCATTGTGAACCACGAGTAGAGGCATTGCAAACTGCACAGGACAGAGTGTAGTTTTTATTCGACTTCATCTCCGACTAGAGCGTGCGGCATGCCATCACCGGCAGTCACCGCCCGCACGCCGACCACCTCAAGCATGGGCATGCTTACGAGGCTGTGTTCAGCATGCCGCCGCAGCCTGAACCGCAGCCCCCTGACTTGGCATGGCTCATCTTGGAGCCTTCCATGACCATGCCGCCACAACCGCCGCCGCAGCCGGCGCCACAACCTGAACCGCAGCCCCCTGACTTGGCATGGCTCATCTTGGAGCCTTCCATGACCATGCCCCCACAACCGCCGCCGCAGCCGGCGCCACAACCTGAACCGCAGCCCCCTGACTTGGCATGGCGCATCTTGGAGCCTTCCATGACCATGCCACCGCAACCACCGCCACAACCCGAACCGCAACCGCCTGACTTGGCGAAGCCAATCTTGGAGCCTTCAATGACCATGGCGCCGCAGCCACCGCCACAACCTGAACCGCAACCGCCCCCACAGCCCGAACCGCAACCGCCAGACTTGGCGAAGCCGGTCTTGGAGCCTTCCATGACCATGCTGCCACAACCACCGCCGCAGCCTGAGCCACAGCCGCTAGACTTGGTGCAGCTAGTTTTGGAGTGTTCGATCAGCATGCCGCCGCAACCACCACCACAGCCCGAGCCACAGCCGCCTGACTTGGCATGGCCATTTTTGGAGCCTTCAACCACCATACCGCTGCAACCGCCACCACAACCTGAACCGCAGCCGCTAGACTTGGCAATGCCAGCCTTGGAGCCTTCAATGGCCATGCTGCCACAGCCTCCTCCACCACAACCTGAACCACAGCCACCTGACTCGGTGTTCCCCTCTTTGGAGCTTTCAATAACCATGTTGCCACCACAGGAACCACCGCATCCTGATCCACACCCAGCAGACTCAACATGGCCATTCTCGCCGCCTGCAACGATGCCACAGCTCGCATGACCATTCTTGTAGCTCATGGTGACCACAGAGACACCGCATCCACCACCACAACCTGATCCACAACCACCGCACTTAGAATCAGCCACCTTGTCACTTGCAGTGACTGAGCTGCCATAGCTAGCATGACCAGCCTTGTCACTTGCCATGACCATGTCACCGCAACCAGCCGTGCCACAAGCGCCACATTGCGCCGAACCAGCAGTGGCACCTGCTGCTCCACCTTTCACCGTCTGAGAAACCACTGTAGTATCAGGCTCAACGGTTTCAGCCTTCTGTGCCATGGCACCTTCGATGAGCTTCGCACCATCTTTGCCAATGGAATTCAGGAACAAGAATGATATCGCGATCCAGGGAAGCAGGAACCAATCCTCATCCACCTAAATTTAAGTAAGAACACCATGATGAGTATATCTGAGATGCGAGGAAATTAACTTTGACTACTTAGAAGGATATGGCATTAGAGCTGAGCATTGTACCGAGATAAATTCCGATTCAGTGTCAACTAGCGCGACTGCTTTGCCATAGGGGTGTTCAGCTGAGAACTTCACAGCAGTAACTGCTGCAGTATCATCAGTATGCTGACTGCAGCATTTGAGTTCATATGCTAGTCTCCTTCCCTTGTATAGTTTGATCTGCTTTGTTCAAAGAAGTACTAGAGCTGTGAGTATGCTAAATGCATAAACATTTATTTATTTACATATGACTTCTGAGCGAACACACGCTGCATGTATGCATGAAATGAGCTGTAGTTGCCTTACCAGTTTGTTGTCGTATTTGAGCTCGTTTATGCAGCCATCCTTGCTTGGTTTCAGGTCAAGAGTGATGGATGAGTTGGAGTTGTTAAAAGACCATTTGTTTTCTGTGAATTCTGCAAGCTGAAGTGGCTGCTTTGATGACTTTGTTACTCCGACCAATTCCCGAGTGAGAGCCATGCCACTCTTGGCCTTGTGCTCCCTGAAGTAAAAGGGAGGAATTTCTCATTAGACCAGAAGAAACTGATATATTTTTTTCTTAAATATGGTAAATAGAACTTTCCAGTGTCCACTGGAATAAATTTGGATCTGCTTTGAAGGCAAAATACAAATACTGCTATGTAAGTTGAATGTTAATTCCTGCAGCTAATACAGTACCAATTTGCAGTTTGAAATGAAGATGTAATATAACCATATGTTATTAGCAATCATGTATCCTATAGTAAAATAAATTACCAGTAAGTATCATGCAGGACTTACTAATTAGCAAAAAAATGTGTTCTAGACTCACTGTTCAGTTCTTCACATATACATGTACCAGTCGATACCATGGACAAAAAACATACCTTATCTGAAGACGAATGAGTTCAGTACCACAATCATACACGAAGCGAGTCCAGGAGCTCATATTTTGATCCTTGATGGAATGTGGCAATAGACAGGCCTTCAGAGAGCAAGGCTTCACATTGACCATGCCAAGAACGTGTGGAGCCTGCCTTGGGACGGTACAAGATGCAGCAACACGAAGACTGACAGGAGGGGAACCGGCATACGCACCACAAGTTTTCAGTTCAAACCACCTCTCAAAGGAAAGCTTGGAATCATGCTGCGTAAGCTCTTCAACAGAGATCGAAACCTTCCCCAACGGTTCTGGTTTCTTCGATGATGATGATGCCCCAAAATAGGCCTGATCAATCATTACTGTAAGAATGAGATCGCCAGTCGGTTCACATTGGAAACCAGCTCCGATGCTCTTCCCTGTTTTGGTAGAAATATCCAACCTGCCGCCATCACGGATGAATGCATCTGGTTTAGTCTTGGTGAACCATACATACACGCTTTTCTCTGGAATTGAAGACGGTAAATTCTTGATGTCCACAATCTGTAAATGTAACTGCAAAAGGATGAAAATATTTTGAGTTTTCATAATAAATTCAGTAAACGTCTCTAGGTAAAAGAAGCTCTCAATCGTGTTTTCAGATAACCATTATCAGGCGTGCTTCCAAATCAATAATAATATCAATAGTACATCTAGATACATCCATTTCCGCGACAAGTAATTCCGAACGGAGGGAGTACAACATACCACATTTCGGGTTATTTTATTAGATCAGAAAATTCTTTGGAACCGAAATTATTGTACCAACTGTTGCTTCATGGACAGCAATTATTAAGATGTAAAAAGAGTATCATACCTCCACAACTGTTGTTTCAAGAATAGTAAGATGCTTCTCTGCTTTATCGGCACCGGAAACACTATCATCCTCACTAGTACTGAATATCTGTGGAATGGATGTCACAGGAGATGGCAAGCTTCCACGGTACATAGCGCCAGCCTTCCAGTATCTCACACCAAAGCTATTCTCAAACTGCTCGGTGGTCCCTGAAAATCCGGTGTCGAGCTTCTTCCCTTCGGCTCGATCATCATCTGTGTCATCATGCTCCAGAACTTTCCCAAGGAGACACAGCATGTCATTGCAGTAGGCAACAGAATTCAGTTGGTGGGTGTGCCACATTAGATCCACATCGTAGGTTGGCACACGAAAGAGGTTCATTCCTTTCTCCTGATTCATCTTGATCAGATACAAAAAGCCTTTGTACCGAGCTAAAGCGTCTTCAAGAAAACGGCGATCATGCATGTTTGGTGTTCCAACCTGCCAGAAACAAAGGAACTCACTGACTTTCTGTACATATTTATTGTTCTTGCATATATTTTCTTTTACAGAAAGATTAGTAGTACATCAGAGCAAA
This sequence comes from Triticum urartu, assembly GCF_003073215.2. Taxonomy (NCBI): domain Eukaryota; kingdom Viridiplantae; phylum Streptophyta; class Magnoliopsida; order Poales; family Poaceae; genus Triticum; species Triticum urartu. The sequence continues at coordinate 8,517,846 of NC_053024.1, forward strand.
GGTTAGTGGTGTAACTAGCTACCTGGTAGACGAAAGTAGACTGTCTCTTAACAGCTGAGATCAAATCATAGGAAATGCCCCCTGCAGTTCCATCATCCACATAAACAGAATCGTCAGAAGGGCTTGTGTACTCCAACTCAAAAGGCTCCCCAGGATATAACTCAGTCCAAACTTTCTCAGACTGATCCTTGGACTTTGCATGAATGGAGGACCTGACATTCTTAGAGTCCAGCATCCTGCCATATAATCTCTTGCAGTCCTTTATGTATCGAGTCTGAAACCATACAAGATGATTTCGGTTTAGAAATTATTTCCAGCCATGTTCAAACTAGTATTTTCTTTTATGAAGTGCCGCAAGCAAATACGAGTAGTTCTCTAATGTGGTGTTGACAGATTTTGAACTATACGCGAGCATCTGTGAGTTAATATGCAATACCGGGTTAAGCCGATGACAGTGCCATATCCATTCACAGTCAAGGGGAACAACCAAAGGCTCATCTGCAACAGCGGCCTCATTGTGCTTGGCAAGAAGGGGAAGCCAGCAAGCTTTGTACCTAGCACAACAACAAAGTCGGTCAATATTTCGAAGTTGTCTATACGACAGAGAACATAAATTAATTTAGCATCAGTGATTTTTATTTATTTTACATAGCATCAGTGATTTCAGCATGATAGGGACTTTGAACGTTAATAAACAGCCAGATTTAATTTCATGCCAAAATTGTAGATAAGGACATAACTGTGGCACCAAATTGTAACTGAAAGCACAGATCAGTGGATGGTTTCAGAAAAAATCCCCCAACTTAATTATGTCAAGGTTAACTGAACAACTAGTGGTTTTGTCTAATTTTCCTCGAGCAGGTGTTTGTCAGGTGATTCACCAAGAGTTTATCGAAACATGGCAAGGATTAATCACTGAGAAATTTTATTTCCCAACACAAGACACGCCAGAGAGGGTAGAGACTGTTGACCAACAATACCCCGACAGAAAAAGAATGAGACACCTCATCAGAAAAACAAACTAATTCCCAGACGCAATGGTCTCTTGTGTTGCTGAAGAGGCAACGAGATGGATGGCGACAGATTGATACCTGCGTATGGCCCTGTGGAGCAGCGGGCCCTCGTAGAGCCACCGGCGGCGGTCGACCGCGGCGAGGAACTCCAGGTGCCGCAGCGCGGCCGGGACGAGGTCCTCGCCGACGCCGATCGCCTGCGCCGCCGCCCACCGCGACTCCTGCTCCGCGTCCATCTTCTTTCTCCCCCCTGGCTCCGACCCACCTGCAGTTGGGATAATAGATTGGGGTAAATAAACCACGGGAATGGAACGATCACTAGACGGCGATCGTGGGCGGGTTCTTGGCGCCGCAAAAGATTATATCAAACTAGAACAAGAACCTGAGAGAGATTGCGCTACTGACAGACAGCTCGCGCTACGGACTCTGTCACCACGGCTGCTGTCCCGCGAGTCCCTATTTATACAGGGAGGGAGTGGAGGATGGAGCACGCAATGGATGGAATGGCGAGGCAAAACAAAACAGGGCCTAAACATAAATTGTTGACGAACAGAAATTCTAGCATCGATCGCTATCCACAACGACGCGACGCCATAATGTCATTATGTATGAGCTTTCAGTTAAGGGCGGGCCGGCCGGCACTCGTCGCGTGTGCCGCGCAACTCTGCACACTTTCTGAACCCATATCCATCCATGATCGATCCATCTTTCTTGCCAACTCTGCACACTTGTTGCTATTGGTACAAAGCAAATGAATGTACTACTACGGAGCCAGAGGAGTACTGTACGAGCATGTCTGTACTACACTAGTCCTTTAGGTAATACTCCCTCCGTTTCTTTTTACTCCGCATATAAGATTTGGTCAAAGTCAAACTACTCAAAGTTTAACCAGATTTATATGAAAAAAATATGAACATCTACAATACTAAAACTATATAGTATGAACATACATTTCATGATGCATCTGATAATATTAGTTTCATATTGTGAATGTTTATATTTTTTTAATATAAATTTAGTCAAACTCTACAAAGCTTGATTTTGACCAAATCTTATATGCGGACTAAAAAGAAACGGAGGGAGTACCCTTTGCAGCTCATCAGAACTCTGGAACGTAGAAAAATATATACCTGCTATAAATATTGTGCACACCATAACAAGTACTCTGTACTCTCTCTCCCTCCGTTCACAGATATAAGATGTTTTGAATATCTCAACATGAATCACATACCGACTGAAATGAACAAACAAACACACTGAAACGTGTCTATATACTTTTCATTCGGGAAAAGTGGTAGTATTAAGCATCTTATATTTGTGAACAAAGGGAGTACAACTTTTTCAAGGGAACGAAGGGAGTGCAACTTTAGCCTGAATTGGGTAGACCCATCACCAACTGTAGCAATAATTCAGGAGGACCCTAGCTACTCCTTGGAAAAATATTGTTGCTTGCAAACTTAGAAAACCATGCACTGCACATCCCACTTGGATTCAATAATGGAGATGCTCTCTCTGGCTGTGCGGATCATGCCACTTTCGGAGCATGCGCAGCACCACAGTAGTACACTCGTACTGCACTAGTACAGAGCTCAAGGCGTTTGATCGTACGGTACGTCACATGGCCATGGTTTCTGCCAGGTCATGTGTGCCCCGGATAAACAATTCTGGAGCGGAATTATTCTAGCGCAGATTAGAGCATCTCCAGCAGTTCCGTAAAATAATTACAGTTTAGGTGAAGTTGGGGGCAAAAAGCTCTTCAACCATTTCCGTAAACACGCAAAAAAAATACGAATCCCATATAATCTTCGACAAATTTCCTTCATCTACGGGAAGATGGCCCTTTCCGTAAAAGTGCCACACGAACTAAACGCCACTGGAGTCCACCCTCCCCCCACCACCGACCGATGTGCAGCTCGCTCGCCGTCATATGATGTTAGACACCCACCGCCGCCGAACAGGCGAACACCATCGTCCACTATTAGTTGGCGTCGCGCCACCGTCAAAAACTACTTTTATGAAAAGTTTTCACTGAAACTGAGAGAAGACTCACCTGAGAACCTCCTCTTAAGTTATATGGGTACCTCGTAAAACCACTTTTACAGAAAGTTTTCACTGAAACTGAGAGAAGACCTCACCAAAGAACTTCCTCTAAGTTATATGGGTACCTCGTGAAACCACTTCTGCAGAGTTTTTTTTCAGAAACCACTGGAGATGCACATCTGTTGGGTTAACACGATGTTCTATTGGGCTTATTCTTGGCTTTTGCACTTTGGCTTATAGTACTAAAAAAAGGCATCTATTTATGAGCTTCCGGCTTTGGCTTTTGGCTTATAATCATCATGTAACAATACTGAGTCATAAATCAAAAGCCTATAATAGGTCATTTTCTGGCTTATAATCCAGTCCAATAGCTAGAAACAAGATCAAGTCTCACGTTGGTTAACGGAGGAGGCAGAAGACAACTTATAAGAATGAAGTGTCCCCTCTTATAAAACTAGTCTTTGAGAGAAAATCTTATTGGACCCTCTTTTAAAAGTGAAATTTTTGTTTTTGTCACTCTAGCTTTTGCCCATTTTTCTTATATCACTCTAGCTTTTGACATTTCACTTTTCACACTCTTAGCTTTTGACAATACAACACAATTTTCATTCTGGTCAAAAGCAAAATAATTTCATTTCACTTTTGCCTATTTTGATGTAGGTTCTAAGGCAGAGTAACGGAGACCAAGATCGAGCAAAATATCATATAATCTAGAGGGATATGTGATGACCCACAAGTATAGGGGATCTATCGTAGTCCTTTCGATAAGTAAGAGTGTCGAACCCAACAAGGAGCAGAAGGAAATGATAAGCGGTTTCCAGCAAGGTATTCTCTGCAAGTACTGAAATTAGTGGTAACAGATAGTTTTGTGATAAGATAATTTGTAACGAGCAACAAGTAACAAAAGTAAATAAGGTGGAGCAAGGTGGCCCAATCCTTTTTGTAGCAAAGGACAAGCCTGGACAAACTCTTATATGATGTAAAGCGCTCCCGAGGACACATGGGAATATCGTCAAGCTAGTTTTCATCACGCTCATATGATTCGCGTTCGGTACTTTGATAATTTGGTATGTGGGTGGACCGGTGCTTGGGTGCTACCCTTAGTTGGACAAACATCCCACTTATGATTAACCTCTATTGCAAGCATCTGCAAATACGACAAAAGTATTAAGGTAAATCTAACCATAGAATGAAACATATGGATGCAAACCAGCCCCTTACGAAGCAACGCATAAACTAGGGTTTAAGCTTCTGTCACTCCAGCAACCCATCATCTACTTATTACTTCCCAATGCCTTCCTCTAGGCCCAAACAATGGTGAAGTGTTATGTAGTCGACGTTCACATAACACCACTAGAGGAGAGACAACATACATCTCATCAAAATATCGAACGAATACCAAATTCACATGACTACTAATAGCAAGACTTCTCCCATGTCCTCAAGAACAAAAGTAACTACTCACAAAGCATAAACATGTTCATAATCAGAGGGGTGTTAATATGCATATATGATCTGAACATATGATCTTCCACCAATTAAACCAACTAGCATCAACTACAAGGAGTAATTAACACTACTAGCAACCTACTAGCACCAATCCCGGACTTGGAGACAAGAATTAGATACAAGAGATGAACTAGGGTTTTGAGATGAGATGGTGCTGATGAAGATGTTGATGGAGATTGCCCTCTCCCGATGAGAGGAGCGTTGGTGATGATGATGGCGATGATTTCCCCCTCCGGGAGGGAAGTTTCCCCGGCAGAACAGCCCCGCCAGAACCCTAGATTGGTTCCGCCAAGGTTCCTCCTCGTGGCGGCGGAGTTTCGTCCGAGAAGATGGCTTATGATTTTTTTCCATCGAAAGAGTCCATATAGCAGAAGATGGTCACCAGAGGGCCACCAGGGGGCCCATGAGGTAGGGGGCGCGCCCAGGGGGGTACGGCGCGCCCCCACCCTCGTGGGCAGGGTGTGGCCCCCCTGGTGAAGTTCTTGCGCGCAATGTTTTTTTTAATATATTTGTAAAACATCATCCGTGAAGTTTCAAGACTTTTGGAGCTGTGCAGAATAGGTCTCTAATATTTTCTCCTTTTCCGGCCAGAATCCCAGCTGCTGGCATTCTCCGTCTTTATGTAAACCTTGTAAAATAAGAGAGAATAGGCATAAGTATTATGACATAATGTGTAATAACAGCCCATAATGCAATAAATATTGATATAAAAGCATGATGCAAAATGGACGTATCAATATGCTAAAATTGGTAACATAATTCATGATGCTTGTGTTGTATCTAATGCCAACGTAGAGTAAGTGGAGATTGGGCGGAATCAACAACTTACCAAAATTGTGTAGGAGAACCATCACATAAGCGTACATGCTCATCCAAAATGGTACACATACGGGGAGATTCATGGACTCATTTTACGGGAAGTCGTGGCTTCCTCCCAACCACAAAACTGCCCCCGCCCACCTACATGGAATTGAACTTAAAAAATACTAAATATACTAAATTAATGCCTGCGAATAAGTTGATTTCTTTCACACTGGCGCCTTTAAGTTGGAATAAACATGCTTGCGCAATCGTAATTAAATCACCAGAACTAGTGAACACTAACAAAGTAATTGAAACATAACATATTATTATATAGTTTTAGGTTCTATGTACATCACTAACTGCAGCTACCAACAAAACTCAAACCACCATTCGAAATTGACTATCAAAGAAACAAAAGTGACAACTGGATATACTGCTCAAACTACAAGTTTCAAAGTGTCCATTGGTTTAACAAGCATACTGCTCAAACCACAAGTTTCAAAGCATATTGTTATTTCACTCCCCAAGAGTACGGTTGCTTCTTTTCTGTTTGTTTTAGGTATCCATCACATTATATATGTTGTTCTATTGGTGGCAGATTTGAATTATCTAGGATTGTATGGTGTGCCAAATATTAGTTGCATGCTCTTGCTAGGATGGATTGCTCTTGTCTTGCACCACTTTTTTGTGGCACTGGATGTAAATGATTCAAAGCCAAGTACAGTGTAGGCAGACATGCAATACCATTGGATCACTTAACCTAGAAACCGTAAAAACATGCATGCCCATAAAAAAACAAAAAAGTGAGGAACATCAATGATTCAAGGGAAAACCACTCATAGTCATTTTATTTACTCTAGAAATTTGAATTTTCTAAATCAGTAGATTTGTAATTATTTGTTCTATTTACTTACACCTGGAAAAAAAATCATGCACTCTAGAAACCTCCATCAACTTTAGATATTTCTTCCATGGTACTTTAGATACTATATAAAAGACACAATGATATAGATATACTTACAATTTTACTAAGTGTCTCATTGGAGTAGGAAAAAGTATGTGACTTTTCTCTTTTTGTCTTTTCTTTGCTACTATGGTGGAATTCTGTTTTGCCAGGAGCTTTTCAGGGGAACTGTCTAAACAATTAAATAACAGATGCCACTTTTTTATGTATACTATATTCTATAAATTGAATGCGGGTTTAATTTGTTTGATATATCTTAAAATTGTATAACAAGAGTATTTTATCGTAATATTTAGTGGCATTGTCGAGAAACTAAATCAATAAAGATCATATGTCGAGATAATGAGTTATGAATAAGTAAAAAAAATAGTATAAATAAATGAAGATGATTTAGATTATCTCATATGGTATTGTGCAAAATGCAACCGGATTGGGCATAAGGTAACATGCAAAAATATCAAAGTAAGTTGTTGTAAATAATGAGTTTGAGTCATAAAGGCGATATGAAATCGAGACTTAATTGAGATAAAAATATGTTGCATGTGAAAAATTGTATATTTTTCTTAATATCTAGGAAAATCAAAATAAAATTTTAACATTTTTAAACTTTGCAATTATTAATTTTATAGATTATAGTCAATCTCCTGAAAACATTCTGCAGTATCTGAAACAATAAAATGAGTGGGGTAGAAACACAAAGAGACCGGATAGAGATAAGTCACCTAAAAAACAATTCGGGTATGTCCACTTTTCTCAAAATCAAAAATTGACTTGCAAAAATTGACTCGACACTTTGCAACCATAAAACAAAAGCTCACCAGATACTTGGGCTTGATCTGAAACATAATGATGCGGAGCATCCTACGGACATCACCATGTCAAGAGTCCGTTTGGCAAGTGACACGTGCGACATCTACTTCACATACGTAAAGTTGATTCATCTCCTTTACACGTGTTCACTTGACCCCTTCGAGGATGGTATACTACCTGACACTCCACTCGTGTGCATGCATAGGTATTTTCGGAACGTTACGGACGATGAGGAGGAGTGCAAGCGCCAATGAACAACTACACCATCCGCGAGGGAAGCGTGGAAGCGAAGACGGAAGAAGATGGAGCTGTAGAGTCTACAACGGCCATACGACCGACGTGCCATAATTGCTTAGTTAGTATGCTTGAAGTATTATTATTTTTATGTCAATATGAACTTTTATCTTGAATCTTTTGGATCTGAATATTCATGCCACAATTAAGAAGAATTACATTGAAATTATGCCAAGTAGCACTCCGCATCAAAAATTCTGTTTTTATCATTTACCTACTCGAGGAAGAGCAGGAATTAAGCTTGGGGATGCTGATACGTCTCCAACTTATCTATAATTTTTGATTGCTCCATGATATATTATCTTCTGTTCTGGATGTTTATGGGCTTTATTATACACTTTTATATCATTTTTGGGACTAACCTATTAACCCAGAGCCCGGTGCCAGTTTCTGTTTTTACCTTGTTTTAGAATATCGCAGAAAAGGAAAACCAAACGGAGACCAATTGACCTGAAACTTCATGGAGCTTATTTTTGGATCAGAAGAAGCCCAGAAGACTTGGAGTGCACGTCAGGGGATCTACGAGGAGGCCATGAGGCAGGGGGCGCGCCCACCCCCCTGGGCGCGCCCTCCACCCTCGTGGGCCCCTCGTGGCCCCCCTGACGTATTTCTTCCGCCTATATACCTCCATATACCCTAAAAACATCTGGGAGCACAATAGATCAGGAGTTCCGCCGCCAGAAGCCTCCGTAGCCACCGAAAGCTAATCTAGACCCATTCTGGCACCCTGCCGAAGGGGGCAATCCCTCTCCGGTGGCCATCTTCATCATCCCGGTGCTCTCCATGACGAGGAGGGAGTAGTTCTCCCTCGGGGCTGAGGGTATGTACCAGTAGCTATGTGTTTGATCTCTCTCTCTCTCTCGTGTTCTTGAGATGATACGATCTTTATGTATCGCGAGCTTTGCTATTATATTTGGATCCTATGATGTTTCTTCCCCCCTCTACTCTCTTGTAATGGATTGAGTTTTCCCTTTGAAGTTATCTTATCGGATTGAGTCTTTAAAGATTTGATAACACTTGATGTATGTATTGCCGTGCGTATCTATGGTGACAATGGGATACCACGTGATTCACTTGATGTATGTTTTGGTGATCAACTTGCGGGTTCCGCCCATGAACCTATGCATAGGGGTTGGCACAATTTTTCGTCGTGATTATCCGGTAGAAACTTTGGGGCACTCTTTGAGGTTCTATGTGTTGGTTGAATATATGAATATGAGATTGTGTGATGCATAACGTATAATCATCCCCACGGATACTTGAGGTGACATTGGAGTATCTAGGTGACATTAGGGTTTTGGTTGATTTGTGTCTTAAGGTGTTATTCTAGTACGAACTCTAGGGCTGTTTGTGACACTTATAGGAATAGCCCAACGGATTGATTGGAAAGAATAACTTTGAGGTGGTTTCGTACCCTACCATAATCTCTTCGTTCGTTCTCCGCTATTAGTGACTTTAGAGTGACTCATTGTTGCATGTTGAGGGATAGTTATGTGATCCAATTATGTTAGTATTGTTGAGGGGACTTGCACTAGCGAAAGTATGAACCCTAGGCCTTGTTTCAACGCATTGCAATACCGTTTACGCTCATTTTTATCATTAGTTACCTTGCTGTTTTTATAATTTCAGATTACAAATACCTTTATCTACTATCCATATACCACTTGTATCACCATCTCTTCGCCGAACTAGTGCAACTATACAATTTACCATTGTATTGGGTGTGTTGGGGACACAAGAGACTCTTTGTTATTTGGTTGCAGGGTTGCTTGAGAGAGACCATCTTCATCCTACGCCTCCTACGGATTGATAAACCTTAGGTCATCCACTTGAGGGAAATTTGTTACTGTCCTACAAACCTCTGCACTTGGAGGCCCAACAACGTCTACAAGAAGAAGGTTGTGTAGTAGACATCAAGCTCTTTTCTGGCGCTGTTGCCGGGGAGGTGAGTGCTTGAAGGTATATCTTTAGATCTTGCAATCGAGTCTTTTAGTTTCTTGTTTTATCACTAGTTTAGTTTATAAAAAAAAACTACAAAAAATGGAATTATGGATGCCTCATATGCTTCATCTTTTTAATGTCTTTCGTGAGAATAAGGATTCCGATAATTGTGCTCAAGTGTTAGAAGAAGAATGCATTAAAATGTTTGGCACTAAATATTTGAATGATGAGCATGATTGCAATGTTGTTAGTATGAATTCCTTGAATATCCATGATGATAATGATATGCAAAGCCACAATCTTGGGGAAGCTATGTTTGATGAAGATGATATTTTTTGTCCCCCAAGATTTGATGATCAAATTTATTATGATGAAAGCATGCCTCCTATTTATGATGATTATATTGATGAAAGTGGATTTCGAGAGGTCATGACTTTATTTTGTGATGAATCCACTATTTCGGAAGAGGTTCCAATTGATTATGAGAACAAAGTTGTTATCTATGATGATTATTGTGATGACTTGTATGCTATAAAGAATAATGATATCCATGAAACTTGTTATCATGATTTTAGTTTTCAATTGGATTATGTGTAGGGGAACGTTGCAGAAAACAAAAATTTTCCTACTCGTTTCACCAAGATCATCTAGGAGTTCATCTAGCAACGAGTCATTGGATGCATCTACATACCTTTGTAGATCGCGCACCGAAGCGTTCAAAAGAACGGTGATGATGTAGTCGAACACGACGTGATCCAAATCACCGATGACCAAGCGCCGAACGGACGGCACCTCCGCGTTCAACACACGTACGGGACGGGAGACGTCTCCTCCTTCTTGATCCAGCAAGGGGAAGGAGAGGTTGATGAAGATCCAGCAGCACGATGGCGTGGTGGTGGATGCAGGGCGTCACAGTAGCAGGGCTTCGCCTATACTACGAGGAAGGGAGACGTAACGGGGGGAGAGGGAGGCGCCAGGGGCTGGTGTATGAAGTCCCTCCTCTCCCTCACTATATATAGGGGTGCATGGGGGGGGCGCCGGTCCTAGTAGATGGATCTACTAGGGGGGGGGCGGCCTAGGGTGGGGGGGCTTGCCCCCCAAGCAAGGGGGCGCCCCTTCTAGGGTTTCCCCCAACCCTAGCCGCATGGGCCCTTGGGGGGGGTGGCGCCCCAGCCCACTATGGGCTGGGTTCCCTCCCACTTCAGCCCATGGGGCCCCCTGGGATAGGTGGCCCCACCCGGTGGACCCCCGGGACCCTTCCGGTGGTCCCGGTACAATACCGGTGACCCCGAAACTTGTCCCGATGGCCGAAACAACACTTCCTATATATAATTCCTTACCTCCGGACCATTCCGGAACTCCTCGTGACGTCCGGAATCTCATCCGGGACTCCGAACAATATTCGGGTTACTGCATATACATATCTTCACAACCCTAGCGTCACCGAACCTTAAGTGTGTAGACCCTACGGGTTCGGGAGACAAGCAGACATGACCGAGACGACTCTCCGGTCAATAACCAACAGCGGGATCTGGATACCCATGTTGGCTCCCACATGCTCCACGATGATCTCATCGGATGAACCACGACGTCAAGGATTCAATCAACCCCGTATGCAATTCCCTTTGTCAATCGATATGTTACTTGCCCGAGATTCGATCGTCGGTATCCCAATACCTCGTTCAATCTCGTTACCGGCAAGTCACTTTACTCGTACCCATAATGCATGATCCCGTGACCAGACACTTGGTCACTTTGAGCTCATATGATGATGCATTACCGAGTGGGCCCAGTGATACCTCTCCGTCATACGGAGTGACAAATCCCAGTCTCGATCCGTGTCAACCCAACAGACACTTTCGGAGATACCCGTAGTCTACCTTTATAGTCACCCAGTTACGTTGTGACGTTTGGTATACCCAAAGCACTCCTACGGTATCCGGGAGTTACACGATCTCATGGTCTAAGGAAAAGATACTTGACATTGGAAAACTCTAGCAAACGAACTATACGATCTTGTGCTATGTTTAGGATTGGGTCTTGTCCATCACATCATTCTCCTAATGATGTGATCTCGTTATCAATGACATCCAATGTCCATAGTCAGGAAACCATGACTATCTGTTGATCAACGAGCTAGTCAACTAGAGGCTTACTAGGGACATGTTGGTGTCTGTTATTCACACATGTATTACGATTTCCGGATAACACAATTATAGCATGAATAAAGACAATTATCATGAACAAGGAAATATAATAATAATGCTTTTATTATTGCCTCTAGAGCATATTTCCAACAGTCTCCCACTTGCACTAGAGTCAATAATCTAGTTACATTGTGATGAATCGAACACCCATGGAATTCTGGTGTTGATCATGTTTTGCTCTAGGGAGAGGTTTAGTCAACGGATCTGCTACATTCAGGTCTGTATGTACTTTACAAATCTCTATGTCTCCATCTTGAACATTTTCATGAATGGAGTTGAAGCGACGCTTGATGTGCCTTGTCTTCTTGTGAAACCTGGGCTCCTTGGCAAGAGCAATAGCTCCAGTGTTGTCACAGAAGAGCTTGATCGGCCCCGACGCATTGGGTATGACTCCTAGGTCGGTGATGAACTCCTTCACCCATATTGCTTCATGTGCTGCCTCTGAGGTTGCCATGTACTCCGCTTCACATGTAGATCCCGCCACGACGCTTTGCTTGCAACTGCACCAGCTTACTGCCCCACCATTCAAAATATACACGTATCCGGTTTGTGACTTAGAGTCATCCAGATCTGTGTCGAAGCTAGCGTCGACGTAACCCTTTACGACGAGCTCTTCGTCACCTCCATAAACGAGAAACATTTCCTTAGTCCTTTTCAGGTACTTCAGGATATTCTTGACCGCTGTCCAGTGTTCCTTGCCGGGATTACTTTGGTACCTTCCTACCAAACTTACGGCAAGGTTTACATCAGGTCTGATACACAGCATGGCATACATAATAGAACCTATGGCTGATGCATAGGGGATGACGCTCATCTCTTCTATATCTTCTGCCGTGGTCGGACATTGAGCTGAACTCAATTTCACACCTTGTAATACAGGTAAGAACCCCTTCTTAGAATGATCCATATTGAACTTCTTCAATATCTTTTCAAGGTATGTGCTTTGTGAAAGACCTATGAGGCGTCTTGATCTATCTCTATAGATTTTGATGCCTAATATAGCTTCTCCAAGGTCCTTCATTGAAAAACTCTTATTCAAGTAGGCCTTGATGCTGTCCAAGAGTTCTATATAATTTCCCATCAAAAGTATGTCATCTACATATAGTATGAGAAATGCTACAGAGCTCCCACTCACTTTCTTGTAAATGCAGGCTTCTCCATAAGTCTGCGTAAACCCAAACGCTTTGATCATCTCATCAAAGCGAATGTTCCAACTCCGAGATGCTTGCACCAGCCCATAAATCGAGCGTTGGAGCTTGCACACTTTGTTAGCATTCTTAGGATCGACAAAACCTTCCGGCTGCATCATATACAATTCTTCCTTAAGGAAACCATTAAGGAATGCCGTTTTGACGTCCATTTGCCATATTTCATAATCGTAGAATGCGGCAATTGCTAACATGATTCGGACGGACTTTAGCTTCGCTACTGGTGAGAAAGTCTCATCGTAGTCAACTCCTTGAACTTGTCGATAACCCTTAGCGACAAGCCTAGCTTTATAGATGGTCACATTACCATCCGCGTCTGTCTTCTTCTTAAAGATCCATTTATTTTCTATGGCTCTCCGTTCAACGGGCAAGTCAGTCAAAGTCCATACTTCATTTTCATACATGGATCCTATCTCGGATTTCATGGCTTCTAGCCATTTGTCGGAATCCGGGCCCGCCATCGCTTCTTCATAGTTCGAAGGTTCACCGTTGTCTAACAACATGATTTCCAAGACAAGGTTGCCGTACCACTCTGGTGCGGAACGTGTCCTTGTGGACCTTCGAATTTCAGTAGGAGCTTGATCAGAAGTATTTTGATCATTATCATTAACTTCCTCTCTAGTCGGTGCAGGCACCTCAGGAACATTTTCTTGAGTTGCGCCATTTACCGGTTCAAGAGGTAATACTTCATCAAGCTCTACTTTCCTCCCACTTACTTCTTTCGAGAGAAACTCTTTCTCTAGAAAGGACCCATTCTTGGCAACAAAGATCTTGCCTTCGGATCTGAGGTAGAAGGTGTACCCAACAGTTTCTTTTGGGTATCCTATGAAGACGCATTTTTCCGACTTGGGTTCGAGCTTTTCAGGTTGAAGTTGAAGTTTCTTGACATAAGCATCGCATCCCCAAACTTTTAGAAACGACAGCTTAGGTTTCTTCCCAAACAATAATTCATACGGTGTCGTCTCAACGGATTTCGACGGAGCCCTATTTAAAGTGAATGCGGCAGTCTCTAAAGCATAGCCCCAAAAAGATAGCGGTAAATCGGTAAGAGACATCATAGATCGCACCATATCTAATAGAGTGCGATTACGACGTTCGGACACACCATTACGCTGAGGTGTTCCAGGCGGCGTGAGTTGTGAAAATATTCCACATTTTCTTAAGTGTGTGCCAAATTCGTGACTCAAGTATTCTCCCCCACGATCTGATCGCAAGAACTTGATTTTCCTGTCACGTTGATTCTCAACCTCACTCTGAAATTCCTTGAACTTTTCAAAGGTCTCAGACTTGTGTTTCATTAATAGACATACCCATATCTACTCAAGTCATCAGTGAGGGTGAGAACATAACGATAGCCACCGCGAGCCTCAACACTCATTGGACCGCACACATCAGTATGTATGATTTCCAATAAGTTGGTTGCTCGCTCCATTGTTCCTGAGAACGGAGTCTTGGTCATTTTACCCATGAGGCATGGTTCGCACGTGTCAAATGATTCGTAATCAAGAGACTCCAAAAGTCCATCTGCATGGAGCTTCTTCATGCGTTTGACACCTATGTGACCAAGGCGGCAGTGCCACAAGTATGTGGGACTATCATTATCAACCTTACATCTTTTGGTATTCACACTATGAATATGTGTAGCATTACGCTCGAGATTCATTAAGAATAAACCATTCACCATCGGAGCATGACCATAAAACATATCTTCATATAAATAGAACAACCATTATTCTCGGATTTAAATGAGTAGCCATCTCGTATTAAACGAGATCCTGATACAATGTTCATGCTCAAACTTGGCACTAAATAACAATTATTGAGGTTTAAAACTAATCCCGTAGGTAAATGTAGAGGTAGCGTGCCGACGGCGATCACATCGACCTTGGAACCATTCCCGACGCGCATCGTCACCTCGTCCTTCGCCAGTCTCCGCTTATTCCGCAGCTCCTGCTTTGAGTTACAAATGTGAGCAACCACCGGTATCAAATACCCAAGAGCTACTACGAGTACTGGTAAGGTACACATCAATTACATGTATATCACATATACCTTTCGTTTTGCCGGCCTTCTTGTCCGCTAAGTATTTGGGGCAGTTCCGCTTCCAGTGACCACTTCCCTTGCAATAAAACACTCAGTCTCGGGCTTGGGTCCATTCTTTGGCTTCTTCCCGGCAGCTTGCTTACCGGGCGCGGCAACTCCCTTGCCATCCTTCTTGAAGTTCTTCTTACCCTTGCCTTTCTTGAACTTAGTGGTTTTATTCACCATCAACACTTGATGTTCCTTTTTGACTTCTACCTCTGCTGATTTCAGCATTGCAAATACTTCAGGAATGGTCTTTTCCATCCCCTGCATATTGAAGTTCATCACAAAGCTCTTGTAGCTCGGTGGAAGCGACTGAAGGATTCTGTCAATGACCGCGTCATCCGGGAGATTAACTCCCAGCTGAGTCAAGCGGTTATGCAACCCAGACATAGTGAGTATGTGCTCACTGACAGAACTGTTTTCCTCCATCTTACAGCTGAAGAACTTGTCGGAGACTTGATATCTCTCGACCCGGGCATGAGCTTGGAAAACCATTTTCAGCTCTTCGAACATCTCATATGCTCCGTGTCTCTCAAAACGCTTTTGGAGCCCCGGCTCTAAGCTGTAAAGCATGCCGCACTGAACGAGGGAGTAGTCATCGGTACGTGCCTGCCAAGCGTTCATAACGTCTTGTTCTGCAGGGAGAACAGGTGCGTCACCTAGCGGTGCTTGTAGGACATAATCTTTCTTGGCAGCTATGAGGATGATCCTCAGGTTCCGGACCCAGTCCGTGTAGTTGCTGCCATCGTCTTTCAGCTTGGTTTTCTCTAGGAACGCGTTGAAGTTGAGGACTACGTTGGCCATTTGATCTACAAGACATATTGTAAAATATTTTAGACTAAGTTCATGATAATTAAGTTCATCTAATCAAATTATTCAATGAACTCCCACTTAGATAGACATCCCTCTAGTATCTAAGTATAACATGATCCGAGTTAACTAGGCCGTGTCCGATCATCACGTGAGACGGACTAGTCAACATCGGTGAACATCTTCATGTTGATCGTATCTTCTATACGACTCATGCTCGACCTTTCGGTCTTCTGTGTTCCGAGGCCATGTCTGTACATGCTAGGCTCGTCAAGTCAACCTAAGTGTTTTGCATGTGTAAATCTGTCTTACACCCGTTGTATGTGAACGTTAGAATCTATCACACCCGATCATCACGTGGTGCTTCGAAACAATGAACTGTCGCAACGGTGCACAGTTAGGGGGAACACTTTCTTGAAATTATTATGAGGGATCATCTTATTTACTACCGTCGTTCTAAGTAAACAAGATGCAAAAACATGATAAACATCACATGCAATCAAATAATAATAGTGACATGATATGGCCAATATCACATAGCTCCTTTGATCTCCATCTTGGGGCTCCATGATCATCTTGTCACCGGCATGACACCATGATCTCCATCATCATGATCTCCATCATGTGTCTCCATGAAGTTGCTCGCCAACTATTACTTCTACTACTATGGCTAACGCGTTTAGCAATAAAGTAAAGTAATTTACATGGTTTCTCAATGACACGCAGGTCATACAAAAAATAAAGACAACTCCTATGGCTCCTGCCGGTTGTCATACTCATCGACATGCAAGTCGTGATTCCTATTACAATAGCATGAACATCTCATACATCACATATATATCATTCATCATTCATCACAACTTTGGCCATATCATATCACAAACACTTGCTGCAAAAACAAGTTAGACGTCCTCTAATTGTTGTTGCATTTACGTGGCTGCAATAGGGTTCTAGCAAGAACGTTTTCTTACCTACGTGAAAGCCACAACGTGATTTGTCAACTTCTATTTACCCTTCATAAGGACCCTTTTCATCGAATCCGCTCCAACTAAAGTGGGAGAGACAGACACCCGCCAGCCACCTTATGCAACTTGTGCATGTTAGTCGGTGGAACCGGTCTCACGTAAGCGTACGTGTAAGGTTGGTCCGGGCCGCTTCATCCCACAATACCGTTGAAGCAAGATAAGACTAGTAGCGGCAAGAAAGTTGACAACATCTACGCCCACAACAAATTGTGTTCTACTCGTGCAAGAGAACTACGCATAGACCTAGCTCATGATGCCACTGTTGGGGAACGTTGCAGAAAACAAAAAATTTCCTACGGTTTCACCAAGATCCATCTATGAGTTCATCTAGAAACGAGTGATTGGATTGCATCTACATACCTTTGTAGATCACGCGCGGAAGCGTTCAAAGAACGGGGATGAGGAAGTCGTACTCGACGTGATCCAAATCACCGGAGATCCTAGCGCCGAACGGACGGCACCTCCGCGTTTCAACACACGTACGGTCAGCGTACACGTCTCCTTCTTCTTGATCCAGCAAGGGGAAGGAGAGGTTGAGGAAGATGGCTCCAGCAGCAGCACGACGGCGTGGTGGTGATGGAGCTGCAGTACTCCGGCAGGGCTTCGCCAAGCTCTATGGAGGAGGAGGAGTGTTGGAGAGGGAGAGGGAGGCACCAAAGGCATGGGTGAGGCCTCCTCCTTCCCCACTATATATAGGGAGGGCCTAGGGGGCGCCGGCCCCTAGGAGATGCAATCTCCTAGGGGGGCGGGGCCAAGGGGTGAGGGGGCTTGCCCCCCAAGCAAGGGGGCGCCCCCTTTAGGGTTTCCCCCACCCTAGGCGCATGGGCCCTAGGGGAAGTGGCGCCCCAGCCCACTTTGGGCTGGATCCCTTCCCACTTCAGCCCATGGGGGCCCGGCCGGTGGCCCCACTTGGTGGACCACCGGGACCCTCCCGGTGGTCCCGGTACGTTACCGATAGCACCCGAAACTTTCCCGGTGACCAAAACAGGACTTCCCATATATAAATCTTTACCTCCGGACCATTCCGGAACTCCTCGTGACGTCTGGGATCTCATCCGGGACTCCGAACAACATTCGGTAACCACGTATATCTATTCCCTATAACCCTAGCGTCATCGAACCTTAAGTGTGTAGACCCTACGGGTTCGGGAGACACGTACACATGACCGAGATAA
Organism: Triticum urartu; assembly: GCF_003073215.2. NCBI lineage: Eukaryota > Viridiplantae > Streptophyta > Magnoliopsida > Poales > Poaceae > Triticum > Triticum urartu. Next base: position 8,535,731 of record NC_053024.1, read on the forward strand.
CTCTCCGGCCAATAACCAACAGCGGGATCTGGATACCCATGTTGGCTCCCACATGTTCCACGATGATCTCATCGGATGAACCACGATGTCGAGGATTCAATCAATCCCGTATTCAATTCCCTTTGTCTAGCGGTATAGTACTTGCCCGAGATTCGATCGTCGGTATCCCGATACCTTGTTCAATCTCGTTACCGGCAAGTCTCTTTACTCGTTCCGTAACACATCATCTCGTGATCAACCCCTTGGTCACATTGTGCAAATTATGATGATGTCCTACCGAGTGAGCCCAGAGATACCTCTCCGTCACACGGAGTGACAAATCCCAGTCTCGATTCATGCCAACCCAACAGACACTTTCGGAGATACCCATAGTGCAACTTTATAGCCACCCAGTTACGTTGTGACGTTTGGTACACCCAAAGCATTCCTACGGTATCCGAGAGTTGCACAATCTCATGGTCTAAGGAAATGATACTTGACATTAGAAAAGCTTTAGCATACGAACTACACGATCTTTGTGCTAGGCTTAGGATTGGGTCTTGTCCATCACATCATTCTCCTAATGATGTGATCCCTTTATCAACGACATCCAATGTCCATGGTCAGGAAACCGTAACCATCTATTGATCAACGAGCTAGTCTACTAGAGGCTTACTAGGGACATGGTGTTGTATATGTATCCGCACATGTATCTGAGTTTCCTATCAATACAATTATACCATGGATAATAAACTATTATCATGAACAAGGAAATATAATAATAATAACTAATTTATTATTGCCTCTACGGCATATTTCCAACATGGCAGGCCCGCCTTCGGCCATAAGACCGACTTCTGCTGCATCCAGCAACCGAGTGATTCTCTTAGTGATGGATTCTATGTCCTACACCACATGCTGGAGTACATACGGGATCATCAGGACCTTTGCATGTCACCTAAATCCGGCGATGCCCATATTCTGCAATGGGCAAAGAACATAGGAGATACCCCGGATCATCGACTTCGAGCTGAGTTCTATCACATCCAGCATGAACTTGCCCAAGTCATCATGAAGGAGGTCCTCGACAAAACAGGTTTGTTCTACGAGGAAGGGAAAATGTCGTGGGAATACGTCTGAACACGCTTAGCCGCTCAGCGTCTCGACCTGAAGCCTTTCTCTAAGCTCGGGGACTATCTCCCTGACTTGGATGGATGGAACGACATGTTGGAGTGATTGTCGATATATGACAATGTGTCCGTTCAGTCCATACTTTCTAATGACGAAACTTTGAGTTATGCGTGACGAAATTTTATTTGTGATGTAATTAAACCGTCCTCCTCAACTAGCGAAGATCACTCTGGCTAGGGCATTTCGGTTACGTTGAACTTTGTTATTTATGCTTATGATATGTTGTTTCTATTTTTGCCAAGTCTGTCTTTTTCTGTTGCTCAACTATGTATGTTGCATATCATCGACTCATGTGATAATGCAGGTGCATAGATCATCGATGATGAAGAAGTGCAACACCAGGAGTATAGACGAGTGGTCAGAGTGTCAGGCCCAGGTATACTGGTTTCCGGTTTCCGAGCGACAGCCCATAGTTAGTTTAGGTTCACGCTAATGCGAGAGAGGGATACGAACTCATATACTGCTTTAGTTCCGCTCTCACTCATAGTGATAGCTCTTCTCGCGTATATCATTGTATATATGGATGACGATGTAGTTGCAAGTAATCGAGACTTGTATCGCTATTTTCGAGATGATGATGATAGACCACTTTGTATTGGATGATGATTATGATGATGACATGATTTGATGAGACTATCTGTATGTATATGCTATGATTACATTTGTATGTGTTTGATATGCTAGAGATTATTGTATAAAGCCTGTTCAAATACAAAACAAATATGCAGAAAAAAATAGAAACTAATAAAACTAGCAGTAGCGAGGGGAATAAAGTTAGCAGTAGCGCTCTCTTACCAGTAGCGCGTCCTGGTCAAAAGCGTTGCAGCTATTAGCAGCCGCGCGTGGCACCAAAGCCCGCTGCTGCTAGCCATGTATAGCAGTAGCGTGGGATGGCACGCGCTACTGCTACACGTTAGCTGTAGCGCCTTATCAGTAGCGCGGCACCCCGCGCTACTGCTAGGCAAAATACCCGCGCTACTGCTAGGCTTTTCCCTAGTAGTGTTATTGTTTCTGAATTTAATAGTGGCCTTGGCTTGGAAGTATTTAGTATTAGCCTCTCCAAGTTTGATCTTTCTGATAATAACCCTCTGCTGCCAATATAGTCTCTGGTATGTCAAAATAGCTGTTAAATGGGCCTTTAAGATATTTCTGCCATTTGCTTCCTCCAGAGTTAAATCTCTAACTTTCTCAATGATATCATATCAAAGAATCATAAAATTGGTGTTCTCAATGATTTTCTTAAGATCAGATAGATTCCTTGTCCAAATTTCGAGTCCCTTTCTCAGCCTTTTGAATTTTGTGGCTATGATCTTAGCATTGTCACTGCCTGATACTGTTTGTGTCCAAATTCTCTTGACAACCTCAAGGCAAAAACTACTTCTGACCAAATCCCTATCATGGTGAAGATTGGTACTTCATTAAGTTATTGGTCAAGTACTCTTATCGGGTTTTTATGGACCCGCAAGGCAATGAAGATATGTCCTATTAGTTGGTCGGCCAACAATTTTCTAAGCATTACAAAAAAAATCACCCCACCTCTAAAGTTCAACCTTCCTATTTATGTTCAGAGAAGAAACAATTTCCTTCAAAACAAGAAGAAAGCTGACAATTTTTTTGCTAGCAAAATCTCAGATCAAACCATCAGATCAGAAGGTTCTTCTGAATGTTAATTTTCAGATCACAGCACCTCTAAAAAGTGAATAGCAAGAGAAGCATTCCCAAACCAGAGGTCCTCCAAAGACTTGCTGCACCTAGGGTCAGCATTCCATATGCAGAAAGCAGCTCTAAAAAATGTGCACTGTAGCCGATGCCATTGCCTGCACCTGAAGTTCCTATCACTGTCAGTAGAGGAACTCTGTCAGAACCTGCTAGTTCACACAACACCGACTGGACATGACTTTCTGTTGCTGTCAATAAATCATAACTGATATGCACATACTGCACTGCCCATAACTAAGACCCCCGTACCTGCATCTATTTTTGAACTTGTTCACATATCATCGTTGCAACTAAAAACCGTATAAAAACACAATTTGTTCACCAAGTCATTGCTGGGCTAGCGAGCATGTCAATTGACGTTCTATGGTCCAATGTATTCATCATAGTAAACTGAGCAAGAAGTGCTGAAGTGAAGAAAGATATGCTTACAAAGTACAAAGTGAAAATATTTCTGGATATTCATTAAAGTACACTGAGTTATTCAAGGTTCAGCCTCATTCTTCTGCGTTCCCATTTCTTGTGCCTTCTTTTACTTGGTGTAGGTGTTCTAGATAAAGCCACATGATGGTCAGCAACTCACCGCCGCTGCTGAGTTTCCTTGCATGCGCCTCCCTATTGCACCGGTTGGCTGTGTAGGCCAGGAAGTCCAACCATAGCCTCGGCAGAGCAGTAACCACATTTTCCTCCCTGCCAAGCAGCGTTTCACCAATGAAGCTTGCATAATTGAGCCGAGGATTTGCAGTGTTTGTACGTCCCTCCTTCAGTATAGCACTGGCGATCTTCTTCTCAAGTTCAGAAGGTTTCCAGTCACGATGATGGTGTGAACGGAACAAGTTAATGAGCACAGAGCAGACACTGCTTTCAGCAGAACCGGCAACATGTTCACATATCGTGTCCAGTTGTTTGTAGGTTTGCTCATACAGCCAGTTTTGGGGAAGGCCTGGTAGCATGTCGGGGGAGTCCACAAGCAGGAACATCATGTAGTTTGATAGTACACTGACCACCTCCACATCGTCGTTGCCCCATTGATCTATTTGAACAAGGATTACGCTGGTGGCGATATGCCAGCAGATGACGCTCTCATGGAAGTCAACTAACTTATAACCGTTCAACTTCTCCAATAGCCGAGGGTAGCGCTTCTCATTCAGTGCCAGTTCACCCCATTTAGTCCTCCGCAAGCCCATTGTGTTCATATCACCTCTTGTGATCATCCACTCCTCTGCACATTTCTTGACCTTCTCACAGACATCGATGGTCCATAAGTGCCTGTCCCACCACTCACCGAGTCTCAGCGCCTTGGACATATCGCCGAGGCATCGACTCACCAGATCCACCTGTCTGACACGAAACCTCAACATGTTGTGTTGCCCCATGGTGCCTGACCACCTCCTCGAGCTTCCTGTCATCATCATCTTGCCTGGCCAAGACCGGCGAAGAGAAACAAGTGCACGACGAAGCCCATGCCACCTTCCAGTACACAGAGCTGAATGTTGGAGCCAATCCCATTCTGTGACACACAAGAAGGCAAGAGCCCAGCTTGACCCTAGTGCGCCAAGGAGCGATTTGGTCTCCAGGACCAAGGCGCCACCCAACAAGATGCAAACAAATACTCCCTTCGTCCGAAAATACATGTCATCAAATGGATAAAAAGGAATATATCTAGAACTAAATTATGTCTAGATACATCTCCTTTTATCCATTGTGATGACAAATATTTTTAGACGGATGGAGTATATATTAGGCAGGTTTCAGGCAGAGCCCAGGCGAGGCATGCAACGGCCAGACCACTAACCAAACACACTCTTCCTGCGGAGACGCGGCCATGGGTGGGTCCCGCTTGAATTGACCATTGGGATATCCGAGTACCGGGTGAGCACTAGAGTTGGCTAAACGGGCCCGACCGACACGACACGGCCCATGCAGGACGTGCCTCGCTCCATGGTCCATACATGACCTAGTTAGTAAACGGGCCGGTCCGTGGCATGTTTAGCACACTAGAGTTATGCTGTGACGGCCCGCGTGCCTAGCCTCTAGGCCCAGACATGGCCCCAGGCGTGCTGCATGCCGAGCACGGCCTGTGCGTGCCTGGCCCATGGCGAGTAGTGCTGGTGTGCTCACAGCCGGCCTGGCTGGCGCAACCCAGGTGGCTGCGTTTCATGAGCACCACAACCTGGGCATGGACAGGCCTGGCTCGGGCTTGGGCCTGGCTTGGACCTTAATCTGTAGCCCAAAAGATAATTTGGGCCACTAAACTTTCCCACAATGCTTAGATAGTTTTATTGATTTTAGAGAGTGTTTTCAAAACATTCTGAAATTTTGTATTTTTAGGAATTGCCAAAAATATGGGCAGAAAAAGAAATTTGATGGAAAATTTCATTATTTTAAGAAAAAAATCTGAAACTTTTCCAGAATGATTATAATTTTTTCTTGATTTTACATAATTTATTATTTTTGTAGAAACTATGATTTGTTTGTCAAAATTTGCGCTGATGTGGCTTGATGACTTGATGGTCAACGGGTCAAACCTGATCAAAAGGGTCAAAATTAGGGTGTGAGGAGAGTAGGGTTGAATCCTTGTCGGTTTTAAGAGTTCGGGTTGATTCTTAGCTGGTTTAATAGATCAGGGTTGTATATTAGACTAAGGCAAGAGTTCAATGTTGAAAGATGCACTTCTCTCTAAGACTTTTTATGATGTGGCATACTATGAATGAGGAGTGAGGGCAAAGTTGTATGTACATGAACCAATAACCCTTGCACAAACTTCGGTGTAGAATGATAGAGCACCTTGGGGCATCTCCAAAATCTACCAACAATTATCTTAAAGCCATTAGAACTGCTCTTATTTACTTTCCCATCTTCTATTCGGCGAAAGTAGATACACTCTATTGGAGTATAGTTGTATGATAACTTGTTGATTGATGACATGTTAGATTTTACCAACAAACTAACAAATAAAGCGGTTGGAGATGCCCTAATGAAATCAATGGGAAAGACATTTCCGAGTGCTAGGCTGATGTGTATCTACGGTTGTAAGCGCACAAGTAATCGTGTACATGCAATCCATATTAATATTAAGGAAATATATTATTTGCATTGCAAATTAATATCCAATGAGTGCTGATAGTTGGTATGCTATTTTCTAAGTAAGTCGGTATTGTATTAATTAGGGGAGGATGCTAAAAACTTTTAGCGCTAAACACTAGAGGGACATATACCATTGGATATATCTGGTTCAACGGATGAGATATTTTGGGTCTCCAGGATTCACTCTTTATATAAATTACAATATAATAAGTATAGGTGCAGATGTGATACATCACTCAGAGGATCTCATGGGTTGATGTTTATATTTGGATGGATAGGATTGTTGGATTCACTAAACTCACTCTTTTATTAGTAGTAGAGATATTTGGATGGATATGATTGGTTGGATTCACTAAACTCGCTCCTTTATCGGTAGTATACAAATAGAAACTAGTCAAATTTATCTACACAACTTGTATATCCATGTCCTTGTTTCATGTTTCTTCAGTTTTCTTCCAAATTTGCAGAGATGCACATCGTAGTATGCATCACGTGACATGTTTTGGTCTGTCTAAGTAGAATTCTCGGGCTTTCAGGCCGGGCCTTGGTTTTCAGCCTTTTCATTAGGCTGGGCTTGTGCTTGTATTCACTATAATTCTCAGGCTTAGGGATGGGCTCAAGTTGGTTATTGAAGGTCAGGATTTTTGTATCCCCGGCCTGAAACCTAGCCTAGCCTGAGAACTAACGAGGTTTTGTTTCTAGCATCCCCAGTGTTCATCCTTCCCCATCCCCACCTCTTATATTACATTAGAGATACCCTTGAAGATTTTTATGTTCCAACAAGACCCCTTAGATAGGCTCTGCCCCAAAGTTCCTTACTGATCAATGAAATTTTCACCTGTGCAAGATGGCAGTAAAAGCATCACCGCCATCCACAAAGCCCATGCCATGTCATATGAGCTGCATTGGATTGAGCTCTAGCACCCCTACCCCTCCTTACTCGGCATGGTACCCCGAGCTCACCGTGGCTGCCCAACCTCGGGCATAGTCATGTCGCATTGACCTATGTACCACTACTACAGCAAGCCCCATGCATGGCTCTGCCCGAAGCCCGAGTTCCTCTATGCTATCAAGGTGCTCGATGAAATGCCTCTAGTGTTTGGTATATTTTTCATTGACGCAATCAACGGGTGGTGTGTGTTAGATGTCAATGTAGTTGCCTACATAGCTTTGTGCGTATGAGATTGCTTGTTTAGTTTTTTGATGATTCATTGTTGGACCATGACGATGTATACCAACGATGTTGTTTGCTGAGATTATGACCAACAAGAGGCCTTGCCATGGTGGTTTTATGCCAAGTCATTTGGTAGTATGTAGGAACAAGCAGGCTGCCATGCATAGGGAGTAAACTTTGCAATGTTTAATTTAGATTACATGCATTTTGACCATATATTATATTTTAATATGAATTTGATTTTTGAATTTAATTTGAAATTTACGAATTTGAAATGATGTTGAATTATGTGCAGTTGGGAACACAATTTTTTGAGTTATTGTGATAAGAAAATAGAGTTGAATATAGTCTTTATACACAAATGTGGAATGAACTGGCAATTATTAGGATATGCAAAATCACCTCCTTTGGTATTGGTAATCCAAAAGGTGGTACTATGTCAGCCCCGTAACAACCTAGTAGGGATGGATTTGAGGGTCCGTTGGAGATGCTCTGCCCCCCTTCTACAACCATTCAAAATTTTGCTTGTAGTTTCGGTTGTAGCCAATGTTTCTCAACCCTCCGATTTTACTAACACTAAAGTCTATCCATTAACATGTAATTTTTTCAAAATTTTCCTTTGCCTTCCCTTATCCCTCGCAAGCGCACAAACAAGGAGTTTCAGAGGTGGTGCAAGGAGGGGCGTAGGAGTGCCATCATGTGAAGAGGTGATGAAAGAGGCCGCGGGGCTATGCAGACTGGCTACAGAGCTTACTATCACATGGGCACAGGAAGTGTTGGCCGGGACCAAGGGTGGATGGTGCATGGGAAGATCCTGTGTGGCTTGTGAATCGGTGACGGGAGGCGAGAAGATGTCACGGGATCGCTATTCAGCATGGAGGAGACCGCATGCAATGGCCTCACTCCCACTACAAGGAATTCACTGATCTATGCTGAATTTGTGATGAAATTCTTAGAAACGTCATTGATTCGCCTAAATTATGTGATTTTCATAACTGAACAAAAGTGGTCTTCTAGGCTCAGTTAAGTGACACATTTTATCATGAAGGAGGATTCTCGTCATAGATTTAAACAAACACAAAATTGCTAAAGATCGGTTCATGGCTTAGTCTACCACCCAAGGCAAGCCCAAGTCGCCCCTTCCACATTATTGATTTTTTTTTTGTTTAGAAAAATAGTAAATCCGTATTTGTGTTTTAAAAATCCTATATAATTCATAATAACTCAGAAAATTATGAATAATATACGGAAATTTGCACAATATTTCCATCTACTTATTCATTTCATTTCCATGTATTCTATAGTAAGATTTAGCACACTGTTAACCGATGCTATAAATTATTATTCCAATCATAACTCGAATAAGCCTACCGTGCATTTGAATTTTTAATATATTTTCTCGATACGAGCTAAGAGTGTATTGGATTACCTAAATATGAAATCTATTTTAATTTACAACCCTTATTTGTGATACACCTTGTTCAAATTTGAATTGTAAATATCAGTATATTAATTTAATACCTAAATGATAGCAAATGAACTCACAGAGAAGTCCTAACTTTGAAATTGACAATATTATGTAGTATGTTCCATGTATCCAAAAGTTCAAGCAATTTAGATAAATATTTATCTGTAATGTAATACACTGGGTGTCCTAACATAGTATTTAAAAAAATGAAAATACAATTACTACAATGATGTAAATATTTATCTCAGGGTGTCCTAACTTACTATTTCAAAAAACAGAAAAATACAATTATTACATTGATGGAACATCAATGTATGTTTGTGCATACTGATGTTAAAGGATGCTGTACTAGTCTTAATGAGTGAAAATGATGAATATTTTTTTGTGGGTAACTTAATAGCTGCCATAGAATGGGGAGCACCATCGCTAAGTGCACACCATTTTTGGTACCCTAAAAAGGATCCTAGTGGAGTTTTTTTTTGCCTCAGCCAGCAAAAACCATGCAAGGGTGGGTTTAGGGCATGTACTAGAGATGCTCTAACCCTTAGTACTGGATTTTTGTCCATGTTTATAAAAATAGAGTGTGTGTGTGTGGGGGAGAGAGAGAGAGAGAGAGAGAGAATGTCATTTCAGTTGTTCGAAAAGATTACCCTTCACAAAGGTAAGCAACGGGCAATTCTCTCCCATTTCACAATGGTGAGCGTGACATGAGACACGAGGGAGAAGATGAAGCAGCGGGGGAGGTACATTGGCTGGTTGGCATTTATTTCCTTCTAAAACAAAGAAAAAGAAACATTAGATGTCCTATTGATTTATGAATGATTTCATAGATTGAATTCCTCGCCTCGATCTAAATCACATGTTGATTTGAAGTACATCTTTTTATTGTCAAGTGTATTTTCAATATTAGTGTGTGTATACGCAAGTAGAGGGTAGCTCAAATGGTTAAGTTCCTTGGGTAGGAACCAACCCACTATGTTTCAAGTCCTTGACTTGGCATTGGTGCTCGCGTTTTCCAAGATATATTTCAGCTTTTCCAGCGATGTTCATTCAGTGGGAGGAGTCATTTTGATCGACTACGAGACGCCTGTGGTGACTTCATCAATCTCAAGATGTTGTATGGGCTCAGTATCTTAGAGGTTCGGTAGGGTGTGTATGCATGTGTTCATAGGGTGAGTGTATATGTGCTTCTGCGATTGTACTATGTTCAAAAAATATTAGTGTGTGTATACTTCATATGTTACCACTACACTCATCATCTGTTTATACAACAGTAGATAGTATCTTCCGTACCAGAGTGTATGCAATTGCATCATGTAGTGTACACATGCAAGGCTACCTTTTGTGTGTGTATATACAACTTTTTAATATAGTCCCTTTACGATAATACTTTATGTCTATAAATATGAAGACCTTTTTAATATACAAATTATAAGATACAAAACGAACTATGTGGAAAAAAACAAGTAATTTTGATATGTTCTTGGAATATATGCTCACATGGCTAGTACGGTGACATACTCATAAATATGCTAGATACTCCCTACTACTCTCCCCGTCCCATAATATAAGACCATATTAAATCCAATTTGGTAGGGAGTAGATTGTACGCAACCCACCAATCATGGGAGTAACAAAACCGGGTTGTGGAAAAAAGGCTTTACATATGGGCTATGCATGATAAACAAAATAATTTAAGAGACATGCTAGCTAATGCGAGCGGATGCCAAATTGATCGACAATGACAAGAAAAATAGTGAGCTTACATGGACTTGATTGAGCTAGCAAGAAGATCAACCGCAAATCGTCCCTGAATCCTGCTAAGCTTCCGAGTTGGATCACCAGCAGCTACGCTTAAAGAAACGAGTAGCTGGAGAGCGTTGCGGGGGCATGCATGCATGCTTGTTTGCAGCTGTGTTCAAGACTCCAAGTCGAAGCTATCTATAATGCATCAGCTCCATCGCGCGTCCAACAACAGCCCAAAGAAAGCATAGCTGTGTACTACGTCTACACATTGCCGGCATGCATGCATGTTACCTTGTTTGTACGTACGTGAATGGCTGCATCGATCTTGTGTACACTCCCTCACTCACCGTTAGGTAACGGAGACAAGCTAAATTTGGAAGGAGGTGAGTAGCCAAGTAGCTAGGTTGGTGGCTTGTCAATTGGTGGAGTACTATAAATTTGGAACCACGCCCATTATGCATGCGAGAGTAGGTTGGTACGTAGCTTGTGACTTGTAGAGTGCTGCGTTTGGAACGAGGGGGTGAGTACGTACATTTGTGTAGGTATGTTGTCGGTCTCAGACGTGCATGTTGGCTAGCTAACAAGTTGCATATGTGCGTGGTGATTGATTTTCATTTGTGGTCATGATACTCTGCCGCCATTTGTGGGCTTGATAATGCCGCTACATATATGCATGTCGATGGTTTATTATTCTACTAGTAAGGAGGCTAGTAGACGAGCCCGTCAATGTCAGGACAAAATTCCATTGTCGAGACTCTCTACACAAGGGAGCTAATTAAAGCGACTATATGTCAGCTACCAAAGAAGAATTTAACAACTTGGGTCCGTCAATATCCGCCCACTACCCACGGCCGCCTCAGTCGTATCCATCCTGGCGTTCTCATCCAGCTCGGGCACCACCCCGACCATCAACACCTGGACTCGCCTCCTCGGGAGACCCTGTGGCCGGGTACAACGTCCAAGAAGGCCGCCTCCGGCTCGGCCTCACCACCGGACGTTGCAGCTTGCCGAGTCGTCTGTGGCACCGTCTCGGTGTTGTGTCTCGCCATCTTCTTTTGGGAGATTCGACTGACGCATCTGCTATTTTGATGCAAACTAGTAAATACTACCTCCGTCCGGAATTATTTGACGCCGAACTAGTTGTAATATCGATTAGATGATCTTTTGTTTGTTACTATCATGCATCCAAGGTGGTTCGTACAAGACCGTATGTAAGACACGACACACGAGACAAAAGCCGCATGGTGAAGCGAAAATAGAATTTACCATGTGTGTCTGGGATCGCCTGGGCTGGTCCCTACCTACTTTGGAGTTTAGTTGATCGGCGTGCGCAGGGGAAGACAGGCACGAACATACACCATATATAGGATGCACTCCAGAGAGTAAGTTACACATTTGGTCCTTGTACTATTGCTGACGTGTAACCAGAATTTCGGATTTCGTTTTTTGATTTTTACTGGTCCTGGACGAAATGGGTGAAATTCGGATTTTTCAAATTTTTTCAGAAAATTTTGGACGAAAATCATAAAACAAATTTGAATTTTAGGACGAAAAATGAGCGAAATTTGCCTAAAATTTTGAAATACAACAGAACAACAAATGAGTATTAAGAACTTTTAGCAAAATATGCATGTAAAATTCAAACAGGTGAATCTATTCATCAAATCACTACGTATCAGACTGAACATCAACACTCCAGTTGCAACCATTCACACAATAGCATAGTCGATCAATTCAGAGAGCAGCAACCATTAGAAAAGCAACATGATAGTCCAGATTAACATGTGACTTAATAGTTCAGATACTAAGAGTAACATGCGACTTAATAGTTCTACCAAGAGTCGAAACGAACACCCATAACGGTTCAGAAATACAGTCCATGATGAATTTAACACGGCATTCGAAGTTCAGTTATGCCGACCCCAAAATACAAACAGAAAGTTCAATTCAGACGTCTTGTTCTTCAACTCTTCAGTCTTGCACCAAAAGTATTGAATCGAACAGAGACCTTCACTTCGGACTTCTTGTTCATCCACCCGTTAGTCTTCACCAAACCAAAAGCTCTTTTGCTCCCATGCCGCTTAACCTTGCAACTAAAGCATTGTGAATTATACAAACATTACAAGTAGATGGCAGAAACAACAATGCATTGATGGAAGCCGCAATTGGAACAACATATAAAATCATATGGACAGAAACAATGTGAATTATATAAATATTACAAGTAGATGGCCGAAACAACTCATAGATGACAGCCCCAATTAAAACACAACATATAAATTCAGATGGACTAAAGCATTGTGAATTATATAAACATTACAAGTAGATGGCAGCGACAACTCATAGATGGCAGCCCCAATTGAAACACCATATAGAAGTAGATGGCAGAAACAACAATTAATAGATGGCAACCCCAATTGAAACAACATATAAAATCATATGGACTAAAGCAAACATCACATGTTTATGACAGAATATAAGAAAGTGCATAAATGGGAAATTATTGATGTCATCACAAGGAACTTACTTGTCAATTGTAAAGGCTGTTGACCTCCTTGACCTTCTTGGCTTGCCTAACCCGTTCAGATCTACGGTTCACCAAACTACCATCACTTGTTACCTCAACATTGTTTCCAACTTGACTTGCTAAATCCTTTTCAACTTGCATTGGCGAATCTCCTCCATCGCCGCCGCCACCGCCGTCTAGGGGTGTTTCGTTGTGAGTCTGTGTTGGGTTAGTTATGTTGTGCCCACAGCAGAACTTGGGTTTGTGTGTGTTGGTCTGTGTGTGAGTGCTGGACCTTGTCTGCGGTGGCGTTGTGTTGGTGTGTTGTGTGTTCTGTTGTTACCTGATACTTTGTGCTTGGTGGTTGCTTTATTTATAAAGTGGGGCAGAAGCCTTTTTCAGTAATCTCCTCCATCAGATTGACTTGCACCATCATCATGGCTATCATCATCATCATCATCAATTTCCAGGTCCAGCTCCTCATTTTCTTCATCATCATCCTCACTATCATGGTAGTCATCCTCTTCTTCCTCTACCCTCTTTGTTTTCCTGCCATTGTCCTTCCTTGCAAGACGAGACACTTTCCTACTTGAGTTAAGAAAAGGTATTTTCTCAAACATGGCGCTAGCAGCATCAACTCCATCCAAGATTGCATGCTCCTCATCCACACTCAACCATTCCATCATAGGATTTGTTGCATCAAACATGGTTGTATCCATCATCATTGCACATGCATCAACTTCCTTCTGCTTATCATTCTCTCTCACCGGGTCTTGTTCTTCTTCAGCACGTATCTTCAAAATGTGAAAACAAAATCAGTCAATGACAACGAAGTACAAAGAATAAAATGGGTAAAGTCGCTATGTATAAAACAATGTTGTATTAGAAAACAGCCTTTACTCTAAACATTGCTAAGTAAACATCAACATTTACTTTAAATAACAACCTAGTAACAGTCTTTAATAAATAGTAGCATTTACTTAGTAAACAACAACCTTTATTTCAAACAATGCTTAGTAAACAGCAGTATGCGGGTGAATCATGGCATATGGGTGAATAATGGCACATGGGCAAAACACATTTCATACCTTCAAGTTGTAGCGCACAGATACAAGCTTGTGCAGCTTTCCATATAGAAGACGGTTTCTTTGCTTCGTGTGGACCAAAGCAAAAGCGCTCCAATTCCTCTCAGCCACTTGACGAAACACATTGTGATACAATCCTCAAGGCACACTTCTGCAGATTAGGAACTTCCCCTCCAAATTGGAACCACCACTCAGCTGCCAAGTTAAAACAAAATTAACATAGTGAGATGAACTGAGTTGCAAAACTGGGGTAATAGAGAATATTACAAGTGGGGTATTGGAACTTACTTGGTGACATTTTCTCTGCAGAGGAACGTGCCAACCTTGAGCCAAACCTCCCACGACATTCCCTGTAAGTGCTGACTTCATCAATGGCCAAAACAGCGGTCTCAGGGTCTGCGATCTTCTCAATGGCATCTATTAGTGCATAAGCATAGGTCATAATCTTGCTCATGTTGATCTAATAATGTGTGTCAGGATCAAGGACAGCAGCTGCATAGGAGAAGGAAGAACAAAAGAAGTTAAAACCATGAAAAGAGAGCATCATGATACAAATTTAGTTAGTTTTGTAACTACCTGCAACCAATAGGGTGCCTTCTTGCATAGCATCGATCCTCTGGGACACCTTGCTCATGACTCTATGAAACATTTGTGATTTAAAGTGCGTTATATCGACTAGAGGGGGGGTGAATAGGCGATATTTATGAAAGTCTTCAGAACA
>NC_053024.1:8551403-8676926 GCF_003073215.2 Triticum urartu
CTCTCCGGTCAATAACCAACAGCGGGATCTGGATACCCATGTTGGCTCCCACATGCTCCATGATGATCTCATCGGATGAACCACGACGTCAAGGATTCAATCAACCCCGTATGCAATTCCCTTTGTCAATCGATATGTTACTTGCCCGAGATTCGATCGTCGGTATCCCAATACCTCGTTCAATCTCGTTACCGGCAAGTCACTTTACTCGTACCGTAATGCATGATCCCGCGACCAGACACTTGGTCACTTTGAGCTCATTATGATGATGCATTACCGAGTGGGCCCAGTGATACCTCTCCGTCATACGGAGTGACAAATCCCAGTCTTGATCCATGTCAACCCAACAGACACTTTCGGAGATACCCGTAGTCTACCTTTATAGTCACCCAGTTACGTTGTGACGTTTGGTATACCCAAAGCACTCCTACGGTATCCGGGAGTTACACGATCTCATGGTCTAAGGAAAAGATACTTTGACATTGGAAAACTCTAGCAAACGAACTATACGATCTTGTGCTATGTTTAGGATTGGGTCTTGTCCATCACATCATTCTCCTAATGATGTGATCTCGTTATCAATGACATCCAATGTCCATAGTCAGGAAACCATGACTATCTGTTGATCAACGAGCTAGTCAACTAGAGGCTTACTAGGGACATGTTGGTGTCTGTTATTCACACATGTATTACGATTTCCGGATAACACAATTATAGCATGAATAAAGACAATTATCATGAACAAGGAAATATAATAATAATGCTTTTATTATTGCCTCTAGAGCATATTTCCAACAGTCTCCCACTTGCACTAGAGTCAATAATCTAGTTACATTGTGATGAATCGAACACCCATGGAATTCTGGTGTTGATCATGTTTTGCTCTAGGGAGAGGTTTAGTCAACGGATCTGCTACATTCAGGTCTGTATGTACTTTACAAATCTCTATGTCTCCATCTTGAACATTTTCATGAATGGAGTTGAAGCGACGCTTGATGTGCCTTGTCTTCTTGTGAAACCTGGGCTCCTTGGCAAGAGCAATAGCTCCAGTGTTGTCACAGAAGAGCTTGATCGGCCCCGACGCATTGGGTATGACTCCTAGGTCGGTGATGAACTCCTTCACCCATATTGCTTCATGTGCTGCCTCTGAGGTTGCCATGTACTCCGCTTCACATGTAGATCCCGCCACGACGCTTTGCTTGCAACTGCACCAGCTTACTGCCCCACCATTCAAAATATACACGTATCCGGTTTGTGACTTAGAGTCATCCAGATCTGTGTCGAAGCTAGCGTCGACGTAACCCTTTACGACGAGCTCTTCGTCACCTCCATAAACGAGAAACATCTCCTTAGTCCTTTTCAGGTACTTCAGGATATTCTTGACCGCTGTCCAGTGTTCCTTGCCGGGATTACTTTGGTACCTTCCTACCAAACTTACGGCAAGGTTTACATCAGGTCTGATACACAGCATGGCATACATAATAGAACCTATGGCTGATGCATAGGGGATGACGCTCATCTCTTCTATATCTTCTGCCGTGGTCGGACATTGAGCTGAACTCAATTTCACACCTTGTAATACAGGTAAGAACCCCTTCTTAGAATGATCCATATTGAACTTCTTCAATATCTTTTCAAGGTATGTGCTTTGTGAAAGACCTATGAGGCGTCTTGATCTATCTCTATAGATTTTGATGCCTAATATAGCTTCTCCAAGGTCCTTCATTGAAAAACTCTTATTCAAGTAGGCCTTGATGCTGTCCAAGAGTTCTATATAATTTCCCATCAAAAGTATGTCATCTACATATAGTATGAGAAATGCTACAGAGCTCCCACTCACTTTCTTGTAAATGCAGGCTTCTCCATAAGTCTGCGTAAACCCAAACGCTTTGATCATCTCATCAAAGCGAATGTTCCAACTCCGAGATGCTTGCACCAGCCCATAAATCGAGCGTTGGAGCTTGCACACTTTGTTAGCATTCTTAGGATCGACAAAACCTTCCGGCTGCATCATATACAATTCTTCCTTAAGGAAACCATTAAGGAATGCCGTTTTGACGTCCATTTGCCATATTTCATAATCGTAGAATGCGGCAATTGCTAACATGATTCGGACGGACTTTAGCTTCGCTACTGGTGAGAAAGTCTCATCGTAGTCAACTCCTTGAACTTGTCGATAACCCTTAGCGACAAGCCTAGCTTTATAGATGGTCACATTACCATCCGCGTCTGTCTTCTTCTTAAAGATCCATTTATTTTCTATGGCTCTCCGTTCAACGGGCAAGTCAGTCAAAGTCCATACTTCATTTTCATACATGGATCCTATCTCGGATTTCATGGCTTCTAGCCATTTGTCGGAATCCGGGCCCGCCATCGCTTCTTCATAGTTCGAAGGTTCACCGTTGTCTAACAACATGATTTCCAAGACAAGGTTGCCGTACCACTCTGGTGCGGAACGTGTCCTTGTGGACCTTCGAATTTCAGTAGGAGCTTGATCAGAAGTATTTTGATCATTATCATTAACTTCCTCTCTAGTCGGTGCAGGCACCTCAGGAACATTTTCTTGAGTTGCGCCATTTACCGGTTCAAGAGGTAATACTTCATCAAGCTCTACTTTCCTCCCACTTACTTCTTTCGAGAGAAACTCTTTCTCTAGAAAGGACCCATTCTTGGCAACAAAGATCTTGCCTTCGGATCTGAGGTAGAAGGTGTACCCAACAGTTTCTTTTGGGTATCCTATGAAGACGCATTTTTCCGACTTGGGTTCGAGCTTTTCAGGTTGAAGTTTCTTGACATAAGCATCGCATCCCCAAACTTTCAGAAACGACAACTTAGGTTTCTTACCAAACCATAATTCAAACGGCGTCGTCTCAACGGATTTCGACGGAGCCCTATTTAAAGTGAATGCGGCAGTCTCTAAAGCATAGCCCCAAAAGGATAGCGGTAAATCGGTAAGAGACATCATAGACCGCACCATATCCAATAGAGTGCGATTACGACGTTCGGACACACCGTTACGCTGAGGTGTTCCAGGCGGCGTGAGTTGTGATACTATTCCACATTTTCTTAAGTGTGTGCCAAACTCGTGACTCAAGTATTCTCCTCCACGATCTGATCGTAGAAACTTGATTTTCCTGTCACGTTGATTCTCAACCTCACTCTGAAATTCCTTGAACTTTTCAAAGGTTTCAGACTTGTGTTTCATTAAGTAGACATACCCATATCTACTTAAGTCATCAGTGAGGGTGAGAACATAACGATAGCCACCGCGAGCCTCAACACTCATTGGACCGCACACATCAATATGTATGATTTCCAATAAGTTGATTGCTCGCTCCATTGTTCCTGAGAACGGAGTCTTGGTCATTTTACCCATAAGGCATGGTTCGCACGTGTCAAATGATTCATAATCAAGAGACTCCAAAAGTCCATCTGTATGGAGCTTCTTCATGCGTTTGACACCTATGTGGCCAAGGCGGCAGTGCCACAAGTATGTGGTACTATCATTATCAACTTTACATCTTTTGGTACTCACACTATGAATATGTGTAGCAATACGCTCGAGATTCATTAAGAATAAACCATTCACCATAGGAGCATGACCATAAAACATATCTCTCATATAAATGGAACAACCATTATTCTTAGATTTAAATGAGTAGCCATCTCGAATTAAACGAGATCCCGATACAATGTTCATGCTCAAAGCTGGCACTAAATAACAGTTATTGAGGTTTAAAACTAATCCCGTAGGTAAATGTAGAGGCAGCGTGCCGACGGCGATCACATCAACCTTGGAACCATTCCCGATGCGCATCGCCACCTCGTCCTTCGCCAGTCTCCGTTTATTCCGCAGCTCCTGCTGTGAGTTACAAATATAAGCAACGGCACCGGTATCAAATACCCAGGAGTCACTACGAGTACTGGTAAGGTACACATCAATTACATGTATATCAAATATACCTTTGGCGTTGCCGGCCTTCTTGTCCGCTAAGTATTTGGGGCAGTTCCGTTTCCAGTGACCCTTCCCCTTTGCAATAAAAGCACTCCGTCTCAGGCTTGGGTCCATTCTTCGGCTTCTTCCCGGCAGCTTGCTTGCCGGGCGCGGCAACCTCCTTGCCGTCCTTCTTGAAGTTCTTTTTACCCTTGCCTTTCTTGAACTTAGTGGTTTTATTGACCATCAACACTTGATGTTCCTTCTTGACTTCTACCTCCGCTGATTTCAGCATTGAGAATAACTCAGGAATGGTCTTTTGCATCCCCTGCATGTTGAAGTTTAGCACAAAGCTCTTGTAGCTTGGTGGAAGTGACTGGAGGATTCTGTCAATGACCGCATCATCCGGGAGATTAACTCCCAGCTGAGACAAGCGGTTGTGTAACCCAGACATAGTGAGTATGTGCTCACTGACAGAACTGTTTTCCTCCATCTTACAGCTGAAGAACTTATCGGAGACTTCATATCTCTCGATCCGGGCATGAGCTTGAAAAACCATTTTCAGCTCTTCGAACATCTCATATGCTCCATGTCTCTCAAAACGCTTTTGGAGCCCCGGCTCTAAGCTGTAAAGCATGCCGCACTGAACGAGGGAGTAGTCGTCAACACGTGTCTGCCAAGCGTTCATAACGTCTTGGTTCTGTGGGACGGGTGGATCACCTAGCGGTGCTTGTAGGACATAATATTTCTTGGCAGCTATGAGGATGATCCTCAGGTTCTGGACCCAGTCCGTATAGTTGCTGCCATCGTCTTTCAGCTTGGTTTTCTCTAGGAACGCGTTGAAGTTGAGGACTACGTTGGCCATTTGATCTACAAGACATATTGCAAAGATTTTAGACTAAGTTCATGATAATTAAGTTCATCTTAATCAAATTATTTATGAACTCCCACTTAGATTAGACATCCCTCTAGTCATCTAAGTATTACATGATCCGAGTTAACTAGGCCGTGTCCGATCATCACGTGAGACGGACTAGTCAACGTCGGTGAACATCTTCATGTTGATCGTATCTTCTATACGACTCATGCTCGACCTTTCGGTCTTCTGTGTTCCGAGGCCATGTCTATACACATGCTAGGCTCGTCAAGTTAACCCTAAGTGTTTTGCATGTGTAAAACTGTCTTACACCCGTTGTATGTGAACGTAAGGATCCATCACACCCGATCATCACGGCGTGCTTAGAAACGATGAACTTTAGCAACGGTGCACAGTTAGGGGAGAACACTTCTTGATATTGTTATGAGGGATCATCTTATTTACTACCGTCGTTCTAAGTAAACAAGATGCAAAACATGATAAACATCACATGCAATCAAATAATAAACGTGACATGATATGGCCAATATCACATAGCTCCTTTGATCTCCATCTTGGGGCTCCATGATCATCTTGTCACCGGCTTGACACCATGATCTCCATCATCATGATCTCCATCATCGTGTCTCCATGAAGTTGCTCGCCAACTGTTACTTCTACTACTATGGCTAACGCGTTTAGCAATAAAGTAAAGTAATTTACATGGCGTTCCTCGATGACATGCAGGTCATATAAAAGAATAAAGACAACTCCTATGGCTCCTGCCGGTTGTCATACTCATCAACATGCAAGTCGTGATTCCTATTACAATAGCATGAACATCTCATACATCACATATAGATCATTCATCATTCATCACAACTTTGGCCATATCATATCACAAACCACTTGCTGCAAAAACAAGTTAGACGTCCTCTAATTGTTGTTGCAAGTTTTACGTGGCTGAATTAGGGTTCTAGCAAGAACGTCTTCTTACCTACGTTAAAGCCACAACGTGATTTCTCAACTTCTATTTACCCTTCATAAGGACCCTGTTCATCGAATCCGCTCCAACTAAAGTGGGAGAGACACACACCCGCCAACCACCTTATGCAACTAATGCATGTTAGTCGGTGGAACCGGTCTCACGTAAGCGTACGTGTAAGGTTGGTCCGGGCCGCTTCATCCCACAATACCGCTGAAGCAAGAAAATACTAGTAACGGCAAGAAAGTTGACAAATCTACGCCCACAACTAATTGTGTTCTACTCGCGCAAGAAGAACTACGCATAGACCTAGCTCATGATGCCATGTAGGGGAACGTTGCAGAAAACAAAAATTTTCCTACTCGTTTCACCAAGATCATCTAGGAGTTCATCTAGCAACGAGTCATTGGATGCATCTACATACCTTTGTAGATCGCGCACGGAAGCGTTCAAAAGAACGGTGATGATGTAGTCGAACACGAAGTGATCCAAATCACCGATGACCAAGCGCCGAACGGACGGCACCTCCGCGTTCAACACACGTACGGGACGGGAGACGTCTCCTCCTTCTTGATCCAGCAAGGGGAAGGAGAGGTTGACGAAGATCCAGCAGCACGATGGCGTGGTGGTGGATGCAGGGCGTCACAGTAGCAGGGCTTCGCCTATACTACGAGGAAGGGAGACGTAACGGGGGGAGAGGGAGGCGCCAGGGGCTGGTGTATGAAGTCCCTCCTCTCCCTCACTATATATAGGGGTGCCATGGGGGGGCGCCGGCCCTAGTAGATGGATCTACTAGGGGGGGCGGCGGCCTAGGGTGGGGGGGCTTGCCCCCCAAGCAAGGGGGCGCCCCTTCTAGGGTTTCCCCCAACCCTAGCCGCATGGGCCCTTGGGGGGGGTGGCGCCCCAGCCCACTATGGGCTGGGTTCCCTCCCACTTCAGCCCATGGGGCCCCCTGGGATAGGTGGCCCCACCCGGTGGACCCCCGGGACCCTTCCGGTGGTCCCGGTACAATACCGGTGACCCCGAAACTTGTCCCGATGGCCGAAACAGCACTTCCTATATATAATTCTTTACCTCCGGACCATTCCGAAACTCCTCGTGACGTCCGGAATCTCATCCGGGACTCCGAACAATATTCGGGTTACTGCATATACATATCTTCACAACCCTAGCGTCACCGAACCTTAAGTGTGTAGACCCTACGGGTTCGGGAGACAAGCAGACATGACCGAGACGACTCTCCGGTCAATAACCAACAGCGGGATCTGGATACCCATGTTGGCTCCCACATGCTCCATGATGATCTCATCGGATGAACCACGACGTCAAGGATTCAATCAACCCCGTATGCAATTCCCTTTGTCAATCGATATGTTACTTGCCCGAGATTCGATCGTCGGTATCCCAATACCTCGTTCAATCTCGTTACCGGCAAGTCACTTTACTCGTACCGGGACTTGCACTAGCGAAAGTATGAACCCTAGGCCTTGTTTCAACGCATTGCAATACCGTTTACGCTCACTTTTATCATTAGTTACCTTGCTGTTTTTATAATTTCAGATTACAAATACCTTTATCTACTATCCATATACCACTTGTATCACCATCTCTTCGCCGAACTAGTGCACCTATACAATTTACCATTGTATTGGGTGTGTTGGGGACACAAGAGACTCTTTGTTATTTGGTTGCAGGGTTGCTTGAGAGAGACCATCTTCATCCTACGCCTCCTACGGATTGATAAACCTTAGGTCATCCACTTGAGGGAAATTTGCTACTGTCCTACAAACCTCTGCACTTGGAGGCCCAACAACGTCTAGAAGAAGAAGGTTGTGTAGTAGACATCAATAGCTATATCTTGTATGAGTATGTATTTATTAATCGATCTGTTAATTTTGCTACAACATATGTATGTATGTATATATATATACGAAGTTAAAGTTCAATTAATATTCATATGAGGATGATGATCAAGGCATAGGCAGACCTACGATACAATGCGTGTAGTTTTCTGAATGAACAATATAAAATAAAAACTAAAACAAAACAAAACCAAAATAATGAAGTTTTGTAAGGAAAAATGAATTAGTAGCGATGATATTATACTATAAGAAGAAGAAAATGAAACAAATAATGACAAAATTTGCACAAAAATATATCTTTTTAAAAAATAAGCATATAATAGTGATTTGTTTTTGCAAAAAAAAAGTTTCATAAGCAGGAAGAAATTAGTGGCATTGGTATTTTATCCTTGAAGAAGAAAGAAAATGGAATGAAAACTAAAAATAAATCAAAATGATAAAGTTTTCTAACGAAAAATGAATTATTGGCGTTGGTATTACCTTTCTAGAAGAAATAAAATGAAATAAAAAATAAAAAATGACAAATTTGCACAAAATTTACATAGAATTCGCCCTTTAGGAAGAAATAAAAAAATAGCACATAATTTATTGCACTTTTTTGCAAGAATACACATATAAGAGTGGAATTTCACAAAAAGAAGTTTTCCATTGGTATTACCCGTTAATAGTAAGTAAAATAAAAATAAGGACAAATTTCCACACAATTTAGACAGAAGTTGCACTTTTTTTGATCATATGCAAGAACAAACATATAATAGTGAAATTGTCGCAATAATAAGTTTCAGAAGAAGGAACGAATTTCTGGCATCTATCAGAACTAAATCCAAAATCAAAAGAATGAAGTTTTCTAAGAAAGAATGAATTGGTGGCATTGATACCCTAGGGCAGAAAGAAAATAAAGAAAATGTCAAAAGGTGCACATAAGTTACACGAAATTGTGTTTATACAATATGTAAGAATAAGCATAATTGTGATATTTCGTAAGAAGAAGTTTCCTAAGAAGAAATGAATTAGTGACATTGGTATTATTACCCTTAAAGAAGAATGAAAAATAAATAAAATATAAAAAATCAAGATCAAAACAATGAAGTTTTCTAAGGAAGAATGAATTATTTGCATTGGAACCCTTTGCGAAGAAAGAAAATGGAAAAATAAACTTTGAAAAACATGTACACAACTTTGCACTCAAATTACACTTTTTAATATGCAAAGAAAAGCTTATAGTAGTGCAATTTTCACACTCTAGCGTAATTTACACACATACCGTATAATACTTGTCTGTATACATTTTGACTAACCCAACATGCCAAAAATACCCATATAGAAAGAAAAAAAACTGACTAAAATAAAACTAAAAGCAAAAGAAAGAATGCATACAAAATAAGGAAATGTGTAATTTGTTTCAAGCCCAATAGGAAAATCAACTTGCCCAAACCGAGGTAGGCCAAATATCCTGCCTGAGAAAAAAAAAATCGGCTTGCCCCAAATAGAGGCAAGTCAAAAATCAGCCTAAGAAGCCATGAAATAACAGAGAGAGAAAAAAATGCAAATCTTGACCAAAAAATCAAGGATCAGAAAATCAACTCACTTGATTTTAAAAATCGGACAAATTATACATAGCTAAAGTCTAGGAGAAAAAAGCATGTCACATGTGCATTGGCGAGACTCTTTTTATTCAAGATGGTCTAGACAACAAATGGGGTGTGCAATCACATTGTGAGCGCCTCCCCGTCCCTACCCCATCATGGCACCTATGGAGCTCTGATTTGGACGAGGAGTAGGTGGTGGAGGGCTCGTGTGGCCTCAAAGACGAGAGATTTGGTCGTCAGACTACCATTCCGGAGAAGAATGAGGTGGTGGAAGAGTCGGGGTATTGGGGATCTCAAGGAAGGAAAATTGTATGGGTGGGAAAAACTGACTTAGGTTTGATCAGTGGGTCCCAGAAGTGAGGTTAGTGAAACTACACTCTAGTTCCATAAATTGGTCTACTCTTGAGCAGTCAGGGAGGACCACAAGTCAGTGCGAGCACATAACTAGACAGTGGCCAGGCTCTTTAACCTCCATGGCTAGCAGTCTAGACTTCAGATGGTGGCAGCGAAGTTAAGAACAAATAAAAGTGATTTTACACGATGTCTGTAAATTTTAGGGGAAGTTTTTTAAGAGCTACTGTTTTGTACAAAAAAAAAGACAAATATGCATTTTCCAAAATGGGCCGACAGTTTTTTTGTTGGGCCAGATTTTTTTTTGAAACTTTTAAAATGATTTTTGATTATTATTTTTAGAGAAAGGGCTCCATGGAGCCTAGCCTCCAAAAATTTGCACTAGTGTTTGGTTGGGTTTTCTCTTGGCTTTTCCAATTTGCCTTATAGGCCAAAAAAGAAGCTCCTATTTAGGGGCTTTAGACTTTGATTTTGCATAGAATCAAAAAGGCTTTCAGTTTAAAAGCAGAAAAACAAACCTGCTCCACCCTAGCTTGCCTGGTTTCTTATGGTTTCAGCCGTGCATGTATATTTAGCTGTTATTTCTGTTTCATTTCTTGCAAAATACATATGCACAAAAATGCTCATATTTGCAAGATATGCCAGTAGAACAAAGCATCATGCAAGATACTCCCTCCATCCCAAAATAAGTGTCTCAACTTTGTACTAACTCTAGCATAAAATTGTACCAAGGTTGAGACACTTATTTTGGGACAGTGGGGGTATAACAGAACGGATGCATTGTGCAAAGCATAACTCAGCTAGTACAAAATTTGGACAATCATTTGGAGCTTGGTATTCCAACCACCTCATGTGAAAACCTGCTGCGAAATCACTCTGTGATACAGAGTAAATCATAATCATTTGCAAGGAGAAAGAACATGAATCGAACGTCTACATTTTGGCCCAATCATTCTTTTGTGTAACATTAGCACCACACACGGCGGTTCTATGAAAATCAAACGAAACATTTACCACCTACTAGTAAAATGTAACAAAACCATCCTCTGCATCATCATATGAACAACAGGAGAGAGCGAAAAATTCCCATGTCAGCTTTTTGCCAACGCTGATGAAACAAGCAGTGTGTTCAAGTACTGCACCCGCAGGTAATGAACAACTAACAGACCTCAGCTCAGACAGTTTGTACTTGGTGCCTACTGGTGCCTAAGCTCCCGTCCCTAGTAAACACCTCAGCAGCAGCAGCTCATCATATAGCTGGATCTTCTAGGTCGGCAGTGGACAGGTTATTGATTTGTGGATATGCTGCCTTTTCGCTCAGCTGGTTTTGAGCCCAAATCAACATCTTCAACAGGCTAGGGAGTTTTGGATCTGCCAATATAAACGCAAAGATCAAGGATCTTCAATAAAACAAAAACTCTAGCACAAGCATGCTAGCAGTTCGAAAGAGCCCAAAGTCCCAAACACAACGATAGTTTCATTCTGCTTCAAATGTATGAAACGGCAACCGAAAAGCAGCACTGAGATGAAAAGTTTTAGATTTTTGTGTAGTTAATATGAATCTTATATTAAAAAAACTTGAGAAGATTCATCCTGATTTCTTTCAACAGCACATCTCAAAAGATGTTTAACAAGTAGTATCCCTACGCAGTTATTTCACCAATGTGAATCAGTGTTTTCTATATTGACCGCTGGTCACACATGATAAGCTTAAGGGCAAACTGTTTTGAACATGGCAGTACTTGCTTATATGAAGTACTAATGTTAAGTCAGGTGACCTTCATCTAAAAAAAGTCAGGTAACCTTCTGGTATATTTAGTTTAAATACACCATGTTTTTGTGCATAGTTCTAGAATAAGAAATACACTTGACAGTCTGATCCCTTTTTCTACCAAAAGGTAGCTTATTATAAAATAAGAAATATGGTATCATATCATATGACACAGGCATGCAGGTACACTTCAGTGACAATAAATCGTCAAAAAGATAAGCAAATAAAAAGGGTATCACATCATATACATGTGTCTGCAACTTAGTACATACCTTTCTCATGGCTTTGGCTTGTAAGGATGGCGGCGTTAACTTCACTTGCTGTCTTCAAACGTTGAGAAACATCCAATAGTTCCCCGTATGGGCAGTTCTTTACATCTTCAAAAACCAAAAGTGCTACTGTTTTCTCTATTTCCTCGAGAAAGGCTATCTGCAAAATTTCACAGACCAAAAGGTCACAGAATGCTCTTAAATGCAGTGGTATTAACGGGAAAAACTAGCTACC
Source organism: Triticum urartu (assembly GCF_003073215.2). NCBI lineage: Eukaryota > Viridiplantae > Streptophyta > Magnoliopsida > Poales > Poaceae > Triticum > Triticum urartu. Next base: position 8,563,256 of record NC_053024.1, read on the forward strand.
AGGAGGAATTGCGTTGTGATTGATATAGGTTCGAACCCTGACTCTTAACCAAGGTAAGGGGGATAATTTTTTTTTACTGAAGATTACATTTTCTTCGCCTCTTGGTGCAAGTTCTTCTTGAGCAAACTCCAAAGCTTCATGTATTTTCCCCACACGAATCAACTCTATCAGCTTTTGTTGCTGCAGATGGAAGTATATTTCAGGATTCGTATCCAGAATCTGCATGTCATAAGTCGAGTCAGGATATGAAGTCAAAATTCAACGAACCCCACTGTGAAAAATGCACAAATGAACCCTCGGCTTTCTAGAACTAACACAAAACTTCACTCGGCAGTATACAAACAATATAAATATACCACCGGTTGAGAAAACAAGCAAATGTAGTTTTCTCAATCAAACATAGATGCAATTTCTGATACGCATATACCTAAGCTACACATAGGAAAAGAACAACTTCTAACAAAAAAACAAGCATGGTCCAAAGACAAACCACATCTATCACCAGTATTGGATTAACAATTTGGTCCACCGTGAAATGTGAAATTAATTATTGTTACATCATTGCTCACCAGCAATACATAATGGAGAACACAGAATGTCCTTGGCACATACAGGCATACAGCAAAGTACCCAAAAACTGCCAAGATAATCGTCCCTCCTCCATTCTTACTAAAACACTAAGCAACAAATGCATTTTTTTTAAAGAAAGGGGTTTCCCCCCAGCCCCCACTTTTATTATGCAGAGACCAAAACCGGGCACAGGTGCAGTTTTCTCAATCAAACAAAGATGTAATTTCTGAACCGCATATTCCTAAGTTCCATGTAGAAAAAGAACAACTTCTAGCAAAAAGCTAGTACAGTCCAAAGACAAACCACATCAATCATTGGTACTGGATTAACACTTTGCTCCACTCTGCTATGAGGTATTATTTCTCTTATCTGAAATTGATTGTTGCATACAGGCATACAGCAAAGTTACCCAAAACTACCATCCCCAATCTTACTTTTCAGATACTCCCAACACCGAAATACGAAGTGAAATTGCAAGCAAGAGACGCAGAATCGAACCGTGGGGTTGAGATCGTTGATCTTCTCGATAGCCTCCTGCACATTCCCCGACTGAACCGCCTTCTTCACCTCCATCCGGTCGGTGATGGTCGCCAGGTCAATCTCCGCTGCAACACAAAAATCGCATCAATCAGACCTCACTCCGTGCCCAATCCATTAATCTCAATCACACAACGGGAGAGCAAGAGGGGCTCGATTGTGTGCGAGCGCGCGGGCAATGGCGTACGGTACGTTGGGTGCCGGACTCGACGCGGAAGCGGTCGGCGGCGTCGACGAAGCCCTCGGTGACGAGGAAGTTCATGACGAGGCGGTTCATGTCCTCCTTGCGGATCTTGACGTCGCGCAGCTTCCCCTCCCACTCCTCGCGCGTCACCACCTTCTTCGAGGTCGCCATGGGGCGCGGGGGAGGGGTTGACTGCGCGCGATGAGGGGAAGAGGGGGACGGTGACGGTGGCGACGCGCGCGATAGGCGGAGGTGTTTGGGGGAGGGGGGCGTCGGCGGTGAGGTACGGCGCGGCGGCGGGGCTAGGGCAGGCGGCCCTGGGCTGGGTTGGGTTGGTAGGGGAAAACGATGGAGGTTGGGTTGGTAATTTAATTTTCTTTCAGATGGTGGGCTGGGCTGACTACCTGGACTCTGACTGACCTTTACACGGTTGGCAAGCTTTCTCCTTTGTTTCTGTTTTTTTGCTATTGCTTTTCTTCTTTTATTTTCTAGCTTTCCTTTCTCTTTATGTTTTTATAAATTTTTATTTTTATTTTTGTTGTAATTTTATTTGTTTAAATTCATTGCTTCAAAATTGTTCAGCATGTATTTGTTTTAAAAAAACAATGCTATTTAAACAATGTTTATTGTGTATTTTTTAAATGTTTATAATGTATAAGTAAATTTTTCATAGTGGTTTTAAAAAATATAAATCATATTTAAAAAATTTCCATAGTGTATTTTCAAAAAAATGCAACCATACAAAAGAAGGTTTACTTATTGTATTAACAAATGAGCGCCCCATACAAAAAAGTTTATCGTTCTTTTTAGTGTCCATCACGTATAAAAAATTTAAACATGTATTTTTAATGTTATTTCCTCTCTTCTTATTTGTCCATGCCAGGTATTACATGTGCTTGCTGTGATGGCAAGGGTAAAGTACTATCCAGATTGAAGGTACGGTTGCCAAATCATGTATACCCCCTGTATTTTCCTTCTGAAGTTACATTAAAAATTTAGATACGTGTCTTTGAGCTAAAGAAGTGTGAAAAACTTTGGGTCTTTAGGAAACGATCGTCCAAGCCCTTGTCTCAGACCGATCTGGTAGTGTCATGCTTGAGACTATCCTCGGAGATCAAAGGCGTAATTCAACCACACTGGGGACATCTCGGCTCCAAGAGCCTATCTTGGTTGGAGCTTGGTACATCTGGTGGCAGAGAAAGAAAGTTGTGAAGGGCGAAGGTGTGATAGGCGGAGGTGTCTGGGGGAGGGGGCGGGGTTGGGGCGTCGGCGGTGATGTACGGCCCGGCTGTGGGGCTAGGGCAGGCGGCGGCGGACTGTAGAACCGCCTCGGCTTGGTTGGGTTGGTTGGGGAAAACGATGGAGGTTGGGTTGGTAATTTAATTTTCTTTTAGATGGTTGGCTGGGCTGACTGCCTGGACTCTGACTGACCTTTACACGGTCGGCAAGCTTTCTCCTTTTTCCTGTTTTTTCTTCCCTTTTTTTGCTATTGCTTTTCTTTTCTTGTTATCCTTTCTATGTGTTTATAAATTTTATGTTATCTTTGTTCTTATTTTATTCGTTTAAATTCATTGCTTTCAAAATTGTTCGGCATGTATTTGTTTTAGAAAAAATTCAACGGGGTTATTCAATGCCTATTTAAAGAATGTTGATTGTGTATTTTTTTTAATGTTTATAATGTATAAGTAAATTCTCATAGTGGTTTTATAAAGATATACATCATATTTTAAAAATGTCCCGTACAAAAGAGGGTTTGTCTTGTTGTATTAACAAATGAGCACCCCGTACAAAAAAGTTTACCATGTATTTTTTTAGTGTCCATCATGTATAAAAAGTTTGATCATGTTTTTTTTTTGTATGTTATTTCCTATCTTCTTTTTTGTGTGTTTGTATCAGATTTTGGCCCAGTGGTCAGAATGCATCAACCAGACTGAAGTGCTTGCCTCCTTATTGGTAAAGGAGGCAGCGGTATGAGCCTATAGAACAGATCTTGTTGAAGTAAGATCATTTATTTCCTATCTTCTTATTTGTCCATGCTAGGTATTACATGTGCTTTCTGTGATGGCAAGCGTAATGTATTGTTCCCAAATCATGCATCCTTCGTGTATTGTCCTTCTGCGCTTAAATTGAAAATTTAGATACGTGTGTTCGAGCTAAAGAAGTGTGGAAAGCTTTGGGTCTTCAGGAAAGCGATCGCCCAAGCCCTTGTCTCGAGCCGATCTAGCAGTGACGTGCTTGAGAATATCCTCAGAGATCAAAGGCATAATTCAACCACACTGGAGCATCTTGGCTTCCAAGAGTCTTATCTTGGTTGGAGCTTGGTAAATCTAGGGACAGAGAAGGAAAGTGTAAAGGGCAAAGGTGTGGCGACTCCTTCCAAAACAACACTCGCCATACATGCGACAACGGCCAATTATGCAGGTTCGGGGAGTGGGACCAGTGTACCTGCTGTTAAATGGTCTAAACCTGCTCAAAATCTTTATCAAATGAACGTGGATGCATCCTTCATAGAAGATGGAACCGGAGCCACAACAGCGGTTCTTTGAAACTACCCGGGTGAGGCTCTTGTTGGGTCAACAACTCTCTTTAAGCATGTGGTTGATGCCGTTGTGGAAGCTTTGCGTTGAAGAATGGTATGGAGCTAGCAGACCAGTGGGGATGCTCCAGTATTTTCTTTGAATTTGATTGTCTTGAGATTTTTCCAGCATACAAGGAGGAAGTTGATATCTCGAGTTAAGTATTGGTTCCGTCTCTGACTCTCACTACCCAAGGGAGGGGAACAAGGTGGCACACAAGCTTTCTAGGAATTCCTAGGATTCTAATTCAGTAATTTCTTGGGAGGGTGATCCCTCGCAGATATATCCTAGCTGAACTTTTTAGTGATGTAACAATTATTCGATTTGAATAAAGTGTGCCAACAGGTCAAAAAAAAAAGATATGGTGTTCAAATTAATTAATAGTGTGAAGAGTGACCTGAATTCAACGCTGGGTATTTTCACGAAAATTTATATACTAATGCAAAACAAAGTCAAATTTATTTCAAAAAAACTTATGAACTTTTCTTTTGACTTTTGTAATTATTAATAACTTTTTCTCATATAGGATGTATATACACCCCGGAACCAAATGATATTGAGACCTTTTACGGTGCATCAAATCAATTTGGGCCGCTAATTTCTGTGACTTGAAGGGCCTAGATAAGACAATACTAGAACAGATTTTCGGTAGTATATTGACTAGTTAGGGGTATTCTGGGTACTCTAATGTTTATCAATCACGCAGGCAGGTTTCTTCCCCGCCATGGCGCAGTCCACGCCATCTAATACTTTTCGGTCGGCGACGCACGATGAAGACGACGAAACGAAGTTGATGATCTTGGTTCGTGCTCCAAGCTGGCCCGCACCACATGTACACATCGACCTAGAAAAGCTACGCTAGTAGACTCGCCGCCGGCCAGCCGGATACACAAGCATGCACGTCACACGTACGCAAGTACGCAACAATCAGATCACTGATTTCTCTTCTAACACACCTACGTAGAGCTTGTTGATGGCCACGGGCACGCATCATCTCCGGTGGTTTTATTTATTGCCCCAACTCAGTTTGCGATTACAAGGCCGATGATGACGAGCAGAGCTCCATGAGCGGATCGAAGATGGGCACGCGATACAATAGGCCTTCCCCGTCGGTCTTTCCGGCACATTTCTGCTCCTCCTTGGGGCGACAAGCTGCTTCGACAGGAGGCTCATCTCATAGCCTACCTGCGCTGGATCCGCACCTTGTGCCTCACCTGTGGGGCTGCTCCGGCAACCCGAAGGAACAGTGGCGACGAGGTCGCAGACGCACTCGCCTGTGCCTCCGTGCCGGATCGAATGGGTTAATTTAATTAATTAGATCATTAATTGTGATTATAGAACTAACAAAGAAGAAATCTATCTCTAAACAGAAATTACCAATATGTCCCAGAGGGAAAATTTGACCCATCTATACTGGCCATTGGATCTATCAAAATACTACCCATCATAATGGGTAGTATGATGCCGTAAAAAAGCTCATGATATTTCTCACAACAGTACTAGTAATACCGACCTCGCGCTTAGTCTCCATAATTTCTATGAAATTTTCTATGTGTACAAGTACCATGTGGGATGGAAGCCACACCTCCTCCCACACACGCTTAGAGCAAGTATAATATAGTAATATTCAACAGGCTAAAAACGTTTACTCCCTCTGTCCGGTGAAAAGTGTACATATAGAAATTTTAGGACAAATTATGGAGTGAAGTAAAAAGTGCATTGAAAAGGTGCAAACCATTATCTCTCTCTCCTCTTTAATCACCCAACCTCCAATGGGCTAAGTGCATGTAGAAATTAAGAAGATCATATGTATAATGTTATTGGTCTTGACTACCACATGGTGAGAGAAAAATATATTTTTTCTACTTTGGACGGAGGAAGTACACCTCATCAAAATTCTGAGCTGGAGGACAGTAAAGACAGAAGAGAGAAGGAAACGAGCGCTTAAGGGCGTTTGTTTCCAGGGACTTTTTTGTATAGGGACTAGAAAAAGTCCCTCTTAAAGACTTTTTTACCAAATGGGAGGAACTTTTTAGGGACTAAACTAGGCATTTGGGACTAAATGAAGAAGACTCTCAAGGAGAGTCTTTTTGGGACTTTTTGGGACTTTTCCAACAATGCCCCTCCATGCACCCATTAGCCCGCCACCCCGTGATGTTGTTTAATTGTTATTTTTTATATACTAGGGGTAACATGGTCATTTAATAACCTCTAGGAAGGGACTAGGACTTTTTAGTCTATGAAAACAAACAGAAAGAGACTTTTTAGGGACTAGAGACTTTTTAGTTGGGACTAGTAGAAAAAATCCTAGGACTAGATAATCAAACACCACCTTAGTCAAGCGCCTAGCTGCAGCACAAGACGTCAGAAAGTTCCGCCCGCTTGCAGCCCGAAGCGAGCGCTAACGCTGTTGTTCTGAATCCCTGTGTCTCACCATCCAATCAACCGTGTTTTTCTTTTTCCCATGCATGCAAACATTAATTACTCTAGCCATCCAACAGCCCATGGCAACGGTACCAATCTTCTTAAGTACAGTTTAAGGTCAAATAAAACAAGGCATAACGGGGCAAAATAGGAATATATCCCACACATAGCTTACTATTAATTGTGTCATCCAAACCAGTTGTCTGTATCTCGTGCTAGCATCTTTTACTAGTTGCACCCGGATACCATAAGTTGATAATTCACTAGACTGTTTGCAACAGTGATTCTGAACGGTGTGCGATGACTCAGTTTGCACTTGTGTATGAATCAAATAGCCCAAATAGAAAAAAAATGCTAGTAAGGACTCTGAATTTCTTCTAGAAATTTGCAGAATCAAAATGCCGGCTCGTAGAGTGGTTCTGATGGACCTTTATTAACGATGACGATCCCGGCGTGGGAGCTGTGGAAGTCACAAGCAGCAGTACTAGTAATACTGATCTCGCCATAGTCGCCATAGTTTCTGCAGAATTTTCTACGATGGAAACGTGTAGAACGGTTATGATGGACGGAGCTGGCGACCCGAGATGAGCGCGGCTATAAATACCGAAGCTACGTCCGCACTCTCTCGACAGTTCTCGCCATCTACCACTGCATCACTCGCCGCAGAACTTCATCCCGGCGCACGGCATCGAGTGAGCAAGCAGCTAGGAGACCCAGAGCCATGGCGGTGAGGAAGGACATGGCCATGGTGGCGGCTATGATGGTGCTGGCGCTGCTGGCTCTGGCAAGCACAGCGAGCGCGGCCGCGGCGCCGTGCAACGCGGGGCTGCTGGCTGCGTGCGCGTCGCCTGTCATGACGGGGTCCAAGCCGAGCGCCGCGTGCTGCTCCAACCTGCGCGCGCAGCAGGGGTGCTTCTGCCAGTTCGCCAAGAACCCCATCTACGGTCGCTACATCCAAAGCCCCTACACCCGCCAGACCGTCGCTACCTGCGGCATCGCCCTGCCACACTGCTAGTGCCTCGACCGACCATGTACCGCGCTGGTCGTTTGTGTGTGCACTGTGTACGTGCGTTTTACTGCTTATTATTACTCTCGGCAGCTTTGTGCTGTCAGCTCGTGTGTATGGATGAGTCGTGTGATTTGATGCCTTCTCTATGGGAATAAGAAGATGATCTATGGAGGGCGGTGTGGCTCTTGCTGCCGCTGCTGCCTTAGTTTTGATATAATAAGATTGACATGTACCGACTCGTGCGCGAGCTTAAACGATGGCTTGGTATTTGTGCAATTTGTTTTTTTAACACGGTACATTCGCAGATGCTCGCATACACTCACCTCTACGAATCTGTACATGCACACTCTACCGTTATGAGCACATATGAGATACTCAACCGGCACAACATCTTATGATTGATGAAGAGACCATAGACGCCTCGTATTTGATGGGAACATCTCTTTTCACTGAACGGACATCGCAGGAAAGCCTCAAATAAATCCAAGAAATTGTGAGCATTGGTGCCAAGTCTAAGATATTTATGGGTTTTGTTTAATCATCCAACTACAGGTTAGTTCACGACATTTGTGGATTTTGTTTAACAGATTTGCAAGCATTTTGTGCTCCTGCTTAAATTCCGTAAAGTCCATGAATAATGGGAAAAAAATTGGGTGGAGACCGTCTCCACGGATCCTTCCCTGCGTACCTGACGTGAGATTGTGCCACCTGTCCCATGTTTGCATCCCACGGCATCCGCTATAGCGCTCCTTTTTTCGGCTTGTTCCTTCACTCCCGGCGCTTCCGCTCGGCTCGATCGGTACTTGTTATATCGGCTCACGAAACTGAAGACGATCCCCCATCTGGTTCCACGCTCAGCGGACAGCCAAGGCCGAGCGACGCCGGCGGAGCGGAGTGGCGGCGACGGTATCGTGGCCCGTGTGTGTCCGTGGGATAGCTGCTTGATTTGCCGGCGTCAGAAGATCCAGATCAGACTGGCAGCCGCCGTGGCGGCCGTAGTTGGACATGGAGGGGCCCCTGCTGGCTGACAGCGTGCAGCGCCAACTCGGCGAGTACGTGCGTGCATGGCGCCGGCGTGCTCTCGTGGCCATGAGCTCGCCGGATTTGATATCCGTGTGCACCCACTCGTTTGTAAACCAACAACTGAATGAATTCGTTTCCCGATTCAGAAAAAGAGCAGCTTTTCACCGATGAACCAGCACCTTGTATAATAGTTTGATTTTCTAGCCTTTCGGTGTAGCAATTTTTTTGTCAATGGGCATCACAATTGTAATACCCTCTCTCCCTAGAGCATGACTGTATAACAGTCCAACGAGTATAGTTTTCAGATTTCAACTATGTTTGATATCACACTGTATTTCTATTATCAGTAAGCAAAAATATGTTCCCTTTTTTGCAGCAGTTGTTCATGTAAGTTTCTTGGATAGCATTGTTATATGCTCTATGCTGCCGGCACCATCGCACGCAACTTGTTTGTGTTCCACAAAGCCTCCTGCAGTTTAGATGTCAGAGTTTTCTGAACTTCTCTGAATTATAATTGATGCACTAATAGTTGAGGCTTGCAAATAGGTTTAGAGTGGCCGATTCATAGATAGTTGGGGTAGGAAGAGGGAACAAGTAAAGGTTAAACGGAGAAGGCGATGACTGAGAACATGAAGTAGACCGTGTTAAGTAGACTGTATTATTTGTGCAATTTCATGGCCTGCTACGAGGTCGGGAAAGATGTCAAATGCCTGCTGAAGTTCTGCTCAATGGATTGCAAGGAAGCATGTTATTTTGGTTACAACGTACTTTCTTCAGTGAATTTGAAGATTCAGAATCTTATGATGAAAATAATGATTAATCTTTATTGTAAATTGTTCAGAATTATTGATTGTAAATTTTCGGATCTGTAAAAGGATAGATACTTGCGATCATCTATAAATTGAAAGAAAAACTGATGTTCTTTTACATGCTCATATCTTTGATTTTGTTGCATAATAAAATGTTGGATCCTCTCATTGTTCAAGTATTCTAACAGTGTCATGGCTGTGTCATACTCCTGGAGTTCCATTACATGCCGCAGCAAGTCTATGTCGCAATTTGCTGCGTCCAGGGTCACTGTCGGCAGCGGGCTGTACGAGATGGAGCAGGAACCGTCCTCATCCGCGTGATTTACATGATCCAAGACGACAATAGTGCCGAACGCCGGCGTGGCATCTCCCGTCCTTCTCGATGGAGGCAGCACTTCAGGCAGCGGGGCACGACCTGCGGAGGCCATTGGTGTATTTCCGGCCCGATGCGGCCATGGGAGAGAGATGGCGGCGAGTCGTTCTGGTGCGCTGCGGCCATCGCCGAATCAAGGAACCCACGCGCACCAATCCAATCATGTGGAGAAGACGGCGCCAGTCGCTCGCCATGGAAACCCCGATCGCAGCGGAAGTGATTGATACGAGCCGAATAGTTCTTTCTTCAAGCCGATGCGAAGTACTCGAGCCGGGAAACGTACGTACAGGAGCGGATGAGAGGATAGCGTCAGATGAAGAGCAGGGACAGATGGCGACAGATTAGAGCGGGTACGCACAGTCGGGGGTTTGGAGCCCATCTCCACCCAATTTTTTTCCCGAACAATGGACATCCGTCATGCAAAATATCAACGTGTTTCCACCGCATTCTTAACAGACATTTCCTTGGCCTATACCATCCGTAGTGAATGCTGGCAACCCTAAACGTCCCTTCACGCTTTCAATGGACATGCCCTGGGTTTGCCCCCCTGCTAGTTCTCTCATTTGATGCCCGCGAGGAAGATGAAGAAAATAATGTTATCCGTTCCATCTGTAACACTACATATATGTATGAAAAAGAATTGCTCAAGAAGTTTTTATTGTAAACTCAGTTGATGTGAATAAAAAAAAATCACAATGTACGTGTTCAAATAAAGGCTAGTGGGTGATTGATCGGTCAGTTGATATGCATTTCCACAAGTGCTTTCTAGATGTAACTAGCACAGTGGTCAGCGCAGATGCGCGGGTAACATCTTTAGTGTTTATAATAAGTGAATAAAATGGTAAATTATCATATCTTTCACATATTGTTTTCTTTAGGTTGCATATTCTGATCATATTAATTGTTGTGAAACATGATATTTTAAAATGCAAGGTATCATAATAATATTTTTAATATATTCCTCCGATCCATATTAATTGTCGCTGATCTAGTACAACTTATTTTTAATCACCTATGTCTAACTCAAGGATATCCTACTAGGTTTAATGGTACTTAACTAAATTATTAACAAGGGCAAAACATCTTAGCAACTAATATTACCTAAAATCTCTAAAATGTACCTCTAGCTATACCTCAAGGGCATTGTCTCACGTGACCCGAGGGCCCTAGCAGGTCGGAGATAGTGTCAACGATGGGTATGTGCTCCATGGCCACGGTTAGGGGATCATTGTCTCGAGGAGAGAGGTGGGCCGTTTCACGACGAAGGGCGAACAAGGTGGCGGTGCAACTGCAAGTGCTCATGAAAACCGGACCGGATCGACGGCCAAATCCCAAAAGGCTGGAACCGAAGACACTTGCAGTTTTTTTAATCTCTATGTACCGATCCACCAACAAACCAGAAGAACCTGTGTAGGCTATCTGTAAAACGGAACAATAACTTGCAACAATCAAGATTTGATCCAGTGGCACCAAAAATAGGATGAAAACCTCATGATATGGCCTTGATTTCCGATGAGTTAATAGAAAGCCTTGACCCAAGCCTCTTCTGGAGGCTTCTAGCTCGGTCATAACTCATAAGGTATATAAGCGCCGTGACACATCAACCGTGTTGTAGTGGAAATGCAGACAAAACCAAAGCATAAGTGCAGTGAACAAGATGATGCAAGGGTTGTTGACTCCATATGAATTCTGCACCACGTGTTTCGAATAAACCACTTTCTCCTGCCTGTCGTACTGTCTAGCTTGTGCAAGTTCAAGAGCGCATGAAAAAACCCTAGTCAGGCTGACTAGCCAATCTGCTCGTAGTCGTTGCGTGCGTGTTGTACAGAGGTCAACTCTCCCAATCACTTGGAATTTCACGCACTTTAAGCTTGTTTCATGGTGACAAACGAAGGCACATCTTTTCGATTCAAGGCACCATGAATACAGCAACGGCGAGACTTGACTGCAGTCTGCAGGTTTGGCCATGCAATTTGTAAGACTCCTTCTAGCGCTTGGAAGAATAGATATACGTACAAGACCACGCCAACGAGAACGAATTTTGAATATAGGACCAAGCATCCATCCGGAGGACCGTTTTTCTTATCTTTCTTCTATGGAACTGTTGATAGCTTGAAAAGTCCATGATGACAGGAGGACAAGTCCTTGTCTTCCGGACTGCTTTATCGTTTTCCGTATCTTTCTTCTGTGGAACTGTTGATAGCTTGAAAAGTCGATGATGGCACAGTGAAGAAGTCGACAGAAGCGCAAGACATCGAATTCGGTTGCACTCGTCTACTGCACGCCCGCTATGACTTAGGGGAATTTTGAGTGAGAATGTTAGAAGTATATTGTGTTTAAGTTAGAGATAAGGATTTAGAGATAGAATAGGTTTAAACTACATGTAATTTGTCTTATACTCTATATATACCCCATACTCTATTATTGTTGATATGTCTATTTTTTATTATCTTTTGTCACATTGTTAGTGTTTAGCTGTGTGCATCTTAGTACTCATCATGCTTTGTATCCGCTTGATGCTACGTTTTGAGTTAATAAAAGTGCCTTTACCAAAAAATATACCCCATACGAGAGTCGGATCAATACACAAAAAAATATTCAAGCTATCACTAGTTCCACATTTTCCACATGATTCATTCCTTATTATAAAATTCTAGATGATGGTTAAAGTACCCAAGTACCAAGCAGGAAATTGGCCCTGCTGGCAATCGAAAATATTGGCATACTACATTTCAGCATTTTTTTTGCTTCACCCAAGTGAAAAAACAAACTCACTCTTGTGTAATTTGACTTTTTATTGTACAAAGTTGCTCAAAAGCACATATGATCAACTTAAGATTTTTCGGGTTCCAACTCATAACCCATGAATAGAACGGTATCAGCTACATATTGTAGAATGGACAAGTATCATCTACCAAACGAGGAATCACAATGCTGATTTGGACACCAACTATGGCCCCCTCTTTTTTTAGAAAATAAGAAAAATATATCATCAAGACGATATCAGTTAACCTGACCTATGCAACAACTAAATGTCAAGCGCTGCTCAAGACACTAAGAATGCATATAGACAGAATTATTTACAAAAAAGAAAAGCAGTGCTCCATGCCAAGTAGCCAAACCAACCACCTTTGACACAAAGACTGCGAGCATGATTCTTCAAAAGCAACGCATCCACGAACAGAACAACATGTCAGCATCATCGTTACCAAAACTGACATGTAAAAGTCAGAACATGAATTTTCGTCCCGAAGATTAAGTCTAATAGAAACTCAAAGCAATGTCTTCAACACTGAAACTATGTGAAAACATCGATATTAACAGGCACAAACAATTAATTAAGGTCAGTCCTAGACTATTCACCCATAGCTTGAGACCAGGTGCTACGAAAAGCACCCCAAACGACAGTCCACATGTGATGTCTCCACCAATTGTTGACCCATTGAAGATGATGCAAGCATGCACGATCCTGACAAGGACACATCCACGTGGCCAAAAACCATACACACACCAAGCAGGCAGCCCATCCGCCAATAGCCCTCCGCGGATCCTTTGGCATTCGACCATGCACACATGTGTTAGCAGCAAGCCATGCCCCGTGATGGTGGCAACCGGTGTCAGTGCACGGTGGAGTCCATGGCAGGTGTTTGCGCGAGTGTGTGCGTGTGTTTCAGTTGTTAATCGGACGCCGGTGTGTGGCCGCGTCCGAGTAGCGTGGGTCGAGTCAGAGGTAGTTAGCTGCAGTAGCGGGAGTGGCCGGTGCGATCTGGTGGAAGCTGGCCGCGTCGTGCGTGCGGGTCAGGCGAGCGGATCGTACGCCAGTTTAGGGGAGGTGGGCTGCATCGTGTGAGTGCACGAGTGCACATATACCCCCCCCCCACCCCCACCCCCATGAACTGAGTTTGTAACTCTCCAAGCCAGCCATGTAGTCATTGAAAAGATAAAGATGATTAGGGCGTGCGTGCGCCCTCGGCGGCGTTCGTGCGCTGACCCGGAATTTCTTGTGTCTTGTGTTTTCTTCTACCTCTAGCCGAGAGTGAGAGAGCACTAGTAGAAAAATGGTCAAATGTGAAGCACATTAGTGCCGGTTTGAATTTGAGCCGGCACTAATGTGTCCATTAGTGCCGGTTCCAACGGCTAGGCGGGCGGACATCATTCGTACCGGTTCGTGGCGAACCTTTAGCACCGGTTCGTGCCACGAACCGGTACTAAAGTGAGTGGTGGCAGGATGTTGTCAGTCCGGGGCCCCTCCAGCACCTTTAGTACCGGGTCGTATCACGAACCGGTACTAAAGGTCGTCCTACATACACCCTTCGTCCACCCGAGCTCGCTCTGTTCTTCCCCTTTCCCCTCTCCTCTCTTTTCTTTCCCTCTTCCTCTCAAGCTCATCACACATTTTGCCCAAATTTTTTCAAGATTTGAAGGCCCCCATCCATTCAAATGATCACAAAGGTTAGCAACTTTGTCCTTTCATCTCTCATTGCTAGATTAGCTCTTGCAATGCTTTATATAGTGATTGATTTTTGAGTTTAGTAATTTGGGAGGAATTATATATATGTGCTAGTATTTGATTTATATGCAATATGAGGTCAAAATAACACTTAGTTTGCATATGTAGGTGTGCTTTACTTAGTGCCTTCTAAATCTCCGTCGTAACCACCGTCGATCGCCCGCAACGTCCCGTCGCCGGCACCACCTTGTGGTGAGCCTCTTGTTCATGAATGTTTTATATAAAAAATTGATGTTTGTGTGATTTGGATATATAGTTACTCGTATAATTATCTTAACCATATGTTGTTTGTTATACATAGTGCCATGGTTTTGATATCCGTCCCCCCGTCGGCCCTCGTCCGGGTTATGATTCGGATGTGGTATATTCTCTTCTAAAACTATTTGTTGCATTTCGTGTTTATGACAAATTATGCCCATCAAGTTGACATAGATATTTGTATGTAGGAGGTAGTTGAACCGGAAATTCCAACCGACCATATTGTCGAGAGGTTAAATTTAGTTGAAAGAGAAAACGAGGATTTGAAGGAAAAATTGAAAAGAATTGAGGGGGAGAAGATGGAATTGGAGTTGCATGTTGCCGATGTCGTCGATGATCACAAGATTAAGATGGAGAAAATGCGCTTGAAGATTAGAAAGATTAGAAAATATGCCATTCATAGTGAGGCTTGGTATCATTATGCTGTTGGATCAATTGTTACCTTAGTTGCGATCTTGATCGCATTTGTTGTTGCATTTAAATTCTTTAGCTAGAGAGTTATTTGTTTGTTGTATTTAAGTGTTGTATGAACTTTATGTATGAACTTGTATTAATTTGGTCTTTTTCGGTGTTGTGTAATGAAGATGAGCCGACAATGGATGTACGATGACCGATGCTCTCCCAAGTTCATTAATGGCGTGCAAACTTTTCTGCTTGCGGCTGAGGCAAACAAGCGGGCGGATGGTTTTATGCCTTGTCCATGTGCTGGCTGTAAGAATGATCTAAATTACTCTAAGTCAAGAACCATTCACGTCCACCTGTTTAAGTCCGGTTTCGTGCCCCACTATAATGTTTGGACCAAGCATGAAGAAAAAGGGGTTATGATGGAAGACAATGAAGAAGAAGAGGACGACGACAGCTATCCTAGCCATGGGTTCCCTAAATACGATGATACAACAATGGAGGAAGAAGCTGAGCCGGTAATGCGGGAAGAAGCTGAGCCGACAATGCGGGAAGAAGCTGAAGAAGAGGCATCAAATGAGCCTGTTGATGATCTAGGTCGGGCCATTGCTGATGCAAAGAGAAATTGTGCAAGTGATTTGGAGAAGAAGAAGTTGCAGCGCATGTTAGAGGATCACAAAAAATTATTGTACCCGAATAGCGTAGGTGACAAGAAAAAGCTGGGCACCACACTCGAATTGCTGCAATGGAAAGCAGCGAATGGTGTATCTGACAAGGGATTTGGAAATTTGTTGGTAGTGATAAAGAATATGCTTCCAAAGGACAACGAATTGCCCGAGAGTACGTACGAAGCAAAGAAGGCTGTCTGCCCTCTAGGGTTAGAGGTGCAGAAGATACATGCATGCCCTAATGATTGCATCCTCCACCGCGGTGAGTACGAGGATTTGAACGCTTGCCCGGTATGCGGTGCATTGCGCTATAAGATCAACCGCGATGACCCTGGTGATGTCGAGGGCGAGCGGCCCAGGAAGAAGATTCCTGCCAAGGTGATGTGGTATGCACCTATAATACCACGGTTGAAACATTTGTTCCAAAACAAAGAGCATGCCAAGGAGATGCGATGGCACAGAGAAGACCGTAAGAAAGACGGAAAGTTGAGAGTACCCGCTGACGGGTCGCAGTGGAGAAAAATCGAGAGAAAGTACGGGAAGGAGTTTGCAGATGACGCAAGGAACGTATGGTTTGGTCTAAGCGCAGATGGCATTAATCCTTTTGGGGAGCAGAGCAGCAACCATAGCACCAGGCCTGTGACTCTATGTTTGTATAACCTTCCTCCTTGGTTGTGCATGAAGCGGAAGTTCATTATGATGACAGTGCTCATCCAAGGCCCTAAGCAACCCGGCAATGATATTGATGTGTACCTAAGGCCATTAGTTGAAGAACTCTTACAGTTGTGGAATGGAACAGGTGCACGTGCGTGGGATGAGCACATGGTGAAGAATTTGACCTAAAGGCGTTGCTGTTCGTGACCATCAATGATTGGCCTGCTCTCAGTAACCTTTCAGGACAGACAAACAAGGGATACCGCGCATGCACGCACTGTTTGGACGATACCGACAGTATATATTTGGCTAATTGTAAGAAGAATGTGTACCTGGGACATCGTCGATTTCTTCTGAGCAGGCATACCGTAAGAAAGAAAGACAAGCATTTCAAAGGTGAGGCGGATCACCGGACGGAGCCTCGCCACCGTACTGGTGCTGATGTACATGATATGGTTAAGGATTTGAAGGTAGTCTTTGGAAAGGGTCCTGGCGGACAACCTGTTCCGAATGACGCTGACGGACGCGCACCCATGTGAAAGAAGAAATCTATATTTTGGGACCTGCCCTATTAAAAAGACTTAGAGGTCCGCTCCGCAATCGACATGATGCACGTGACGAAGAATCTTTGTGTGACCCTGCTTGGCTTCTTGGGCGTGTATGGGAAGACAAAAGATACACCTGAGGCACGGGAGGACCAGCAACGTATGCACGGCAAACACGGCATACATCAGGGTCATGCCAGCTACGCTCTTACCAAAGAAGAGAAGGAAATCTTTTTTGAATGCCTGCTCAGTATTAAGGTACCGTCTGGCTTCTCGTCGAATATAAAGGGAATAATAAACATGGCAGAGAAAAAGTTCCAGAACCTAAAGTCTCATGACTGCCACGTGATTATAACGCATCTGCTTCTGGTTGCATTGAGGGGGCTTCTACCGGAAAACGTTCGATTAGCCATTGTGAAGCTATGTGCATTCCTCAATGCAATCTCTCAGGAGGTAATCAATCCAGAAATCATACCAAGGTTAGAGAATGATTTGGTGCAATGTCTTGTCAGTTTTGAGTTGGTGTTTCCACCATCCTTCTTCAACATCATGACGCACGTCCTAGTTCACCTATGCGAAGAGTTAACGTTTTGGGTCCTGTATTTCTACACAATATGTTCCCCTTTGAGAGGTTCATGTGAGTCTTAAAGAAATATGTTCATAACCGTGCTAGGCCAGAAGGAAGCATCTCCAAGGGCCATGAAAATGAGGAGGTCATTGAGTTTTGTATTGACTTTATTCCTGACCTTAAGCCGATTGGTGTTCATGAATCGCGGCATAAGGGCAGACTGGATGAAAAAGGCACGCTAGGAGGGGATCAAATAATATGTATGGACGGACATTCTCTAACTGAAGTACACTACACTGTTCTACAGAATTCCGCCTTGGTGGCTCCATATATGGACGAACACAAGAATTTTCTACGCTCCAAACACCCGGAGCGATCTGATGACTGGATTACATGTGAACAAACCAGGAGTTTCGCCGGCTGGTTACAGACACGTACCATGCATGACGCCTATATTGAAGATGACCTGTACTCGCTGTCCCAGTTACCATCTTCGAATATAATGACTTTCAACGGGTACGAGATAAATGGTAATACATTTTACACGATCGCCCAAGATAAGAAGAGCACCAACCAAAATAGTGGTGTCCGCTTTGATGCAACAACCAAGACGGGAAAGGAAACATATTATGGTTACATAGAGGAGATATGGGAACTTGACTATGGACGTGGTTTGAAGGTCCCTTTGTTTCGGCGCAAATGGGCCAATATGACACGAAGCGGGGTAACGGAAGACCCGTAGTATGGAATGACAACAGTGGATCTCAACAATCTTGCGTATGCAGACGAACCATTCGTCCTAGCTAATGATGTGGCACAGGTTTTCTATGTGAAGGATATGTCTACCAAGCCGAGAAAAAGAAAAGATAAGGAAGCGAATGCATCATACGATGAGCCAAAGCGCCACATAGTTCTTTCTGGGAAGAGAAACATCGTGGGAGTGGATGACAAGACAGACATGTCAGGAGATTATGAAAAGTTTGATGAAATTGCTCCATTCACAGTGAATATTGACTCGAGCATCCAGTTAAATGATGAAAATTTCCCATGGTTACGGCACAAAGGGACACACACGAAGAAAAAGTTTCACACCCAAAGATCTGGGATGTGATCGGCTTCACTATCATCACTTTCTTCTGTGTTTCACACCCAGGAGGGAATCTCTGTAATAGTTAGGGTAGTTATGTGTTTTGGCATTTGAAACGCGAAGAAATTTTATGTGCAAACAAATTCTTTGATGCATTTACTGATTTTTCAGCTAAATGACCCTGAAATTGAAAAGCATTTCAAATGAACTCGGAAAAGGTTGAAAGTTGGCATGGTATCATAATGTCACCCACATAGCATGTGAAAAAAAGTAGAGAGGGTTATCGCAAAAACTGGATGCACTTCGTGTACAAAATGGACAATCTCTTTCGAAGTATGAGGGTTTCGGACAAAAACTCATCCGTTACAAAGGCATTTTATTTTTTAAATAACCTAAGCATTACCAAATTGAATATAATGATAAAACACACTAATATTAAACATAAGAAAAAAGAATCACTGAAAAATCTATTTTCAACGTTAAGTTATTCACAAACTAGTGATTCACATAAAATTCAAATAATTCAAAATTTAAACTATTCAAATTTGAAAACTACGGGTACTAATAGAAAGTTTGTAATTTTTTGTACCTAAAGCAAAAAAATTCACAAAGAAACTCAAAATACAGCAAAAAACAACTAAAAATAAATAAAACAAAATTAATAAAGCAGAAAAAAAAATAAATGAAAAAAGCCCACCTACTGGGCCACAGCGACCTGCATACGACTAGAAACCCAAATTCTAGTTGGGCCAGGATGCAGGCCCGCTAGCCCAGTAGGCCCAACAGGGCATCACAGCAGAGGTAGGCTCAGAAGGCCTGCTTTAGAGAGGAGCTCGAGACAGCAGCAGCGGCGGGGCTTATAAGCAGGTGCGAGTGCCCCTCGGCTAGCGAGGTGGGACTAAATTTCTGCGCCCCTCGTCTGGGGGGGCCTTTAGTACCGGTTGGCGCCACGACCCGGTACTAAAGGGGGTGCGGTTCCCGCCACTTCGCCTGGCTAAAACAGACATTTAGTACCGGTTGGTGGCTCCGACCGGTACTAAAGGTGGGTTCTATATAAGAAAACACTTCAAAAAAATTCAGTTTCTCATCTCTCCCTCTGCTTTTTTTCTCCTCTGCACCGTCGCCGCCGCCCCTCGTCGCCGCCCGGCCCGTCCTCGTCCCCGTCGCCATGCCCCGCCCCGTCCTCCCGTCGTCCCCGCCCGGCCCGTCCCCATCCCCGTCGCCGCGCCCCGCCCCGTCCTCCCGTCGTCCCCGCCCGGCCCGTCTGCCGTGCCTCGCCGGTGAGCTCCTGCCCCGGCCGCCATGTCCACACACACACACACATTGTTATAGAAACGTTAGCAATTTTTCTGTTTTTTAGTTATAGAAATATTAGAAATGTTAGTTATATAGAAATGTTTTTAGTTATAGAATATTAGAAATGTTAGTTATATAGAAATATTAGAAATGTTAGTTATATAGAAATGTTAGTTATATTAGAAATGTTAGTTATATAGAAAATGTTTTTTAGTTATAGAAATATTAGAAATGTTAGTTTAGTTATAGAAATATTAGAAATGTAGTTTTAGTTATAAAATTTAGAATTTTCATATATGAAATCACAATCCATCATTTTAAAAATATTACTTTACTTTTGCGGCATATAGTATTTGTTGTCGACGATGCCCGGCCCGCATCCTCGCTGTCGGTGTCAAAACCGGCGGATCTCGGGTAGGGGGTCCCGAACTATGCGTCTAGGCCGGATGGTAACAGGAGGCAAGGAACATGATGTTTTACCCAGGTTCGGGCCCTCTTGATGGAGGTAAAACCCTACGTCCTGCTTGATTAATATTGATGATATGGGTCGTACAAGAGTAGATCTACCACGAGATCAAGGAGGCTAAACCCTAGAAGCTAGCCTATGGTATGATTGTTGTATGATGAAGTTGTCCTACGGACTAAAACTCTCCGGTTTATATAGACACCGGAGAGGGTTAGGGTTACACAAAGTCGGTTACAATGGTAGGAGATCTTGAATATCCGCATCGCCAAGCTTGCCTTCCACGCCAAGGAAAGTCCCATCCGGACATGGGACGAAGTCTTCAATCTTGTATCTTCATAGTCCTGGAGTTCGGTTGAAGGTATAGTCCGGCTACCCGAACACCCCCTAATCCAGGACTCCCTCAGTAGCCCCTGAACCAGGCTTCAATGACGACGAGTCCGGCGCGTAGATTGTCTTCGGCATTGCAAGGCGGGCTCCTCCTCCAGATTCTTCATAAAAGTTTGTAAACACCAATAGTAGTGTCTGGCTTTGCAAAATAAGTTTCCCCGTATTGCCATAGAGAGAATAATATTAACACAAATCTAATCGAATCGTTTTCACTTTTCCACCTCAGCGTGTTTTGCGAGGTGGTTTCCTTGGCACGTCTTGTCAAAGCAGAGATCGTGTCCCCTTTATTTACGGGATTCTCATCAATACGGACATGGGTAACCCAATCGTGCCCGTTAGCATGTCTTCTCGATCAAAGGCGAGTCCCAAACAGTTACGGGGAGGGCTCCTGGTATTCAACCTCTTATAAAGAGACCAGGGCCTTACTCCTTTTCTCCAATCTCAAAACAAGTTCACCCGTCGCCTCGAGTTCCAACACACTAGGCTCCAGATTCCAGGCGCCTCGGACCTTCGACAATGTCCGGTTCCGACCTTCAAGGCCGATGGATGCCCTCCTCCGTCATGGAGGAGGACGTGCTAAAGTTGAGAGAGGCTAAGTTCTTGACCGCCGAAATTTCGCATAGGTTGCTTGCTCAAAGGCAGGCTATTCCCAGTCCCCAGCCCGGTGAGAGCGTAGTGTTCATGTCTCACTTCCTTCGGGGGTTAGGCTTCCCGATGGATCCCTTTGTGAGGGGGCTGATGTTCTATTATGGGCTGGAATTTCATGACTTAGCTCCGGAGTCCATCCTCCACATTTCCTCATTCATCGTTATGTGCGAAGCGTTCCTCCGTGTTACTCCTCACTTCGGATTATGGCTCAAGACTTTTGTAGTGGAGCCGAAGATGATCAAGGGACGGCACGCAGAGTGCGGAGGCGCTGTCATAAGTAAGAATGCCGATTCCCCATGGCCCAAGGGCTCCTTCCAAGAGGAGCTCGGCTTGTGGCAACGAGAGTGGTTCTATATCACCGCTCCCAGGAGCACCAAGTGGGTGGCGCCTCCTGCCTTTCGCTTGGGTCCCCCACCACGGCTAGCGTCATGGGTCAACAAAGGATTAGATTGGGGGTTATCCAAAGACGTGCCCTTGTTGCAGGGCCGCATTAGGGATCTCTTAGAAAGAGACCTCAACCTGGTCAAGGTGACGCAGGACATGCTGATTCGCCGAACACTACCCGGCAAACGTCGCTCCCTTCATCTGTGGGAGTTTAATCCGGAGGGACCACGAGCTCTCCAGCATTTTATGGGCGCAACGCCCGTGGAGATGTATAAAATGTTCTTCGGATCACAAGAAATGTGTCCGGATTTGACCGAGGACGCAGGTTTAAGCTGCAATCGCCCGGATACTCAAGTAAGTAACCTTGTGCCCGAACCCGCTATCCGTAAAATTGTCATAAATTCGCCCCTAAAAGAGCTGTCCTTTTAAACATGAGTGGATAGCGAAGGCAAAGCTGATCAGGTGTCCGGCTCCCCTTCCTGAGACCAGGCCGGATCCCGTGCTAGTCAGGATGTTGAAGATCGTGCCTTTGGAGGGAAGTGAGGGGGAGAACAAGGAAACTATGGCCTCCTCGAAGGAGGCTACTCCGAAGGGAGGAACCGACAATTCCTCTCCTAAGGGGAAGAAGAGGGCCGCCTCTGACGACCCGGAGACCATGGCCTCAAAGCGGGGGAAAAAGTCCTCGTCAGAGGGTCCGACGCCGGGGAGATCCTCGGCCGAACTACACCCTCAAAGGGATCAGCCCTCCAGCGAGCCGTAAGTAGAGAAAGATTTTCCTTTAGAGGGATGAGAGAAATCCTTGCTTTTTATCTGAGAAGATTAACCGAAATTTTACTTTGTAGCTCGGACCTCAGCCCTTCTCAACAGAGCTCGTCTTCGGGGGATCTTCTTCCGGAGATGATGGAGAGTGCAATGCCTCTCCCTGTCGTACCGCCTCGCGAGGCGGGCGACCCTGAGGTGTCGTCGCGGAGGGTTTCTCCGAATCCGGCAGGGGTGGAAGGTAGCCATATGTCCCCCTGTTGGGGAACGTAGTAATTTCAAAAAATTTCCTACGCACACGCAAGATCATGGTGATGCATAGCAACGAGAGGGGAGAGTGTTGTCTACGTACCCACGCAGACCGACTGCGGAAGCGTTGACGCAACGTAGAGGAAGTAGTCGTACGTCTTCCCAATCCGACCGATCCAAGCACCGTTACTCCGGCACCTCCGAGTTCTTAGCACACGTACAACTCGATGACGATCCCCGGGCTCCGATCCAGCAAAGCGTCGGGGAAGAGTTCCGTCAGCACGACGGCGTGGTGACGATCTTGATGTTCTACCGACGCAGGGCTTCGCCTAAGCACTACAACGATATGATCAAGGTGGAATATGGTGGCAGGGGGCACCGCACACGGCTAAGGAATGATCTCAAGGATCAACTTGTGTGTCTAGAGGTGCCCCCCTGCCCCCGTATATAAAGGAGCCAAGGGGGAGGGTGCGGCCGGCCAGGATGAGGGCGCAGGAGGAGTCCTACTCCTACCGGGAGTAGGACTCCCCCCCCCAATCCTAATTGGAATAGTATTCCCGAGGGGAAGAGAGAGGGGGGCCGGCCACTCTCCTTGTCCATACGATAGGACTAGGGGAGGGGGGAGGCGCGCGGCCCACCTTGGGCTGCCCCTTTCTCCTTTCCACTAAAGCCCACTAAGGCCCATATGGCTCCCGGGGGGTTCCGGTAACCTCCCGGTACTCCGGTAAAATCCCGATTTCACCCGGAACACTTCCGATATCCAAACATAGGCCTCCAATATATCAATCTTTATGTCTCGACCATTTCGAGACTCCTCGTCATGTCCGTGATCACATCCGGGACTCCGAACTAACTTCAGTACATCAAAATGCATAAACTCATAATAACTGTCATCGTAACGTTAAGCGTGCGGACCCTACGGTTCGAGAACAATGTAGACATGACTGAGACACATCTCCGGTCAATAACCAATAGCGGGACCTGGATGCCCATATTGGCTCCTACATATTCTACGAAGATCTTTATCGGTCAGACCGCATAACAACATACGTTGTTCCCTTTGTCATCAGTATGTTACTTGCCCGAGATTCGATCGTCGGTATCCAATACCTAGTTCAATCTCGTTACTGGCAAGTCTCTTTACTCGTTCCATAATACATCATCCCGCAACTAACTCATTAGTTGCAATGCTTGCAAGGCTTATGTGATGTGCATTACCGAGAGGGCCCAGAGATACCTCTCCGACAATCAGAGTGACAAATGCTAATCTCGAAATACGCCAACCCAACATCTACCATTAGAGACACATGTAGAGCTCCTTTATAATCACCCAGTTACGTTGTGACGTTTGGTAGCACACAAAGTGTTCCTCCGGCAAACGGGAGTTGCATAATCTCATAGTCATAGGAACATGTATAAGTCATGAAGAAAGCAATAGCAACATACTAAACGATCGGGTGCTAAGATAATGGAATGGGTCATGTCAATCATATCATTCAACTAATGATGTGACCTCGTTAATCAAATAACAACTCTTTGTTCATGGTTAGGAAACATAACCATCTTTGATTAATGAGCTAGTTAAGTAGAGGCATACTAGTGACACTCTGTTTGTCTATGTATTCACACATGTATTATGTTTCCGGTTAATACAATTCTAGCATGAATAATAAACATTTATCATGATATAAGGAAATAAATAATCACTTTATTATTGCCTCTAGGGCATATTTCCTTCAGTCTCCCACTTGCACTAGAGTCAATAATCTAGATTACACAGTAATGATTCTAACACCCATGGAGCCTTGGTGCTGATCATGTTTTGCTCGTGGAAGAGGCTTAGTCAACGGGTCTGCAACATTCAGATCCGTATGTATCTTGCAGATCTCTATGTCTCCCACCTGGACTAGATCCCGGATGGAATTGAAGCGTCTCTTGATGTGCTTGGTCCTCTTGTGAAATCTGGATTCCTTTGCCAAGGCAATTGCACCAGTATTGTCACAAAAGATTTTCATTGGACCCGATGCACTAGGTATGACACCTAGATCAGATATGAACTCCTCCATCCAGACTCCTTCGTTCGCTGCTTCCGAAGCAGCTATGTACTCCGCTTCACATGTAGATCCTGCTACGACGCTTTGTTTAGAACTGCACCAACTGACAGCTCCACCGTTTAATGTAAACATGTATCCGGTTTGCGATTTAGAATCGTCCGAATCAGTGTCAAAGCTTGCATCAACCGTAACCTTTTACGGTGAGCTCTTTGTCACCTCCATATATGAGAAACATATCCTTAGTCCTTTTCAGGTATTTCAGGATGTTCTTGACCGCTGTCCAGTGATCCACTCCTGGATTACTTTGGTTCCTCCCTGCTAAACATATAGCAAGGCACACATCAGGTCTAGTACACAGCATTGCATACATGATAGAGCCTATGGCTGAAGCATAGGGAACAACTTTCATTTTCTCTCTATCTTCTGCAGTGGTCGGGCATTGAGTCTGACTCAACTTCACACCTTGTAAAACAGGCAAGAACCCTTTCTTTGCTTGATCCATTTTGAACTTCTTCAAAATCTTGTCAAGGTATGTGCTTTGTGAAAGTCCAATTAAGCGTCTTGATCTATCTCTATAGATCTTTATGCCTAATATGTAAGCAGCTTCACCGAGGTCTTTCATTGAAAAACTCTTATTCAAGTATCCCTTTATGCTATCCAGAAATTTTATATCATTTCCAATCAGTAATATGTCATCCACATATAATATCAGAAATGCTACAGAGCTCCCACTCACTTTCTTGTTAATACAGGCTTCTCCGAAAGTCTGTATAAAACCAAATGCTTTGATCACACTATCAAAGCGTTTATTCCAACTCCGAGAGGCTTGCACCAGTCCATAAATGGATCGCTGGAGCTTGCACACTTTGTTAGCTCCCTTTGGATCGATAAAACCTTCCGGTTGCATCATATACAACTCTTCTTCCAGAAATCCATTCAGGAATGCAGTTTTGACATCCATCTGCCAAATTTCATAATCATAAAATGCGGAAATTGCTAACATGATTCGGACAGACTTAAGCATCGCTACGAGTGAGAAGGTCTCATCGTAGTCAACCCCTTGAACTTGTCGAAAACCTTTTGCGACAAGTCGAGCTTTATAGACAGTAACATTACCATCAGCGTCAGTCTTCTTCTTGAAGATCCATTTATTCTCAATTGCTTGCCGATCATCGGGCAAGTCAACCAAAGTCCATACTTTGTTCTCATACATGGATCCCATCTCAGATTTCATGGCTTCAAGCCATTTTGCGGAATCTGGGCTCACCATCGCTTCTTCATAGTTCGTAGGTTCATCATGATCTAGCAGCATGATTTCCAGAACAGGATTACCGTACCACTCTGGTGTGGATCTCGCTCTGGTTGATCTACGAGGTTCAGTAGTATCTTGTCCTGAAGTTTCATGATCATCATCATTAGCTTCCTCACTAATTGGTATAGGTGTCGCAGAAACAGTTTTCTGTGATGTACTACTTTCCAATAAGGGAGCAGGTACAGTTACCTTGTCAAGTTCTACTTTCCTCCCACTCACTTCTTTCGAGAGAAACTCCTTCTCTAGAAAGGATCCATTCTTAGCAACGAATGTCTTGCCTTCGGATCTGTGATAGAAGGTGTACCCAACAGTCTCCTTTGGGTGTCCTATGAAGACACATTTCTCCGATTTGGGTTCGAGCTTATCAGGTTGAAGCCTTTTCACATAAGCATCGCAGCTCCAAACTTTAAGAAACGACAACTTTGGTTTCTTGCCAAACCACAGTTCATAAGGCGTCGTCTCAACGGATTTTGATGGTGCCCTATTTAACGTGAATGCGGCCGTCTCTAAAGCATAACCCCAAAACAATAGCGGTAAATCAGTAAGAGACATCATAGATCGCACCATATCTAGTAAAGTATGATTACGACGTTCGGACACACCATTACGCTGTGGTGTTCCGGGTGGCATGAGTTGCGAAACTATTCCACAATTTGTCAAATGTACACCAAACTCGTAACTCAAATATTCTCCTCCACGATCAGATCGTAGGAATTTTATTTTCTTGTTACGGTGATTTTCTACTTCACTCTGAAATTCTTTGAACTTTTCAAATGTTTTAGACTTGTGTTTCATTAAGTAGATATACCCATATCTGCCTAAGTCATCTGTGAAGGTGAGAAAATAACGATATCCGCCACGAGCCTCAATATTTATCGGACCACATACATCTGTATGTATGATTTCCAACAAATCTGTTGCTCTCTCCATAGTACCGGAGAACGGTGTTTTGGTCATCTTGCCCATGAGGCACGGTTCGCAAGTACCAAGTGATTCATAATCAAGTGGTTCCAAAAGTCCATCAACATGGAGTTTCTTCATGCGCTTTACACCGATATGACCTAAACGGCAGTGCCACAAATAAGTTGCACTATCATTATCAACTCTGCATCTTTTGGCTTCAACACTATGAATATGTGTGTCACTACTATCGAGATTCAATAAAAATAGACCACTCTTTAAGGGTGCATGACCATAAAAGATATTACTCATATAAATAGAACAACCATTATTCTCAGATTTAAATGAATAACCGTCTCGCATTAAACAAGATCCAGATATAATGTTCATGCTTAACGCTGGCACCAAATAACAATTATTTAGGTCTAATATTAATCCCAAAGGTAGATGTAGAGGTAGCGTGCCGACTGCGATCACATCGACTTTGGAACCGTTTCCCACGCGCATCGTCACCTCGTCCTTAGCCAATCTTCGCTTAATCCGTAGTCCCTGTTTCGAGTTGCAAATATTAGCAACAGAACCAGTATCAAATACCCAGGTGCTACTGCGAGCTCTAGTAAGGTACACATCAATAACATGTATATCACATATACCTTTGTTCACCTTGCCATCCTTCTTATCCGCCAAATACTTGGGGCAGTTCCGCTTCCAGTGACCAGTCTGCTTGCAGTAGAAGCACTCAGTTTCAGGCTTAGGTTCAGACTTGGGTTTCTTCTCCTGAGCAGCAACTTGCTTGTCGTTCTTCTTGAAGTTCCCCTTCTTCTTCCCTTTGCCCTTTTTCTTGAAACTAGTGGTCTTGTTAACCATCAACACTTGATGCTCCTTTTTGATTTCTACCTCCGCAGCTTTCAGCATTGCGAAGAGCTCGGGAATAGTCTTGTTCATCCCTTGCATATTATAGTTCATCACGAAGCTCTTGTAGCTTGGTGGCAATGATTGGAGAATTCTGTCAATGACGCAATCATCTGGAAGATTAACTCCCATCTGAATCAAGTGATTATTATACCCAGACATTTTGAGTATATGCTCACTGACAGAACTGTTCTCCTCCATCTTGCAGCTATAGAACTTATTGGAGACTTCATATCTCTCAATCCGGGCATTTGCTAGAAATATTAACTTCAACTCCTGGAACATCTCATATGCTCCATGACGTTCAAAACGTCGTTGAAGTCCCGATTCTAAGCCGTAAAGCATGGCACACTGAACTATCGAGTAGTCATCAGCTTTGCTCTGCCAGACGTTCATAACATCTGGTGTTGCTCCAGCAGCAGGCCTGGCACTCAGCGGTGCTTCCAGGACGTAATTCTTCTGAGAAGCAATGAGGATAATCCTCAAGTTACGGACCCAGTCCGTGTAATTGCTACCATCATCTTTCAACTTTGCTTTCTCAAGGAACGCATTAAAATTCAACGGAACAACAGCACGAGCCATCTATCCACAATCAACATAAACAAGCAAGATACTACTAAGTTCATGATAAGTTTAAGTTCAATTAATCAAATTACTTAAGAACTCCCACTTAGATAGACATCCCTCTAATCCTCTAAGTGATCACGTGATCCAAATCAACTAAACCATAACCGATCATCACGTGAGATGGAGTAGTTTTCAATGGTGAACATCGTTATGTTGATCATATCTACTATATGATTCACGCTCGACCTTTCGGTCTCTGTGTTCCGAGGCCATATCTGCATATGCTAGGCTCGTCAAGTTTAACCTGAGTATTCTGCATGTGCAAAACTGGCTTGCACCCGTTGTAGATGGACGTAGAGCTTGTCACACCCGATCATCACGTGGTGTCTGGGCATGACGAACTTTGGCAACGGTGCATACTCAGGGAGAACACTTCTTGATAATTTAGTGAGAGATCATCTTATAATGCTACCGTCAATCAAAGCAAGATAAGATGCATAAAAAGATAAACATCACATGCAATCAATATAAGTGATATGATATGGCCATCATCATCTTGTGCTTGTGATCTCCATCTCCGAAGCACCGTCATGATCACCATCGTCACCGTCGCGACACCTTGATCTCCATCGTAGCATCGTTGTCGTCTCGCCAATCTTATGCTTCCACGACTATTGCTACCGCTTAGTGATAAAGTAAAGCATTACATCGCGATTCCATTGCATACAATAAAGCGACAACCATATGGCTCCTGCCAGTTGCCGATAACTTGGTTACAAAACATGATCATCTCATACAATAAAATTCAGCATCATGCCTTGACCATATCACATCACAACATGCCCTGCAAAAACAAGTTAGACGTCCTCTACTTTGTTGTTACAAGTTTTACGTGGCTGCTACGGGCTTAAGCAAGAACCAATCTCACCTACGCATCAAAACCACAATGATAGTTTTTCAAATAGACTCTGTTTTAACCTTCGCAAGGACCGGGCGTAGCCACACTTGGTTCAGCTAAAGTTGGAGAGACAGTCGCCCGCAAGCCACCTGTGTGCAAAGCACGTTGGGGGAACCGGTCTCGCGTAAGCGTACGCGTAATGTTGGTCCGGGTCGTCTCGTCCAACAATACCGCTGAACCAAAGTATGACATGCTGGTAGGCAGTATGACTTATATCGCCCACAACTCACTTGTGTTCTACTCGTGCAAATAACATCAAACCATAAAACCAGGCTCGGATGCCACTGTTGCGGAACGTAGTAATTTCAAAAAAATTCCTACGCACACGCAAGATCATGGTGATGCATAGCAACGAGAGGGGAGAGACGTACCCATGCAGACCGACTGCGAAAGCGTTGATGCAACGTAGAGGAAACGTCTTCCCCATCCGACCGATCCAAGCACCGTTACTCCGGCACCTCCGAGTTCTTAGCACACGTACAGCTCGATGACGATCCCCGGGCTCCGATCCAGCAAAGCGTCGGGGAAGAGTTCCGTCAGCACGACGGCGTGGTGACGATCTTGATGTTCTACCGACGCAGGGCTTCACCTAAGCACTACAACAATATGATCGAGGTGGAATATGGTGGCAGGGGGCACCGCAGACGGCTAAGGAACGATCTCGAGGATCAACTTGTGTGTCTAGAGGTGCCCCCTGCCCCCGTATATAAAGGAGCCAAGGAGGAGGGGGCGGCCGGCCAGGAGGAGGGCGCAGGAGGAGTCCTACTCCTACCGGGAGTAGGACTCCCCCCCAATCCTAATTGGAATAGGATTCCCCGATGGGGAATAGAGAGAGGGGGGCCGGCCACCTCTCCTTGTCCTAATAGGACTAGGGGAGGGGGGAGGCGCGCGGCCCACCTTGGGCTGCCCCTTTCTCCTTTCCACTAAAGCCCACTAAGGCCCATATGGCTCCCGGGGGGTTCCGGTAACCTCCCGGTACTCCGGTAAAATCCCGATTTCACCCGGAACACTTCCGATATCCAAACATAGGCTTCCAATATATCAATCTTTATGTCTCGACCATTTCGAGACTCCTCGTCATGTCCGTGATCACATCCGGGACTCCGAACTAACTTCGGTACATCAAAATGCATAAACTCATAATAATTGTCATCGTAACGTTAAGCGTGCGGACCCTACGGTTCGAGAACAATGTAGACATGACTGAGACACATCTTCGGTCAATAACCAATAGCGGGACCTGGATGCCCATATTGGCTCCTACATATTCTACGAAGATCTTTATTGGTCAGACCGCATAACAACATACGTTGTTCCCTTTGTCATCGGTATGTTACTTGCCCGAGATTCGATCGTCGGTATCCAATATCTAGTTCAATCTCGTTACCGGCAAGTCTCTTTACTCGTTCCGTAATACATCATCCCGCAACTAACTCATTAGTTGCAATGCTTGCAAGGCTTATGTGATGTGCATTACCGAGAGGGCCCAGAGATACCTCTCCGACAATCGGAGTGACAAATCCTAATCTTGAAATACGCCAACCCAACATCTACCATTGGAGACACCTGTAGAGCTCCTTTATAATCACCCAGTTACGTTGTGACGTTTGGTAGCACACAAAGTGTTCCTCCGGCAAACGGGAGTTGCATAATCTCATAGTCATAGGAACATGTATAAGTCATGAAGAAAGCAATAGCAACATACTAAACGATCGGGTGCTAAGCTAATGGAATGGGTCATGTCAATCAGATCATTCAACTAATGATGTGACCTCATTAATCAAATAACAACTCTTTGTTCATGGTTAGGAAACATAACCATCTTTGATTAACGAGCTAGTTAAGTAGAGGCATACTAGTGACACTCTGTTTGTCTATGTATTCACACATGTATTATGTTTCCTGTTAATACAATTCTAGCATGAATAATAAACATTTATCATGATATAAGGAAATAAATAATAACTTTATTATTGCCTCTAGGGCATATTTCCTTCACCCCCGAGGTTCTCCGTGTCCGGCCTTCGATGGAGGTCATAGGACGAGTCCGACACCGTCCGATGCGCGGTCGGAGGAGCTGATGATTCTGCTGGGGCGAGCTTCTATCTTAGAGGAGCACCGTGCATTGATGGGTACGGTGATTGGAAGGATTTCGTCCGCGGAAAGCGGATTGCATGAGGTCGTCAGAAGTTTGCTGACGGGTTTTGAGGTACGTTTGATAATGTACTTCTTTGTCAGTTGCGCATAAACAAGATGCGCCATGTGTAGATGGTAGCCCCTGAGACTCTGTGCGTTGTCAAATTTGACGGCGCGCAGAGGATCATAATCCCAGGTCTAAAATGTCGCCTTTGTATACAGGTGGCGAAGTGTCCAGAATCGAGCCGAACTGATGATTTTGCCGAACTGAAGCGGCAACTTGACGTGGCAGATGCCGACATCGCGCTCGTCAACGAGCGGCTTGATGAGGCTCAAGGTATGCAATTCCTCGAGCAGCATCTGGTAAGAGGAGCTTTATGCCAGTATCTTACAATGTGTGTGCTTGACGCAGATGGTGCGGCCGCCGTGGAGAGTCTTCGGGCGGAACTTGCCCGAGCTAAGGAACAAGCCAGGAAAAGTGATGCGGCTGCCGAAAAGGCCCTTGAAGAGCTGAGAACCGAACAAGCTGCTCACTGCCTAAGCAAGAAGGAGATGGCCGAGATGGCCGTGAAGTTAAAAAGTGCTGCTGACCGTTGCAAGTTTCTTGAGAAAGAAGACCGGGCGAGACAGACGAACTTAGAGAAGGCTGTTGCTGATGCCAAGGACGCTCGCTCTGCAATGAGAGCTGCAAAGGAGGAGCTACGTCAGGTCGGACAGATTGCGGCTGGAAAGCCCTTTATGCTGCGGAGGAAGTTTTGTGATCCGAAGTTTGCTCCGTTGGACCGGATGTGGAGTGTGGAGGACACCTATCTGGATTTGGCAGCGAGTGCTGCTGATGCGACCGAATACTTTCGAGATCAAGAAGATCACGAAGTGGAAAGGCTTTTCTGGTCGCAGTTCCAGAATCCAGAGCATCCACTGGCAGTGGACGATCGTCTGGCTCAATGGGCCGAACTGAATAGATTGTCCGGACTCTCCATGAAGTACGTCATGGGTCATCTTTGGCCGGGGAGATCGGAGCCGAAAAGTTATTTCAGCTTGGTGCAGCAATTCCTTGACGCGGTGCCATGTATCAATGCAATGAAGAGGTCAGCATGCATAGAGGGCGCACGGATGGCTCTTGCCCGTGTCAAGACATACTGGGCAGAGATGGAGACCATCGTTGTTGCATCCCGAGATTCGGACAAAAGCCGAGTACCCTCCGAGCACTATTTTCAGGAAGTCCTTGAAGGCGCTCGTGTAATAGAGGCGCAGTGCTCGAAGGATGCTATGTTCTGATAGCATATGTAATTATAAAGCAATATTTTGATGAATTGTAGTAGACTTTTATACTTGTGCCTTCAAGTATTTGGAACACCTCCTGTGTGGCCGTTTTAAGATATATATACAAAATCTGAAAGATTGCAGTCGTTAGCTTCAGCCCCCACGCACATAGTGCGGGGGTGCTCGCAGAAGGCGCATCTTCACACTTAATCCAACATCTTGGTCCTACAAAGGAGGTGATAGCGCAGCGAGCTAGGCAACCGGACTATAATGCTTTAACACTTTCACTTAGCCATAGGAGCTTGACAATGGGACTATTAGGTAGCCCCTGGTGGTGACTGTGCTCACCCGAATTCGGGGCGCGTATGTGCCTGGCCGGGAAATGGCCCTTCGTTAATGCGGAGGAATCCTACAGATTCCGGAGAGTCATCGAGTGGTTGACCAGTCTCACGCCATATCATGATAGTCGGTTTTCAGCTTTCTCTACTGAGGTGCTCGCCTGGCCGAACCAGGGCACAATCGCAGTAGTTCTCCTGGTGCCGCCTTAGCCAATAGAGCGGAACGTAAGGCGGCCGAACACAGGATCCGGGCAACCCAACATATGACCAAAATCATGACTCGGAGCTGATGCATATAAGGCCAAACTCGCGATGCCGAACACTCCCTAAGGTATTCGGTCTTTATGAGAGCGGGCGAGGTAACGCTCTGAGGTATAAGCCCCTAGTGTCCAGGTATGCGCAAGAATTCTGACGTGGCCACATGCCAAGACGCCAGCCTCCTCCTTGGTCATAGAACCAGGGGATGTGTATCAACAAGAGACAGTAAAAAAGGTTTACGCATGGTCTTAATCTAAAAAGAATCCTTGGAACAGGTCCCTACTGCACGTCTGCGCCTGTGTCTCCGTTGTGCCGTATCCTGGACGGGCGCAGCACGACGTTCATCTGTAAAAAGAGAGCAACTAAGTTGAAAAAGGGGCATGCCGAACAAAAGTTATATGAAATAAACAAAGTGTAAAGTGAAATATGAAAAATAGAGCTTTGTTGTCTCTTATTTTATACGTGTGAAGCCCCTAGTGCAGGGGTATATGGCCACTAAGCCTTTATCAACGATACTTTTGTGCCGGACTCGTCTATCCGTGTCCGTGGTCTTAATGACCTGTTCCGATGTTCTGGCTGGTGAAGCCATTGTATTGTGGGGCTGTTAAAGCGGCCGCACAATCCTCCGCTTGGGGGAGGTGTTCTCACTGCTTCCCCTTTAAGGAGATGATGCCGCGTGGACCGGGCATCTTAAGCGTAAGAGATGCATAATGCGGTATTGTGTTAAAGCGGGCGAAAGCTTCGCGTCCCAGTAGTGCTTGGTAGCGACTTGAGAATGGGACGATGTGGAAAGTCAGCTTTTCGCGACGGAAGTTATCGGCAGAGCCAAAAATAACCTCGAGCCGGAGAAAACCCATGCAATGGGTGTCCGGACCTGGCGTTACTCCTTGAAAGGAGGTTTTGCTGTGGCGAATTCTTTTTGGGTCGATCCCCATGTGGCGGATTGAGTCCTGATATATCAGGTTGAGTCCGCTGCCACCGTCCATAAGGACATTTGAAAACTGGAGTCCGCCAATTATTGGATCGAGTACCAGGGCAGTCCAGCCTGGGTTCCTGATACTTCTAGAATAGTCCAGATGATCGAAGATGATTGGTTTTGACAACCAGTGGCGGGATTCCTTTGGGATAGGCCGTGGGGCGCGTACCTTTATGGGCGCCGCACATTTTGTTATGCGGAGTAAGTTTACTGTTTTTACTTCTTGTGGGAAATTCTTTTGTTTCCTGGTACTCTGCTTTTGGGGTTCGTCCTTGTCTTCGCTTGGTGTGTCGAGCCCCTTGTGTTCGGCGTTGAGTCTGCCGGATTGTTTGAAAACCCAACAATCTCTGTGGGTGTGGTTAGCAGGCTTTCCGGGAGTGCTGTGTATTTGACATATCCTATCCAAGATTTTGTTTAGGTTGGATAGGTCGTCCCTGTTATCTTAGAGGGGCGACTTTTTCTGATTCTGTCGTGAGGTTTTGAATCCGGCGTTGACTGCCGTGCTCTTCGGACTTTTTTCCTTAGTCCGGCGATGGTCCCTATTGTGTCGCGGTTTTCCGTTTCCATCCCTAGTTTCGGATGTACTTGGGTCACAGGTGCTGCATCTTGCCAACCAGCTGTCCTCTCCTGCGCAAAAGCGGGTCATGAGGCTTGTTAGTGCGGCCATTGTTCTTGGCTTTTCTTGGCCGAGGTGTCTGGCGAGCCATTCGTCTCGGACATTATGCCTGAAAGCCGCTAAGGCTTCAGCGTCCGGACAGTCGACTATCTGATTCTTTTTAGTAAGAAATCTATTCCAGAATTGCCGAGCTGACTCTCCGGGCTGTTAAGTTATGTGACTTAGATCGTCTACATCCGGAGGGCGGACATAGGTCCCTTGAAAATTTGCTCGGAAAGCGTCCTCGAGCTCTTCCCAACTTCCAATTGTGTTTTCAGGAAGGCTTTTGAGCCAATGCCGGGCTGGCCCTTTAAGCTTGAGGGGTAAGTATTTTATGGCGTGGAGGTCATCTCCTCTAGCCATATGTATGTGGAGGATATAATCCTCGATCCAGACTCCAGGGTCTGTTGTTCCATCATATGCCTCTATATTTACGGGTTTGAATCCCGCTGGAAATTCATAATCCAGGACCTCATCGGTGAAACATAGGGGGTGTGCGGCACCCCTGTATTTGGGTGTGCCGGATTCTGATAATGGCTTTATTGCATTGCTTACGAGATCTTGCTTTCTTGGCCCGTAAATGGACCTGGCTGGGCCATGATGCGAATCCTTAGGTGGGCCGCATGCCGGCTTAAGTGCGGCGCTGCTTGCCGCTTTATGCTGGCCATGGGGTCGTCTATCCGACCGTGTGGCTTTCTCACTTTTGGAATGCGAGGGCTCTAAGGCCTCCTCGTCGAATTCAAGCAGTAGCTTTCTCTTCAGATAGCTTTTGGTGCGGCGACTGTCACCGTATTTGTGTGTGGTATTGATTACTTTGCTCCATCTGATCCTGAGTGCATCTTCCACAGTTTTTAGCTTCTGCTTCTGCTTTTTCAGGCTGCGTGCGGTTGCAACGAGCCGTTTGTGGAGGTTCTTCTGCTTCGTGGGCTTGTCCGGCGTAGGGTCGTCCGGAATGCCATTTTCGCCGGGGGAGGGATGTTCGGTTTCTCTATCCGGGTTGTCCTGTTGGGACGGTTGCTCTAAGGCATGCTCGTCGTCTACCGGCTCATCCTGCTCTATGGCTGGGTCTTTATCGAGGCGGGGCTTGGGTCGGCGTTTACGCCGACGCTTTGATTGTTTTTCGAGAGATCGATCCCTCTTTCCGTCCCCGTTTTCCTCGTTGTTTCTTCCTTTAGGGGTATCCACCGTGTACACATCGTGAGATGAGGTGGCTGTCCGATGCCCTATGGGCGTTGGTTCTTGGTTGTCTCCTGCATCGTCGTCCATACCATCGATGTCTTCGGAGTCGAAGTCGAGCATGTCGGTTAAGTCGTCGACAGTGGCTACGAAGTGGGTGGTGGGTGGGTTTTGAATTTCTTCATCATCCGAATCCCATCCTTGCTGACCGTAGTCCGGCCAGGGCTCTCCTGATAAAGAGAGAGACTTTAGCGAATTCAGGATGTCGCTGAAGGGCGAGTGCTAAAAGATGTCCGCGGCGGTGAACTCCATTATCGGTGCCCAATCCGATTCGATCGGCAGAGGCGCGGGGGGCTCGGAGTTCGGAAAGGAATCCGGCCCCTCGGAGTCACGGGCCATGCGGAGTGCGGGGCTGGAGTTCGGCTCGATCGCCTCTGAGATCATAGCCCCTGAGGCAGCGTCCAACCGCAGATCCTCGATCGGCGCAGTAGGCTCCGAATCAATGGTCGGAACCGATGCGTGTGCAGCTTCCAAGGCACTGTTCGGTGGCAGAGCTATATCATGCCCATCGAGACAGTGCGGCGCGCTTGGATGTGGCTCAAATCCGTCGAAGATCAAGTCCCCGCGGATGTCAGCCGTGTGGTTTAGGCTTCCAAACCTAACCTGATGGCCAGGGGCGTAGCTTTCGATCTGCTCCAGGTGGCCAAGCGAATTGGCCCGCAGTGCGAAGCCGCCGAAGACGAAGATCTGTCCGAGAAGAAAAGTCTCACCTTGGACTGCATCGTTGTTGATGATCGAAGGAGTCATCGGGCCTAAAAGCGACGACACAAAGGAACTCTCAATGTAAGCACCAATGTCGGTGTCAAAACCGGCGGATCTCGGGTAGGGGGTCCCGAACTGTGCGTCTAGGCCGGATGGTAACAGGAGGCAAGGAACATGATGTTTTACCCAAGTTCAGGCCCTCTTGATGGAGGTAAAACCCTACGTCCTGCTTGATTAATATTGATGATATGGGTAGTACAAGAGTAGATCTACCACGAGATCAAGGAGGCTAAACCCTAGAAGCTAGCCTATGGTATGATTGTTGTATGATGAAGTTGTCCTATGGACTAAATCTCTCCGGTTTATATAGACACCGGAGAGGGTTAGGGTTACACAAAGTCGGTTACAATGGTAGGAGATCTTGAATATCCGCATCGCCAAGCTTGCCTTCCACGCCAAGTAAAGTCCCATCCGGACACGGGATGAAGTCTTCAATCTTGTATCTTCATAGTCCTGGAGTCCGGCTGAAGGTATAGTCCGGCTACCCGAACACCCCCTAATCCAGGACGCCCTCACTCGTCGTCGACCAGTTCGCAACGACGTCCTGCTTCAGAGGACTCATGTCCGGGACTGGGCTCCACCGGGCTGGCACTGGGAGGTGCTACCTTCAGGGGCGCGACGCTTGGTGAGGAACCCGACCCCGGGTCCCGTTGTCGGTGTCAAAACCGGCGGATCTCGGGTAGGGGGTCCCGAACTATGCGTCTAGGCCGGATGGTAACAGGAGGCAGGGGACACAATGTTTTACCCAGGTTCGGGCCCTCTTGATGGAGGTAAAACCCTACCTCCTGCTTGATTGATATTGATGATATGGGTAGTACAAGAGTAGATCTACCACGAGATCAGAGAGGCTAAACCCTAGAAGCTAGCCTATGGTATGATTCTATGTTATGGTTGTTGTCCTACAGACTAAAACCTTCCAGTTTATATAGACACCGGAGAGGGTTAGGGTTACACAAGGTCGGTTACAAAGGAGGAAATATCCATATCCGTATTGCCTAGATTGCCTTTCACGCCAAGTAGAGTCCCATCCGGACACGATACGAAGTCTTCAATCTTGTATCTTCATAGTCTAACAGTCCGGCCAATGGAGATAGTCCGGCTGTCCGGAGACCCCCTAATCCAGGACTCCCTCAGTAGCCCCTGAACCAGGCTTCAATGACGATGAGTCTGGCGCGCAGTATTGTCTTCGGCATTGCAAGGTGGGTTCCTTCTCCGAATACATCACAGAAGAACTTGAAAACGAGGATAGTGTCCGACCCTGCAAAATAAGTTCCACATACCACTGTAGAGAGAATAATATTTTCGCAATTCTAATTTGCTGACTTGTTTTGGCAGCATGACGTTATGTCATGGCCCGGTGATTATTCGATCCGTTTCCTTTAACTAGCCCCGCACATAACGCGAGGCAGTTTTTCGACACGTCTTGTCAAAGCAGAGATCGTGTCCCCTTATTACGGGATTCTCATCAATACGGTCGTGGGTAACCCAACCGTGTCTAGGACTCCTAGATTATAGGCAAGTCCCAAACGGCTACGGAGAGGACACTTGATATTCACCCTCTTTATAAAGGGACAAGGTTTTTGCTTTTTCCATCTCGTGCTCAATCGAACCCTTCCTCCGCCTCGAGTTCTAACACCCAAAGCCCAGGTCAGGTGCTCCGGATCTTCAATCATGTCCGGATCCAGCCTTCAAGGCCGATGGATGCCCTCCTCCGTCACGGAAGAGGATATCAGGAAGTTGAGGGAGGCCAGATACCTGACCGCCGAGGTTTCGCATCAGCTGCCTGCTCGAGGGCAGGTTGTCCCTACTCCCAAACCCGACGAGAACGTCGTGTTCGTCTCCCACTTCCTCCGAGGCCTAGGCCTTACTCTGGATCCCTTCGTCAGGGGTTTGATGTTTTATTACAGGCTAGATTTCCACGATCTAGCTCCAGACTCCTTTCTCCACATCTCGACATTTATTGTCGTGTGTGAGGCATTCCTCCGCATTACCCCTCACTTCGGCATGTGGCTCAAGACCTTTGAAGTGAAGCCGAAGATGATCGAGGGGTAACGTGCAGCGTGCGGAGGTGCGTCAATAGGCAAGATGGCAGGAGCCCCGTGGCTGAAAGGTTCCCTTCCAGAGGTGTCCGAATTATGGCAACGGGAGTGATTTTACGTCACGGCTCCTAGAAGTGCCAAGTGGGCGGCTGCCCCCGCTTTCCGCTTGGGGCCCCCACCACAACTGATGTCACGGATTAGCAGAGGTCTGAGCTGGGGCCCAGCCAAGGACGTGCCCCTACTGCAAAGCCGCATTCAAGATCTCTTCGAGGGAGATTTTAATTTGGTTGTGGTAATGCAAGTTATGCTGGTTCGCCGAGTCCAGCCTTGCAAACGCCGGCCCCTTCGCTTATGGGAGTTCAACCCAGAAGGGTCGCGTGCCATTCAAAGTTTCCTTGGCCTGACGCACGAGGAGATGTACAAGTCATTCTTCGGACCTCAAATAGAGTGTCCGGATACTACCGAGGATGTGGGCCTGAGTAGTAACCGCGCCACCGAACAAGTAAGAAATCCTCTAGCCGAACACACCGTCTTTTATTCATGAAGTTATTTCTGAGAGATCGCTCTTTGACCAGGATTGGCTAACAAAGGCGAAGATGATTCGGTGTCCGGGCCCCCTCCCTGAGGGTTTGGAAAATCCGGTTTTGGAGAAGATGCTCGAGCTCGCACCTTGCCCGGAGCCCTCGAGGGAAGATACATGGGGGAATAATATGGGCGGAAGCGGGCCCCCATCGCTGCCAGTTCCAACCGAGGGAATGAGCGCCTCCATAAAGGAGGATAACCTGGGAAGGAAGAGGGCTGCTTCCGAGGATCCGGAAGCCGAGGCCTCCAAACGGGAGAAGAAGTCTCCAATAGAGGGTCCTGCCTCGGGGGGTGCTCTTACCGCACAAAGTACGCGGGGGGATCAGCCCTCCAACGAGCCGCGAGTGATCCAAAATACTTTAATAGTGAAGGTATACTATCTTTTTTCTGAGAAAATAACTGCCGCATATATCTTGCAGTTCGGGCCTTAGCCCCTCTCAGCTGAGCTTGTCTTCGGGGGATCTTCTTTCAGAGATGATGGAGAGCGAAACGCCTCCCCGGGACTCCTCCGCTCAAGAAGCGGGCGACCCCGAAGTGTCGTCACGGAGGGCCTCTCCGGATCCGGTGAGGCCAGAAGATAATCCCATAGACCCCCGAAGTCCCCAGCGTCCGGCTCCCGAAGAGAGCAAACAAAAGAGTCCGGCACCGTCTGGTATGCGGTCGAACGTTCTGAGGGAGCTGGTGGGGCTAGCGGCCATCTCAGAAGAACACCGTACGCTGATGGGTACAGTGATGGAGAGAATTTCGTCCGCCGAAAGCGGATTACATGAAGCCTTTATGAGTCTACTGACCGGCTTTGAGGTACGTGAGATAATATGTGATAATACCGCACCTGTTAGGTGTGCCCTGTGTAGATAGTAGCCCCTGAGACTCTGGTTGTCGTCGAGAACGGCGGCGAACAGAGGATCATAGTCCCAGGCAATAACCAGACTGCCCTTATGTGCAGGTGGTGGAAGCTCCGGTGGCTAGCTGGACTAGTGAGTTTGCCGAATTAAAACGGCAACTGGATGCGGCAGACGCCGACATTGAGCTTGTTAACAAGAGGCTTGACGAAGCACAGGGTAAGTGTTATTATCTGGTGAACGGCACATAGTAAGAGCAGCATGATGCCAGTATCTTTAATATGTTGTGACTGCAGATGGAGCTGCCACCGTGGAAACCTTGCGGGCAGAACTTGCCCGAGCCAAGGAACAAGCGAGGATTAGTAATGCGGCTGCTTTGAAGGCGCCTGTCAGTGTCAAAACCGGCGGATCTCGGGTAGGGGGTCCCGAACTGTGCGTCTAGGCCGGATGGTAACAGGAGGCAGGGAACACGATGTTTTACCCAGGTTCGGGCCCTCTTGATGGAGGTAAAACCCTACGTCCTGCTTGATTAATATTGATGATATGGGTAGTACAAGAGTAGATCTACCACGAGATCAAGGAGGCTAAACCCTAGAAGCTAGCCTATGGTATGATTGTTGTATATGGAGTTGATGTCCTACGGGCTACAACCCTCCGGTTTATATAGACACCGGATAGGGTTAGGGTTACATAGAGTCGGTTACAATGGTAGGAGATCTCCAATATCAGCACCGCCAAGCTTGCCTTCCACGCCAAGGAAAGTCCCCTCCGGACACGGGACGAAGTCTTCAATCTTGTATCTTCATAGTCCAGGAGTCCGGCTGAAGGTATAGTCCGGCTACCCGAACACCCCCTAATCCAGGACTCCCTCAGTAGCCCCTGAACCAGGCTTCAATGATGACGAGTCCGGCGCGCAAATTGTCTTCGGCATTGCAAGGCGGGTTCCCCCTCCAAGTCCTTCATAGAAGATTGTAAACACCAAGAGTAGTGTCCGGCTCTGTAAAATAAGCTTCCACATATTGCCATAGAGAGAATAAAATTAACACAAATCAAATCTGCTGACGTATTCCGCAGTGCGTCATCACACTACGGCCAAGTCCTTTACTCGAATCGTTTTCACTTTTCCACCTCAGCGTGTTTTGCGAGGCGGTTTCCTTGGCACGTCTTGTCAATGCAGAGATCGTGTACCCCCCTTTTACGGGATTCTCATCAATACGGACGTGGGTAACCCAATCGTGCCCGTTAGCATGTTTTCTCGATTAAAGGCGAGTCCCAAACGGTTACGGGGAGGGCTCCTGGTATTCAACCTCTTATAAAGAGACCAGGGCCTTACTCCTTTTCTCCAATCCCAAAACAAGTTCGCCCGTCGCCTCGAGTTCCAACACCCTAGGCTCCAGATTCCGGGCGCCTCGGACCTTCGATAATGTCCGGTTCCGACCTTCAAGGCCGATGGATGCCCTCCTCCGTCATGGAGGAGGACGTGCTAAAGTTGAGAGAGGCTAAGTTCTTGACCGCCGAAATTTCGCACAAGTTGCCTGCTCAAAGGCAGGCTATCCCCAGTCCCCAGCCCCGTGAGAGCGTAGTGTTCATGTCTCACTTCCTTCGGGGGTTAGGCTTCCCGATGGATCCCTTTGTGAGGGGACTGCTGTTTTCTTACGGGCCGGAATTCCACGACTTAGCTCCGGAGTCCATCCTCCATATCTCCTCGTTTATCGTTGTATGCGAAGCGTTCCTCCGTGTTACCCCTCACTTCGGATTATGGCTCAAGACCTTCAAAGTGGAGCCGAAGATGATCAAGGGACGGCACGCAGAGTGCGGAGGCGCTGTTATAAGCAAAAATGCTGATGCTCTATGGCCCGAGGGCTCTTTTCAAGAGGAGCTAGGCTTGTGGCAACGAGAGTGGTTTTATATCACCGCTCCCCGGAGCACCAAGTGGGTGGCGCCTCCTGCCTTTCGCTCGGGTCCCCCACCACGGCTAGCGTCATGGGTCAACAGAGGGTTAGATTGGGGTTTGCCCAAAGATGTGCCCTTGTTACAGGGCCGAATTAAGGATCTCTTGGAAGGAGACCTCAGCTTGGTCAAGGTGACGCAGGTCATGCTGATTCGCCGAATATTGCCCGGCAAACGTCGCCCCCTTCGCCTGTGCGAGTTTAGTCCAGAGGGACTGCGAGCTCTCCAGAATTTATGGGCGCAACACCCGCGGAGATGTATAAACTGTTCTTCGGATCACAAGAGACGTGTCCGGATTTAACCGAGGACGCAGGCCTAAGCTGCAATCGCCCGTATACTCAAGTAAGAAACCTTGTGCCCGGACCTTCTATCCGTATAATTGTCATAAACTTGCCCCTAAAAGAGCCGTCCTTTTAAACAGGAGTGGATAGCGAAGGCAAAGCTGATCAGGTGTCCGGCTCCCCTTCCCGAAACCAGGCCGGATCCCATGCTGGTCAGGATGCTGGAGATAATGCCTTTGGAGGGAAGCAAGGGGGAGGACAAGGAAACTATGGCCTCCTCGAAGGAGGCCGCTCCGAAGGGAGGAACCGACAATTCCTCTCCTAAGGGGAAGAAGAGAGCCGCCTCTGACGACCCGGAAACCATGGCCTCAAAGTGGGGGAGAAAATCCTCGTCAGAGGGTCCGACGCCGGGGAGTTCCTCGGCCGGACTACGCCCTCAAGGGGATCAGCCCTCCAGCGAGCCGTAAGTAGAGAAAGATTTTCCTTTTGAGGGATGAGGGAAATCCTTGATTTATATCTGAGAAGATTAACCAAACTTTTACCTTGTAGCTCGGACCTCGGCCCTTCTCAGCAGAGCTCGTCTTCGGGGGATCTCCTTCCGGAGATGATGGAGAGCGGGACGCCTCCCCCTGCCTTGCCGCCTAGCGAGGCGGGCGACCCTGAGGTGTCGTCGCGGAGGGTTTCTCCGAATCCGACAGGGGCAGAAGGTAGCTATGTGGCCCCCCGAGGTTCTCCGCGTCCGGCCTTCGAAAGAGGTCATGGGACGAGCTCGGCACCGTCTGGTGCTCGGCCGGAGGAGCTAAAGATTCTGCTGGGGCGAGCTTCTATCTCAGAGGAGCACCGTGCATTGATGGGCACGGTGATTGAAAGGATTTCATCCGCAGAGAGCGGATTGCATGAGGCCGTCAAAACTTTACTAACGGGTTTCGTGGTACATTAGATAATGTATACTTTTGTCGGTTGCGCATGGATAAGATGCGCCCTGTGTAGATAGTAGCCCCTGAGACTCTGCGCGTCGTCAAGAAATGACGGCACGTGGAGGATCATAATCCCAGGTCTAAGATGTCGCCTTTGAATGTAGGCGGCAGGGTGTTCGGAATTGAGCCGAACTGACGATTTTGCCGAACTAAAGCGGCAACTGGACGTGGCAGATGCCGACATCACGCTTGTCAACAAGCGGCTTGATGAGGCTCAAGGTATGTAATTCCTCGGGCGGCATCCGGTAAGAACAGTTTTATGCCTGTGTCTTACGATGTGTGTGCTTGACGCAGATGGTGCGGCCACCGTGGAGAGTCTTAGGGCAAAACTTGCCCGAGCTAAAGAACAAGCCAGAGAAAGTGATGCGGCCACCAAGAAATCCCTTAAAGAGCTGAGAGCCGAACAGGCTGCTCATTGCCGAAGCAAGGAAGAGATGGCCGAGATGGCCGAAAAGTTAAAAAGCGCTACAGACCATTGCAGACTTCTTGAAAAAGAAGACCAGGCGAAACAGACGGACTTAGAGAAGGCCGTTGCCAATGCCAAAGATGCGCGCTCTGCGATGAGAGCTGCGAAGGAGGAGCTGCGTCAGGCCGAACAGATTGCGGCTGGAAAGCCCTTTATGCTGCGAAGGAAATTTTGCGATCCGAAGTTTGCTCCGTTGGACCGGATGTGGAGTGTGGAGGATACCTATCTGGACTTGGCAGCGAGTGTTGCTGATGCGACCGAACACTTTCGAGATCAGAAAGATCACGAAGTGGAAAAGCTTTTCTGGTCGCAGTTTCACAATCCAGAGCGTCCACTGGAAGTGGACGATCGTTTTGCTCAATGGGCCGAACTGAATAGGTTGTCCGGACTCGCCATGAAGTACGTCATGGGTCACCTGTGGCCGGGGAGATCGGAGCCGAAGAGTTATTTCAGCTTGGTGCAGCAATTCCTTGACGCAGTGTCGCGTATAAATGCAATGAAGAGGTCAGCATGCATAGAGGGCGCTAGGATGGCTCTTGCCC
Source organism: Triticum urartu (assembly GCF_003073215.2). Classification (NCBI taxonomy): domain Eukaryota; kingdom Viridiplantae; phylum Streptophyta; class Magnoliopsida; order Poales; family Poaceae; genus Triticum; species Triticum urartu. The sequence continues at coordinate 8,607,648 of NC_053024.1, forward strand.
GTGTTAAGACATACTGGGCAGAGATGGAGACCACCGTTGTTGCGTCCTGAGATTCTGACAAAAGCCAAGTACCCTCCGAGCACTATTTTCAGGAAGTTCTTGAAGGCGCTCGTGTAATAGAGACGCAGTGCTCGAAAGATGCTATGTTATGATAGCATATGTAATTATAAAGTAACATTTTGATAAACTGTAGTGGCCTTTTTTATACTTGTGCCTTCAAGTATTGGGAACACCTCCTGTGCGGCCGTTTTAAGATATATATATATATACAAAATCTGAAAGATGGCAGTCGTTGGCTTCAGCCCCCACGCACATAGTGAGGGGGTGCTCGCAGAAGACGCATTTTCACACTTAACCCAACGTCTTGGTCCTACAAAGGAGGTGATAGCACAGCGGGCCAAGCAACCGGACTATAATGCTTTAACACTTTCACTTAGCCATAGGAGTTTGACAGTGAGACTATTTAGGTAGCCCCTTGGTGGCGACTGCGCTCGTCCGAGTTCGGGGCGCGTATGTGCCTGACCGGGAAGCGGCCCTTCGTTAAAGCGGAGGAATCCGATAGATTCCGATAGGTCATCGAGTGGCTGACCAGTCTCACGCTACATCATGACAGTCAGTTTTTGGCTTTCTCTACTGAGGTGCTCGCCCGGCCGAACCGGGGCACAATCGCAGTAGTTCTCCTGGTGCTACCTTAGCCGATAGAGCGGAACGTAAGGTAGCCGAACTCAGGAGCCGGGCAACCCAACATTTGACCAAAGACATGATTCGGAGCTGATGCATATAATGCTAAAACTCGCGACGCCGAACACTCCCTAAGGTGTGCGGTCTTTATGAGTGCGGGCGAAACAACACTCTTTATTAAAAAAGCCCCTAGTGTCCAGGTACGTGCAGAAATTCTGACGTGGCCACATGCCAAGACGCCAGCCTCCTCCTTGGTTATATCAGAAGAAACCAGGGGATGTGTAGCAACGAGAGACAGTAAAAAAGGTTTACGCAGGGTCTTAATCTAAAAAGAATCCTTTAGGACGGGTCCCTAATGCACGTCTGCGCCTGTATCTCCGTTGTGCCGTATCCTGGACGAGCGCCGCACGACGTTCATCTGTAAAAGAGAGGAACTGAGTTGAAAACGGGTCGTGCGGAACAAAAGTTTAAAATAAACAAAGTAAAAATATATAAGATTGAGCTTTATTGTCTCTTATTGTATATGCGTTGAGCCCCTAGTGCGGGGGTATATGGCCACTACGCCTGCATCAATGATGATTTTGCACCGAACTCGTCTATCCGCGTTCGTGGTCTTGAATGACCTATTTCGAAGTTTTTTGGCCGATGAGGCCATTTTGCTGTGGGGCTGTCAAAGCGGCCGCACAGTCCTCCGCTTGGGGAGGTGCACTTTAGTGCTTCCCCTTCAAAGAGATGATGCCTCGTGGATCGGGCATCTTAAGCGTAAGAGATGCATAATGCGGTATTGCGTTAAAGCGAGCGAAAGCTTCGCGTCCCAGTAGTGCTTGATAGCGACTTGAGAACGAGACGATATGGAAGGTCAGCTTTTCGCGGCGGGAGTTATCGGCAGAGTTGGGGTGTCCGGACCAGGTATTACCCCTTGAAAGGAGGTTTTGCTGCGGCGGATTCTTGCTGGGTTTATCCCCATGTGATGGATTGTATCCTGATATATCAGGTTTAGTCCACTGCCGCCGTCCATAAGGACATTTGAAAACTGGAGTCCGCCAATTATTGGATCGAGTATCAAGGCAGTCCAGCCTGCATTCTTGATATTTCTAGAATAATCTAGTTGATCGAAGATGATCGGTTTTGACAACCAGTGGCAGGACCCTTTGGGGATGGGTCGTGTGGTGCGTACCTTTACGGGCGCCGCATGTTTTGTTATGTGAAGTAAGTTCACTGTTTTTACTTCTTGTGGGAAGTTCTTTTGTTTCCTGGTGCTCTGCTTTTGGGGTTCGTCCTCGTCTTTGCTTGGTGTGTCGAGCCCCTTGTGTTCGGCATTGAGTCTGCCGGATTGTTTGAAAACCCAACAATCTCTGTGGGTATGGTTAGCAGGCTTCCCGGGAGTACTGTGTATCTGACATATCCTGTCCAGGATTTTATTTAGGTTGGATGGATCGTCCCTGTTACCCTGGGGGCAATTTTGCCTGATTTTGTCGTGAGCCTTTGAATCCGGCATTGACTGCCGTGCTCTTCGGACTTTTTTCCTTAGTCCGGCGACGGTCCTTGCTGCGTCGCGGTTTTCTGTTTCCATCCCTAGTTTCGGATGTACTTGGGTCACTGGGGCTGCACCTTGCCAACCAGCTGTCCTCCCCTGCACAAAAGCGGGTCATGAGGCTTGTTAGTGCGGCCATTGTTCTTGGCTTTTCTTGGCCGAGGTGTCTGGCGAGCCATTCCTCTCGGACGTTATGCCTGAAAGCTGCTAAGGCTTCGGCGTCCGGACAGTCGACTATCTGATTCTTTTTGGTGAGGAATCTATTCCAGAACTGCCGAGCTGATTCTCCGGGCTGTTGAGTTATGTGACTAAGATCGTCTGCGTCCGGAGGGCGGACATAGGTCCTTTGAAAGTTTGCTCGGAAAGCGTCCTTGAGCTCTTCCCAGCTTCCAATTGTGTTTTCGGGAAGGCTTTTAAGCCAATGCCGGGCTGGCCCTTTAAGTTTAAGGGGTAAATATTTTATGGCGTGGAGATCATCTCCTCTAGCCATGTGTATGTGGAGGATATAATCCTCGATCCACACTCCAGGGTCTGTTGTTCCATCATATGCCTCTATGTTTACGGGTTTGAATCCCTCTGGAAATTCATAGTCCAGGATCTCATCGGTGAAACATAGGGGCTGTGCGGCACCCCTATATTTGGGTGTGCTGGATTCTGATGATGGCTTTATAGCATTGCTTACGAGAGCTTGCTTTCTTGGCCCATAAATGGACCTGACTGGGCCATGATGCGAATCCTTAAGTGGGTCGCATGCCGATTTAAGTGTGGCGCCGCTTGCCGCTTTATGGGGTCGTCTATCCGACCGTGTGGCTTTCTCATTTTTTGAATGCGAGGGCTCTAGGGCCTCTTCGTCGAATTCAGGTAGTAGCTTTCTTTTCGGATAGCTTTTAGTGCAGCGACCGTCACCGTATTTATCTGCGGTATTGATTACTTTGCTCCATCTAATCTGGAGTGCATCTTCCGCTGTTTTTAGCTTCCGCTTCTGCTTTTTTAGGCTGCGTGCAGTTGCAACGAGCCTCTCGTGGAGATTCTTCTGCTCCCTGGGTTTATCCGGCGTGAGGTGGTCTGGAGTGCCGTTTTCGCCGGAGAAGGGATGTTCGGTTTCTCTATCCGTGTTGCCCTGTTCGGACAGTTGCTCTAAGGCCTGCTCGTCGTCTACTGGCTCGTCCTGCTCTATGGCTGGGATTTTATCGAGGTGGGGCTTGGGTCGGCATTTGCGCCGACGCTTTGATTGCTTTTCGGGGGGTCGATCTCCCATTCCATCCCCTTTTTCCTCGTTGTCGCTTCCTTTAGGGGTATCCACCATGTACACATCGTGAGATGAGGTGGCTGTCCAATGCCCTATGGGCGTTGGTTCGTCGGTATCTCCTACATCGTCATCCATGCTGTCGATGTCTCCGGAGTCGAAGTTGAGCACGTCGTTTAAATTGTCGACAGTGGCTACCAAGTGGGTGGTGGGTGGGCTTTGAATTTCTTCATCGTCCGTATCCCATCCTCGCTGACCGCAGTTCGGCCAGGGCTCTCCTGATAAGGAGAGAGACTTGAGAGAATTCAGGATATCGCCAAAAGGCGAGTGCTGAAAGATGTCCGCGGCGGTGAACTCCATTATTGGCGCCCAATCGGATTCGATCGGCAGGGGCGCGGGGGGTTCGGAGTCCAGAGAGGAGTCCGGATCCTCGGAGTCACGGATCATGCAGAGTGCGGGGCTAGCGTTCGGCTCGATCGCCTTTGAGATCGCAGCCCCCGAGGTGACGTCCAACCGCTCATCCTCGATTGACGCAATAGGCTCCGAGTTAGGGGTCGGAACCGATGCGTGTGCGGCCTCCAGGACACTGTCCGGAGCCAGAGCTAGATCATGCCCCTTGAGATAGTGCGGCGCGCTTGGCCGTGGCTCGAACCCGTCGAAGATCAAGTCTCCGCGGATGCCAGCCGTGTAGTTTAAGCTTCTGAACCTGACTTGATGGCCAGGGGCATAGCTTTCGATCTGCTCCAGGTGGCCAAGCGAATTGGCCCGCAGAGCGAAGCCGCCGAAGACGAAGATCTGTCCGGGGAGAAAAGTCTCATCCTGGACCGCATCGTTGTTGATGATCAAAGGAGCCATAGGGCCTAAAGGCAACGACATAGAGGAACTCTCAATGAAAGCACCAATGTCGGTGTCAAAACCGGCGGATCTCGGGTAGGGGGTCCCGAACTGTGCGTCTAGGCCGGATGGTAACAGGAGGCAGGGAACACGATGTTTTACCCAGGTTCGGGCCCTCTTGATGGAGGTAAAACCCTACGTCCTGCTTGATTAATATTGATGATATGGGTAGTACAAGAGTAGATCTACCACGAGATCAAGGAGGCTAAACCCTAGAAGCTAGCCTATGGTATGATTGTTGTATATGGAGTTGATGTCCTACGGGCTACAACCCTCCGGTTTATATAGACACCGGATAGGGTTAGGGTTACATAGAGTCGGTTACAATGGTAGGAGATCTCGAATATCCGCACCGCCAAGCTTGCCTTCCACGCCAAGGAAAGTCCCCTCCGGACACGGGACGAAGTCTTCAATCTTGTATCTTCATAGTCCAGGCGTCCGGCTGAAGGTATAGTCCGGCTACCCGAACACCCCCTAATCCAGGACTCCCTCAGCGCCCGAAGAGTTGAAAGCCGAGAAGGCCGCACATTGTGAGAGCCAAGAGAAGATGGCCAAGATGGCCGTAGAATTAAAAGACACCGCCGACCGTTGCTGGCTCCTTGAAAAAGAAAACCGAACAAAGGCGACGGACCTTGAGAAGGCCACGATGGCGGACAAAGACACCCGCTCTGCTATGAGAGCGAAGAAGGAGGAGCTGCGAGAAGCCGGGGATATTGCTGAAGGAAATATGCCCTAGAGGCAATAATACAGTTATTATTTATTTCCTTATTTCATGATAAATGTTTATTATTCATGCTAGAATTGTATTAACCGGAAACATAATACATGTGTGAATACATAGACAGACAGAGTGTCACTAGTATGCCTCTACTTGACTAGCTCGTTAATCAAAGATGGTTATGTTTCCTAACCATGGACAAAGAGTTGTTATTTGATTAACGTCATGGACCATATGAGATGTTCCAGGAGTTGAAGTTAATATTTCAAGCAAATACCCGAGTTGAGAGATATGAAGTCTCCAACAAGTTCTATAGCTACAAGATGGAGGTGAATCGCTCAAGCAGTGAGCATGTACTCAGATTGTCTGGGTACTACAATCGCTTGAATCAAGTGGGAGTTAATCTTCCAGATAAGATAGTGATTGACAGAATTCTCTAGTCACCATCACCAAGTTAGTAGAACTTCATGATGAACTATAGTATGCAAGGGATAACGGAAACGATTCCCAAGCTCTTCGTGATGCAAAATCGACGAAGGTAGAAATCAAGAAAAACATAGACAAGACCACTAGTTTCAAGAAAAGGGCAAAAGGAAGAAGGGGAACTTCAAGAAGAACGGCAAGCAAGTTGCTGCTCAAGTGAAGAAACCCAAGTCTGGTCCTAAGCCTGAGACAAAGTGCTTCTACTGCAAAGGGATTGATCACTGGAAGCGGAACTACCCCAAGTATTTGGTGGATAAGAAAGGATGGCAAAGTAAACAAAGGTATATTTGATATACATGTTATTGATGTGTACTTTACTAGTGTTCATAGCAACCCCTCAGTATTTGGTACTAGTTCAGTTGCTAAGATTAGTATATCGAAACGGGAGTGGCAGAATAAACAGAGACTAGTTAAGGGTGAAGTGACGATGTGTATTGGAAGTGGTTCCAAGATTGATATGATCATCATCGCACACTCCCTATACTTTCGGGATTAATGTTGAACCTAAATAAGTGTTATTTGGTGTTTGCGTTGAGCATAAATATGATTTGATCATGTTTATTGCAATACGGTTATTCATTTAAGCTAGAGAACAATTGTTGTTCTGTTTACATGAATAAAACCTTCTATGGTCGTACACACCAACGAAAATGGTTTGTTGGATCTCGATTGTAATGATACACATATTCATAATATTGAAGCCAAAAGATGCAAAGTTAATAATGATAGTGCAACTTGTTTGTGGCACTACCGTTTAGGTCATATTGGTGTAAAGCGCATGAAGAAACTCCATGCTGATGGGATTTTGGAATCACTTGATTATGAATCACTTGATGCTTGCGAACCATGTCTCTTGGGCAAGATGACTAAAACGCCGTTCTCCGGAACAATGGAGCAAGCAACAGATTTGTTGGAAATCATACATACTGATGTATGTCGTCCGATGAATATTAAGGCTTGCGGCAAGTATCATTATTTTCTGACCTTCACAGATGATTTGAGCAGATATGGGTATATCTACTTGATGAAACATAAGTCTGAAACATTTGAAAAGTTTAAAGAATTTCAGAGTGAAGTGGAAAATCATCGTGACAAGAAAATAAGATTTCTACAATCTGATCGCGGAGACAAATATTTGAGTTATGAGTTTGGTCTTCAATTAAAACAATGTGGAATAGTTTCACAAATTCGTGCCACCTGGAACACCACAGCATAATGGTGTGTCCGAACGTCATAGCCGTACTTTATTAGACATAGTGCAAATCTATGATGTTTCTTACCGATTTACCACTATCGTTTTTGAGGTTATGCATTAAAGACAGATGCATTCACATTAAAAAGGGGCACCATCTAAGTCCGTTGAGACGACACAATCTGAACTGTGGTTTGGCAAGAAACCAAAGTTGTCATTTCTTAAAGTTTGGGGTTGTGATGCTTATATGAAAAAGTTTCATCCTGATAAGCTCAAACCCAAATCGGAGAAATATGTCTTCATAGGATACCCAAAGGAGACTGTTGGGTACACCTTCTATCACAGATCCGAAGGCAAGACATTCGTTGCTGAGAATGGATACTTTCTAGAGAAGGAGTTTCTCTCGAAAGAAGTGAGTGGGAGGCAAGTAGAAAACTTGATAAGGTAATTGTACCATCTCCCTTATTGGAAAGTAGTTCATCACAGAAATCTGTTGTTGTGACTACTACACCAATTAGTGAGGAAGCTAATGATGATGATCATGTAACTTCAGATCAAGTTACTACCGAATCTCGTAGGTAAACTAGAGTGAGATCCGCACCAGAGTGGTACGGTAATCCTGTTCTGGAAGTCATGTTACTAGACCATGATGAACTTGCGAACTATGAGGAAGCAATGATGAGCCCAGATTCCGCAAAATGGCTTGAGGCCATGAAATCTGAGATGGGATCCATGTATGAGAACAAAGTGTAGACTTTGGTTGACTTGCCCAATGATTGGCAAGCCATAAAAAATAAATGGATCTTCAAGAGGAAGACGGACGCTGATAGTAGTGTTACTATCTACAAAGCTAGAATTGTCGCAAAAAAATTTCGACAAGTTTAAAGGTGTTGACTACGATGAGAGTTTCTCACTCGTATCTATGCTTAAGTATGTCCAAATCATGTTAGCAATTGCCACATTTTATGAAATCTGGCAAATGGATAAACAAAACTGCATTCCTTAATGGATTTATTAAAGAAGAGTTGTATATGATGCAACCAGAAGGTTTTGTCAATCCTAAAGGTGCTAACAAAATATGCAAGCTCCAGCGATTCATCTATGGATTGGTGCAAGCATCTCGGAGTTGGAATACACGCTTTGATAAGTTGATCAAAGCATATAGTTTTATACAGACTTGCGGTGAAGCCTGTATTTACAAGAAAGTGAGTGGAAGCACTACAGCATTTCTGATAAGTATATGTGAATGACATATTGTTGATCGGAAATAATGTAGAATTATTCTGCAAAGCATAAAGGAGTATTTGAAAGGAGTTTTTTTAAAGAAAGATCTCGGTGAAGCTACTTACATATTGAGCATCAAGATCTATAGAGATAGATCAAAACGCTTGATAAGTTTTTTCAATGAGTACATACCTTGGCAAGATTTTGAAGTAGTTCAAAATGGAACAGTCAAAGAAAGAGTTCTTGCTTGTGTTACAAGCTGTGAAATTGAGTAAGACTCAAAACACGACCACGACAGAAGATAGAAAGAGAATGAAAGTCATTCCCTATGCCTTGGCCATAGGTTCTATAAAGTATGCCATGCTGTGTACCAGATCTATTGTATACCCTACACTGATTTTGGCAAGGGAGTACAATAGTGATCTAGGAGTAGATCACTGGACAGCGGTCAAAATTATCCTTAGTGGAATAAGGATATGTTTCTCAACTATGGACGTGACAAAAAGGGTTCGTCGTAAAGGGTTACGTCGACGCAAATTTTGACACTGATCTAGATGACTCTAAGTCTCAATCTGGATACATATTGAAAGTGGGAGCAATTAGCTAAGAGTAGCTCCGTGCAGAGCATTGTTGACATAGAAATTTGCAAAATACATACGGATCTGAATATGGCAGACCCGTTGACTAAACTTCTCTCACAAGCAAAACATGATCACACCTTAGTACTCTTTGGGTGTTAATCACATATGCGATGTGGACTAGATTACTAAATCTAGTAAACCCTTTGGGTGTTGGTCACATGGCGATGTGAACTATGGGTGTTAATCACATGATGATGTGAACTATCGATGTTAATCACATGGTGATGTGATCTAGATTATTGACTCTAGTGCAAGTGGGAGACTGAAGGAAATATGCCCTAGAGGCAATAATAAAGTTATTATTTATTTCCTTATTTCATGATAAATGTTTATTATTCATGCTAGAATTGTATTAACCGGAAACATAATACATGTGTGAATACATAGACAGACAGAGTGTCACTAGTATGCCTCTACTTGACTAGCTCGTTAATCAAAGATGGTTATGTTTCCTAACCATGGACAAAGAGTTGTTATTTGATTAACGGGATCACATCATTACGTGAATGATCTGATTGACATGACCCATTCCATTAGCTTAGCACCCGATCGTTTAGTAAGTTGCTATTGCTTTCTTCATGACTTATACATGTTCCTATGACTATGAGATTATGCAACTCCCGTTTGCCGGAGGAACACTTTGTGTGCTACCAAACGTCACAACGTAACTGGGTGATTATAAAGGTGCTCTACAGGTGTCTCCAAAGGTACATGTTGGGTTGGCGTATTTCGAGATTAGGATTTGTCACTCCGATTGTCGGAGAGGTATCTCTGGGCCCTCTCGGTAATGCACATCACATAAGCCTTGCAAGCATTGCAACTAATGAGTTAGTTGCGAGATGATGTATTACGGAACGAGTAAAGAGACTTGCCGGTAACGAGATTGAACTAGGTATTGAGATACCGACGATCGAATCTCGGGCAAGTAACATACCGATGACAAAGGGAACAACGTATGTTGTTATGCGGTCTGACCGATAAAGATCTTCGTAGAATATGTGGGAGCCAATATGAGCATCCAGGTTCCGCTATTGGTTATTGACCGGAGACGTGTCTCGGTCATGTCTACATTGTTCTCGAACCCGTAGGGTCCGCACGCTTAAGGTTTCGATGATAGTTATATTATAAGTTTATGAGTTTTGATGTACCGAAGGAGTTCGGAGTCCCGGATGAGATCGGGGACATGACGAGGAGTCTCGAAATGGTCGAGACGTAAAGATCGATATATTGGATGACTATATTCGGACATCGGAAAGGTTCCGAGTGGTTCGGGTATTTTTCGGAGTACTAGGGAGTTACGGGAATACGGGAGAAGAAGTATATGGGCCTTATTGGGCTTTAGGGGAGAGGGAGAGGCAGGCCGCGCGCCCCCCAAGGCCTAGTCCGAATTGGACTAGGGGGAGGGGCTGCGCCCCCTCCTTCCTTCTCTTCCCTCTTCCCCTTCCTTGTCTCCTACTCCTAATACTTGGAAGGACTCCTAGTTGGACTAGGAAAGGGGGAATGGGAGTAGGACTCCCCTAGGGCGCGCCATAGAGAGGGCCGGCCCTCCCCTCCTCCACTCCTTTATATACGGGGGCAGGGGGCACCCCATAGACACACAAGTTGATCTTCGTGATCCTTCTCTTAGCCGTGTGCGGTGCCCCCTTCCACCATAATCCTCGATAATATTGTAGCGGTGCTTAGGCGAAGCCCTGCGACGGTAGAACATCAAGATCGTCACCATGCCGGTGTGCTGACGGAACTCTTCCCCGACACTTTGCTGGATCGGAGTCCGGGGATCGTCATCGAGCTGAACGTGTGCTAGAACTCAGAGGTGCCGTAGTTTCGGTGCTTGGATCGGTCGGATCGTGAAGACGTACGACTACATCAACCGCGTTGATATAACGCTTCCGCTTTCTGTCTACGAGGTTACGTAGACAACACTCTCCCCTCTCGTTGCTATGCATCACCATGATCTTGCGTGTGCGTAGGAGATTTTTGAAATTACTACGTTCCCCAACAATTGCGGCTGGGAAGCCCTTCATGCTACGGAGGAAGTTCGAAGATCCATGGTATGCCCCTCTGGATCGGCTGTGGAGTTCAGCGGATGCGTATATGGACTTGGCGGCGAGCGCTGCCGATGCGGCCAAATACTTCCAAGGTCAAACAGATCGTAAAGTGGACAAGCTGTTCTGGTCGCAATTCAACGTTCAAGAGCGTCCGCTTCCATTGACTGATCAGCTAGCCGAATGGGCCAAACTAAATAGGTTGTCCGGACTCGCCATGAGGTCTGTCGTGGATCAGCTATGGCCGGAAAAGCCAAAGCCGAACAGCTATTTTAGTTTAGTGCAGCAGTTCCTTGGTGCGGTGCCGCGCATTAATGCGATGAAGAGGTCGCGTGCATAGAAGGATCGCGGATGGCCCTTGCCCGTGTTAAAGCATACTGGGCGGAGATGGACGCTACCACTGTTGCGGCGCAGGGTTTGGCCATAGGCCGAGTGGCTGCCGAGCACTATTTCGAGGAGGTTCTCGAGGGTGCTCGTTTGATAGAGGCCCAGTGCTCGAAGAATATTATGTTTGAGTGATATGTATTCTCATTGTAAACACAATGTTTTTATGAAATTTTATAAGGCTATGTTTATACTTTTGCCTGAAAGTAGTATGATGCCTCATGTGCGGCCGTTTATGTATACATGTGTATAACATGGAAGATTGCAGTCGTCGGCTTCAACCCCCACGCATATAATGCGGAGGTGCTCACGAAAAACGCGTGTTCACACTTAACCCAACGTCTTGGTCCTATTAAGGAGGTGATAGCGTAGCAAACGAGGCAACCGGACTATAATAACACTTTCACTTAGCCATAGGAGTTTGACAGTGGGGCTACTAGATAGCCCCTGGTTGCTCCGCACTCTCCCGATCTGGGGGTGCGTACATGCCTGGCCGGGAAACTGTCCTTCGTTAAGGCGGAGGAATTCTAACATTCCGATAGGTCATCGAGTGGTTGACCAGTCTCACGCTATATCATGACAGTCAGTTTTCGGCTTTCTCTACTGAGGTGCTTGTCCGGATGAATCAGGGCACAATCGCAGTAGTTCTCCTGGTGCTGCCTTAGCCGATAAAGCGGAACTTAAGGCACCAAAACACAGGAGCCGGTCAAACCCAACATTTGACCAAAGACAATGATTCGGAGCTGATGCATATAAGGCCAAACTCGCGACGCCGAACACTCCCTAAGGTATTTGGTCTTTATGGTAGAAACCGAGCCTAAATAGTGCCCTTTGTAAGAAGCCCCTTGTGTCCAGGTACGTGCATTATTCCGACGTGGCCACATGCCAAGACGTTAGCATCCTTCTCAATTATGCTGAGAATTCGGTGGATGTGTATCAACAAGATACAGTAAAAAAGGTTTACGCCGGGTCTTAATCTAAAAAGAATCCTTGGAACGGGTCCCTACTGCACGTCTGCGCCTGTGTCTCCGTTGTGCCGTATCCTGGACGGGTGTAGCACGATTGTCATCTGTAAAAGAGAGGAACTTAGGTGAAAAAGTTGTCGTGCAAAAAGATGGTTTTTTAAAGAAACCATGTATAACTAGAAATGAGTAGAAATTGCCACTTCTCTGCGCGCGTTGAGCCCCTTGTATTTGTAATAGGGGTGTGGCCATCAATCCGGTACAAATTACATATAGCAGCGCCGGACTCGTCTAACCGCGTCCGTGGTCTTGACGGCCTATCAAATGCTTTAGCTGGTGAGGCCGTTTTTAGTGTGCGGCTGCCAAGGCAGTCGCATTCTCTTCGGCGTGCAAAGATTGCTTAATACTTCCATTTACTGTAATGATGCCATGTGGACCGGGCATCTTGAGCGTGAGGGAAGCTTAATGCGGTATTGCATTAAAGCGAGCAAAAGCTTCGCGTCCAAGTAGTGCTTGATAACCGCACTGGAACGGAGCAATGTGGAAGGTTAAGTGTTCGCTACGGGAGTTATCGGGGAAGACGAATACAACCTTTAGTAGCAGGGAGCCCGCGCAGTGAGCCCCTGGGCCTGGCATTACTCCTTTAAAGGTAGTGTTGCTATGGCAAATTTTTGTTGGGTCTATCCCCATTTCGCGGATTGTATCCTGGTATATCAGGTTTAAACTGCTACCACCGTCTATCAGGACTCGTGCAAAGTGGTATCCGTCAATTATTGGGTCTAATACCAGGGGAGCCCATCCTGCCCGCCGGATACTTGCTGAGTAATCACGATGGTCGAAAGTGACCAGTTGAGACGACCAGTGGCAGGGTTTCGCAGTGATAGGCCCTTGGGCATAGTTATCTGGGAGGGCCGCTTTGCTTCCCTTGATCACGTGTAATACGTTGACTGTTTTGACTTCTGATGGAAACTTCTTTTGTTCCCCAGTGTCTTGTTTGAGAAGCTCATCCTCATCTTCGCTTGGTGTATCCACCCCCTTGTGTACGGCATTGAGCTTGCCGGACTGCTTGAAGACCCAACATTCTCTGTGGGTATGATTAGCGGGTTTTCCAGGGGTGCTATGGATCTGACATACTTGGTCCAGAATTTTGTTCAGGCTGGACAGTTCATCTCTGGCGCCTTTAGAGGGCGGCTTTTGCTGACCTGGCCGAGAGCTTCGGAATCCGGCATGTACCGCCATGCTCTTCGGGTTGACTTCTTTATTCCGACGTTTATTATTTTTGCTACGTCGTGATTTCCCGTTTTCATCTCTAACTTCGGATGTGCTTGGGTCGCTGGTGCTGCATCTGGCTAGCCAGCTGTCCTCACCCGCGCAAAAGCGGGTCATGAGGCTTGTTAATGCTGCCATTGTTCTCGGCTTTTCTTGGCCGAGGTGTTTGGCAAGCCATTCGTCGTGGACGCTATGCTTAAAAGCTGCCAAGGCTTCGGCGTCCGGGCAGTCGACTATTTGGTTCTTCTTAGTAAAAACCTGTTCCAAAGCTTTCGGGCTGACTCTCTGGGCTGTTGAGTTATATGGCTCAAATCATCCGCATCCGGGGGTCGGACATAAGTCCCTTGAAAATTTGCCCGAAAAGCGTTTGCGAGCTCTTCCCAGCTTCCAATGGAGTTTTTAGGGAGGCTTTTAATCCAGTGCCGAGCTGGCCCTTTGAGCTTGAGTGGTAAGTACTTGATGGCGTGGAGATCGTCTCCTCGAGCCATATGGATATGGAGGATGTAGTCCTCAGTCCAGACCCCAGGGTCTGTTGTTCCGTCGTATGCTTCTATGTTTACGGGTTTGAATCCCTCTGGAAATTCATGGTCCAGCACCTTATCGGTGAAACATAGGTGGTGTGCGGCACTCCTATATCTGGGTGTACCGCGTTGTTCGATGTTTGTTGTGTTACATCATATGCTGGGGCGCGCTTGCGTGGTCCATATATGGATCTGGTTGCGCCGTCCTTTTGGTGCGAGCCCACGTGTGGATCGCTTATTGGCTTGCGAGTGGAGTTGTTTGCCGCTCCATGTTGGCCGTGAGGTCGTCTATCCGGCCAGGTTGCCGTTTTGATTTTTGGTTGTGGGGGATCTAGGGCCTCCTCATCGAATTCAGGTAGCAACTTCCGCTTCGGGTAGCTCTTGGTGGGGCGATTACCACCACACTTTGCTGTTGTGTTGAGTACTTTACTCCATCTGATTTGGAGTGTGTCCTACGCAACCTTGAGCCTTTGCTTCTGCTTTTTCAGACTCCTCGCGGTGGCAACAAGCCTTTGACGGGCATTCTACTGCTCCGGGTGCCTGTCTGGCGTTATGTCATCCGGACTATTATCTTTGACAGAATTGGTTTGTTCGGTTTGATTCTCCGTATTGCCGTGGTCCGGTAGTGGTTCGCCCTGCACCAACGCTGGGTCTGTATGATCGTTATTTCTGCCAAGGCGGGATTTGGGGCGGCGCTTACGCCGCCGCTTTGACTGCTTCTCGAGGGGACAAGCCTTCGTTGCGTCCTTCCGTTCCTCGTCGTCGTCTTCTTTTGGTGTGTCCACCATGTATACGTCATATGATGAGGTGGCTTTCCAGTGCCCTATAGGCGCTGGTTCATGTTCGTCTCCTACATCATCATCCATACCGTCGATGTCTTCGGAGTCGAAGTCGAGCATGTCGGTTAAATCATCGATAGTGGCTATGAAGTGTGTTGGGGATATTACTACTGGGCGTAAACCGGCCTATCTGGGTCGGGTTAACTTCATCAGTAGTTAATTATGTTAAAGCCCAAGAAGGCAGATGAGAGCTCAAGACCCATAGTCGGTTCAAGGCCTGTAGCCGTAAACCGGCGTTAGTATTTAACTTGTATTGTAAGTTAGGAATAAGTAGAGACCAAACCGGACACATCTATGAGCCGGTATTGGGACTCTGTGAACCGACGGGTGTCACCCGTGTATATAAGGGGACGACCCGGCGGCGGTTCAAGGACAACAGACAACAACTCGAGACTTAGGCGAAGCTTGTTTGCTCCCTAGTCATCGAAACCCCATCAATTCCATCACAACTAGACGTAGGCTTTTACCTTCATCGAAGGGGCCGAACTAGTATAAACACTCTTGCGTCAATGTGTCCGCGTTAACCCCTTCAAGCTAACCCGTCGCGATGGCTCCACGACTAAGTCCTTTCTCTAGGACATCTGCCATGACAAAACCACGACAGTTGGCGCCCACCGTGGGGCTATCGCACGATGGTTTCAGGTTCTTGGAGGGCCGCTTTGAAGGACTCGAGGGCTACGTTGTAGGCCGGATGACTAAGAGTCGTCGCGGCAAGCTCTACATCGACGATGCAGGCTGGGGCCCCGAGGCCGGCTCAGTCGAGTACGGGTACCGGGTCCCCTTTGGTGGCATTCACGTTTTCATTGGCAAGATCGGTGAACCGGGCCCTGAGCCGGACATCTGCACCGACCTCGTCGAGACGGCTCAGCGTGCGCGATCCGTCCGGGTTAAACCGGCCATGAAGCATGCCTTCATGGGAGTCATCCATGGAGGAAGTTATGAGGATGGATCGGAATCTCGCGGCGAGACCGTCGTTTGTTCCGACGACGAGTCATCAACCGGAGAAACCGAATCTCTATATCAGCTACAAGATGGCCAGATTGGGGGCTGTTCCGATGGCGATAGTATTCCGGACCCCTCTGATCTGCCCAACCGAGTTGGAATATTCATGGCCGGCACACAGGCAGTGCTTCATTCTTCGACCTCTGCGCCAATGACCTCCGGTTCAGTAGCAGCGACGGCTGCCGGGGCAGGAGGCTCTGTACGCCCGTCGGCTCAAGTTCTATCAGATCTATTTGATGCATTGGCTGTGCTCATGGCAGAAGCTAATCAGGCGGATCAGGACGCCCACAGCGCGGAGATAGCAAAGATGAAGGAACAGATCACCCAGGCCAAGGCGGACCTAGCAGCTGAGGATGCCAGGATGACCGCAGAGCGGGCCGCTCTAGACGCACAAGCCTACAGGCTCATGTTGGACCAGAGCGCGTCGCATGAAGTCATGAAGAGGAAGTACCGATCCCGTTTGCCTTCGGTTTTCGAGGCCAGAGACCTTTTCAACACCCCAGGAGCAGGAACCAGTAATCCGCTGGAGGTAAACCGGGCGGAGGCTCCCGCGACCGGTGCGCCGGTTCAGCCCCGTCGGATGGATCTGCCTCGCCAAAACACTGTTATACCTCAGGCTGTTTCGACACCTCTGAGTCACTACTCCAACCCGATGGACAATCTCGTTGCCGCTGCTGCACGGCTGGAGGCCATTCCAATTGAAGGTGACTCGCCGCAGGCAGTAGAGACGCGATGGGTCAAGGAGCTTCTGAGGACAGCTTTGGTCCAACAGGAAGCATACTCGTACAGCCGCGACCGGATTCACTCGACCCCTCGTCCAAGCCAGAGCTATAGCAGGCATATGGATGAACCGGCAGTGTCAAGTAATGAACGACGTGGAGCACCCCGCGGCAACAACCCAGCGGGTGGTGCTGATAACGCTCGGGAAGTGGTGGACCGGGCCCGAGCACGCAGGGAGGCCGAGTTAGCCGCACAGTATCAGGCTCGGCAGCTTACGCCGGTTCGTCCAACTATCTCGATCGAACCTGGTGTTACTTCTAGTTCTTTAGGGGTGCCTTGCCTTGTCCCCGCTTTACGCAATGTGTGCCTGCCCAAGGATTTCAAAGGCCCACGCAAGGTACCAAATTACATGGCGGATCAACCTCCAGAGACATGGGTGGAGAGCTATGAGATGGCCATGGAGATGCTTGATGTGGATGACGCGGCGTGTGCGAAATACTTCACCATGATGCTTGAAGGAACGGCCCGTACTTGGTTAAAAAGCTTGCCGACTAATTCTATTAGTTCATGGGCCCAATTACGAGCCCGATTTATCAGCAATTTCAAGGATACGTGTAAACAGCCTATGTCGATAGTGGACTTAGCTGCCTGCGTCCAGGAGGAAGGAGAATCAACGACTCATTGGGTGCGCCGGGTATCACAGGTGTTGCATTCATCAGACCGCATCAACGCTGACACCGCAGTCTTAACCCTAGAAGGCAACTGCCGGTTTGGGCCCCTAAAGCTGAAGTTGGGACGGATGAAGCGCCATTGCACGGACATGGGAACCCTCATGGCTGCTTTGGTAAAGTATGTTGATTCTAATAGTACCAAGGATCCCGAATCTGATGATGACAAGGCAGGGAAGGGAAAGAGGAACAGCAACTCCAAAGGTTAGTAGCATCACTTGGCAGGCAATAGTGGTGGAGGCAAGCGTAAAGCGGATGGTAACATGGAGTTTGTGGCTAATACCAACGCGCAGGACAAGGGCCAGCGACGTAGGGGTAAACCGCCAAATCGCAATGGGGCACCCAACCCTAACCCGGACCGCCTAAATTATCTACTGAGCCAGCCCTGTCTGAGACATGGGACGAAGGAGGTGCCAGCAAACCACCTTTGGAAGGATTGCTTCATTATGCAGGAGTTTAAGAATTCTAATGCTTTCCGGTATGATCACGGTTCCGGCGGTAGCTCAGGATCCGGGCCGGGTTACGGTGGAGGAAATTCCGGTTCAAGATTTAATGGTAATCCGGGCGGACATAATAATCAAAATAATCAGAACAACCAGGGTGGTTACAACCAACAACAGCAACAGTCAGGTTACCAGAGCAACCCAAAGCAGTTGAATAGTGGGCAGTACCATGTCTTCACCACTAGCTTGGACAAGCGAGACCGGAAGGTTCAGAGGCGGGCAGTCAACTCTGTTGAACTGGCCGTGCCCCGTTATCTACGCTGGTCTGAACAGCCAATCATATGGAGCAGAGAGGATCACCCTCCCCAAGTTGATAATCCGGGTCAGTTGGCTCTGGTGGTGGCACCTCAGGTGGGAGGCTACAAGTTCACCAAGGTGCTCATGGATGGAGGGAGCAGCATTAATATCTTGTACTATGAGACCTTCCATCATATGGGACTAACAGATAAAAATCTCAAACCGTCCAATACGGTGTTCCATGGTGTGGTGCCTGGCAAGTCAGCATATCCTGTTGGTAAGATAGCTCTGGAAGTGGCCTTTGGAGATGATCATGATTCCAGGTCGGAGATACTGACGTTTGAAGTGGTGAAAATCCAAAGTCCATATCACGCCCTGTTTGGGCGACCGGCCTACGCCAAGTTTATGGCACGGCCCTGTTATGTGTATTTGCAGCTCAAGATGCATGGTCACAAGGGGACAATAACGGTTCACGGAAGCCGTAAAATCGCTTTGGAGTGCGAGGAAGGAGATGCGGCCTACGCAGAGTCGGTTTGTGCCACCGAGGAGCTGAAGTATTATAAGGACAATGTTGATCCGGCGGACATGACTCCATTAAAGAAGCCAACTACGGAGCATGATCCGGCCCTGAAGTTCAAATCAGCAGCTGAAACTAAGCTTGTTGACTTCGTGCCTGGCGATTCGTCCAAGCAGTTCAGCATCAGTGCCAACTTGGATCCGAAATAGGAAAGCGCGCTCATCGAGTTCATCCGTGAGAATCGGGACATTTTTGCATGGAAGCCCTCTGACATGCTAGGTGTACCGAGGCAACTCGCTGAGCACACCCTTAATGTGGATCCTAAATACAAACCAGTGAAACAGTTCCTCTGCCGGTTTAACGAAGAAAGACGCAAGGCGATTGGAGAAGAGGTAGCCAGGCTCTTAGCGGCTGGCTTTATTGTTGAAGTTTTTCACCCTGAGTGGCTTGCTAATCCGGTGCTAGTCCTTAAGAAAAACGGCACCTGGCGCATGTGTGTGGATTACACAGATCTTAATAAGGCTTGTCCAGCAGATCCTTTTGCCCTCCCCCGTATTGATCAAATTATTGATGCTACGGTGGGTTGCGAGCGTTTAAGTTTTTTGGATGCATATTCTGGCTATCATCAGATCAAAATGGTAGTTAAGGACCAGGAGAAGACGGCATTCATAACTCCCTTTGGAGCCTTCTGCTATGTGTCTATGCCCTTTGGGCTCAAGAGTGCCCAGGCAACTTATCAACGGTGTGTACAAAATTGTCTTCACAAGCAGATTGGTCGTAATGTACATGCTTACGTGGATGATATTGTGGTCAAGTCCAGGGAGAAGGAGACTCTGGTTGATGATTTGAAGGAAACCTTTGATAACCTGAGGACGTACAAGATGATGCTTAATCCGGCCAAGTGTGTCTTTGGTGTGCCGGCAGGCAAGTTATTGGGTTTTCTGGTGTCCAACAGGGGAATTGAGGCCAATCCGGAGAAGATCACAGCCATCACCTCCCTGGCTAAACCGAAGTGTATCAATGATGTTCAACGCCTGGCAGGCTGGATTGCCGCGTTGAGCCGGTTTATCAGCCGCCTTGGTGAGAAGGCAATCCCTTTGTATCAGATGTTGAAGAAGACGGATCAGTTCGTCTGGAGTTCCGCTGCTGATGAAGCATTTGAGGACTTAAAGCGGCAATTGGCCAATCCGCCTGTGCTCGCCGCTCCCATTGACAAGGAGTCGTTACTGCTGTATGTAGCTGCTAATGCTCGTGCGGTCAGCATGGCCATTGTGGTGGAGCGAAAGGAGGCAGGTAAGGAGCATCCGGTTCAACGTCCGGTCTATTATATCAGCGAGGTGCTCATTGAGTCCAAGCAAAGGTATCCGCATTGGCAGAAGCTGGTATATGGAGTTTTTATGGTAAGCCGGAAGCTCAAGCAATACTTCAAAGGGCACCCCATTACGGTGGTCAGTTCTGCTCCCTTGGGGGATATCATCCAGAACCGGGAAGCGACTGGCCGGATTGCCAAGTGGGCCATAGAGCTTGGGCCGCACGGTTTGAAGTATGTGCCTCGGACAGCGGTTAAGTCTCTAGCACTTGTTGATTTCATCAATGATTGGACGGAACTGCAAGCACCTGAAGAAAAGCCGGATCACACATATTGGACCATCCATTTTGACGGATCCAGGCAATTGGAAGGCTCGGGGGCTGGAGTCGTATTAACTTCCCCACGAGGTGATAAGTTTTGTTACGTTCTCCCCTTAATGTTCCGTTGTACTAACAATGCAGCTGAGTATGAAGCCTTGCTCCATGGTCTCCGGATGGCTAAGGAGATGAATCTAAGTCGAGTTAAGTGCTTCGGTGACTCGGACCTCGTGGCTCAGCAAGTATCTGGCACTTGGGACTCCAAGGACCCACTCATGGCAGCATATCGTCGTGAGGTGGATATTGTTGCAGGTCACTTTAAAGGCTATCAGGTGGACCACGTGGACCGGCGGAAGAATGAAGCAGCGGACGCTTTAAGCCGGCTGGGCTCTCAGCGCAAACCGGTCCCGCCTAATGTTTTTCTGGATGTGCTGCACAACCCGTCGGTCAAGATCCCTGGTAAAGCGGATTTGGCTATTCCTAATCCGGAGGCTCAATTGGTGGCAGCTCTTCATGTTATTCCGGATTGGACGCTTCCTTAACTGGCGTACAAGAACCGGGGCGAGTTACCAGAGGATGAGACTCTGGCCCGACAGATAATCCAGCGATCCAAGTCCATGACTATTATCAACGGCGAGTTGCATCATTGCAGTGTGTCAGGGGCGTTTCAACGTTGTGTGTCTCCTGAAGAAGGCCGTGAAATTTTGCGTGAGATCCACGAAGGAGATTGTGGTCACCACGCCGGTTCAAAATCTTTGGTGGCTAAAGCGTTTCGCCATGGCTTCTATTGGTTAACTGCTCATGCTGATGCGGAGGATCTGGTCAGACGATGTGATGGTTGCCAAAAGTTTTCAAGACGTGCTCATGTGCCGGCTCAAGAATTGAGAATGATTCCAATTACTTGGCCGTTTGCGACTTGGGGGCTGGATATGGTTGGGCCTTTCAAAAGATCCAAAGATAAGAAGACCCACCTCCTGGTGGCGGTTGACAAGTTTACAAAGTGGGTGGAGGCAGAACCTGTTAGCAAGTGTGATGCGGCCACGGCGGTTCAGTTCATCAAAAAAGTGATTTTCCGGTTTGGCTTTCCACACAGTATCATCATAGATAATGGTACCAATTTGTCCAAGGGTGCCATGAAGGAGTTCTGCGAACAGGAGCACATCCGGCTTGACGTCTCATCAGTGGCACACCCACAGTCCAATGGTCAAGCAGAAAGGGCTAATCAAGAGATCTTGAAAGGCATCAAGCCCCGGCTTATGGTTCCTTTGCAGAGAACACCGGGTTGTTGGGTAGAAGAGTTACCATCTGTGTTATGGAGCATCAATACCACACCCAACAGATCAACAGGATACACACCGTTCTTCATGGTCTATGGAGCGGAGGCGGTTCTCCCTAGTGATATCCGTCATGACTCACCTCGTGTGGCGGCTTATGTTGAAGCGGACAATGAGACAGCACGGCAAGACGCTTTGGACCTGTTGGATGAAGAACGTGACATAGCAGCCGCCCGCTCGGCGATTTACCAACAGGATCTTTGTCGTTATCACAGTCGCCGAGTCAGAACCAGAACCTTTCAGGAAGGAGATTTGGTGCTTCGGCTCATCCAAGATCACACTAATATGCATAAGCTATCCCCACCTTGGGAGGGACCTTTCGTGATCAGCAAGAATCTACACAACGGGTCATACTATCTGATCGATATTCGAGAGCATAAAGACTCACGTACATCAGAGGAGGAGACCAATAGGCCGTGGAACATAGCTCATCTTCGGCCTTACTATACCTGAGCCATTGGCTCTACTTATGTACATATTACGACGATGTATATATTATGATTAAATATAATAAACCGGAACCTCAGCTAAAGCGGGGTATCTGTTCTTGTACATCATGCGTGGTTACACGGAGTTGTTCTAAAGCGGCCTCCGGTTTACCCCTTGAGTTAGCTTTTCAAAAGCATCATGTTATATCACTTGGGGGCTTGGTCGTGTCCGAACCAATGCAACACCTCTTGATAGGCGAGAGCCACCAGATCACTTGGGGACTTGGTCACGTCTGAACCAGTCACGCCTCTTGATCGGCCTAAGGCCACAGAATCACTTGGGGGCTTGGTCGAACCCGAACCATTGCCACGCCTCTTGATCGGCATAAATGCCACGGTTTCATTTGGGGACCTGGCTGACTTGAACCATAGCTACACCTATCGGGAGCTTGGTCATGTCCGACCATGGTAACGCCATCTGATCAGCTCAAATAAGCCTCTTTTTGCAAATGGTTTTATCATTGGCTTTGCTTCACAATTTTCTTTGATAGATATTTTCTTTCTTTTTTGTTGCGTTTTTAAACCGACAAAATTTTAAACCGGTTCACACTGTCAATTGACGGAACACGGTCCATTTTTAATCCGGAGACTATTTGCTCGGTTTGATTTTTTGTTAACATCCTATTACGGAGTAACACGGTGTTTTACAACCCGGCACGGTTTACATGGTAAACCGGCATTATATATATACAGGAGCTGCTATCTCCTCCAAACAGTGTGGGTTTATAAACCTCCGCTTCAAGATTGGCTAAACCAACTTCATGCCCAACGATGGCAGGTATTATGTATCTCAAAGATTTGGTCATATGCTTAAATTTCAGATATTTTGATTTTACATATGCAGACATCATACTCCGCCTGACGGTACAACTGCGGTGGCACTTTAAGATTTTTTATGTTGCAGAAAACACTTTGGACAGTTCATCACCCAAAGGAAACACAAGTTGCAGTGGTTATGCACGAAGGCATATTACGATCAAGCGTATCAGCTAGCCTATTACAAGGCAACGCGGTGCCCAAAATAAGATCATTGTTTTTTTTCAAAGGAGAAGCAGTTTAAACCGGCTTCCGGTTCAAGCTTGGTCACCAGCCTGGCCTGATGGTTGTGGGTCATCCCGCGCCGCTTCAGCTTCAGTTTCTCTACCCAGCGGCTGGAAATCAACAGTTGTCCAGTCGATTCCCATTAATGCTGGAAAGATAGCTTCATCATGGATCAGCAACGACGGTTCAATATCGGGAGTGTAAGTATGCTTACGGATTGGAGGGATAAGATTTTCCGCTTCATGAATTGGGGCAGCTACTCGCTTGTTTTGATTGTCATAATGGGATTGATAGTGAGACAAGTCTGCTTCTTCAGCCAATTGACAAGCTAGCGGACGCACCTCCCGGTTTATTGCTCGCAGATCCGCTTCACCAAATTCTAACCCGTCTTCCTTCAAGCTGGGATAGCCCTGAGCCGCTTCAATAGGATCAAAATCCGGCACCCAACCTTTTTCCCGGATTAAGGCATTGATCGCGCCGGTTCGAACAGCAGATTTCTTCAGCTCTTCAACCCGGGCAGGAAGCACCGACAGTTTCTGCAGAGTGTCCTGAATCAAAGTGGGCGCCGGCTTGTTGTGGGATGCAGTACAGATGATCTGCTGTGCACTAGTGTACAGTTGTTCGATCAAAGTATAGGCGGCTTTCAATTTCTTCCGCACATCTGACCCCAAATGACCAATGCGTGTCCCTGAAATATCACAAAGGGTTGACAAACCGGCAGCTCTGTAAGACGGCCGAATCGATACAGAAATCAAACCGGCTTACCAAAGATAGCGGTGGTCATGGCATGCACATGCCGCTTTATGCTGGCCAGTTCGTCCACCACCGTTTTAAGTGCAGCCTCGGCATCTTCTGCTCGTTTGGTTAAAGCGGATTTTTCAGTGGCCCAATCCGCCCGCTCTTTCTTGGGGGCTAGGCGAGTCAGCAAGCGTTGAAGCATACAAGCAGGAAAGAGCATATGGAAGTTACCTCATATTTATCTTTCATCATGTTAACCAGACCGGCTTCATAGTCACGACTGGTATACAGCCGGTTCAAATAGCCGGAATGGATGTCTTGGGCGTTCAGAGCAGCGTAAGTCGCCAGATCAACATTCCACTTGCCCTTGCCAAAGGTAGCAAATTCTTCCTTGGCAATATGTTTAGACAAAGCGACAAGATTGCTTGGCTCTGTATGGCCAATGCCAGTAATAACAACTTCATCATCCTTGGCGTAGCCGGTTTGCACTGGGGCTGTTGGCTTATCAGTAGGCTTTGATGGATTGGTGGATTTCTCAATCCAGATGGGGCTTGTGGGCTGGTTGACAGGACTTGAGGCATCAATAGGCCTCTCTTCAGCAATAGGATCGTCATCCAGCTGCGGTGGATCATTGGGTATATCTTCAGGAATAGCCGTTTCAAGATCTGGTATTGTGCCCAGTTCAGGGATGGCATCTTCTTCAGCCGCTTTATCTAGGAGAGCCTTCTTTCTTGTCTTAGGCTTGGCCCTGAAAGGAGTAACAAAAGTCAGTACAGTACATGCTACAAAGTAATACACCAAAAGCATTATGACAAGTATGGCTTACCCAAGCACCGTTTTGAGCGGCGGTAGCTGGGTAGCTGATGACTCGCCAGATGATGAATGGGAAGTGACCTAATAATCATAGTCAGACGGATTAAGAGGTTGACAAAGACAGCCCATTTTAGGACAAGCACTGACAGGCAAATTAGAGACCTCTGAATGGTGTTTCCGAACCGGACTATTCGGTAAACCGGCGGAGGTAACTACCTGGCCACTATGCCAGGTTGTGCGGCGAGCTTCGTGCTATTGGGTCTTCATAAGAAATTTGGGATCCAAGTAAGCAAGAGGATGAGAAAATTTAACCTTCCGGTTTGCCTGACAGATTTTTAGTGAAGGCAAAGGATCTGAATCGGAGGAAAGAATAATTACCTCTGCAACATCAGCATGACTGGCTTCGGCATCATCCTGACAAATATCATCATCAATAAGGCGCATCAAAATTCAGCCAAGTGAATCAAGCTCTACCTCAAGGTCCGGGTTACCCACATCGTCATCAGTGGCCGGATCAGAGGATGCAGTGGTTCTTTTCCTGTGGGTAGTCTTCTTCACAGCTTTAGTCTTTTGCCGGGTTGGTCGTTCCGGTTTATCTGCTTTTTCTGGCTTCTCCTGTGGAAGTTTCTTGCTCCAAAACGGATCATTACCCGGTTTAAACATACGTTGGTGTTAAACAATGACCAGATATACCAATAGCAGGTTCAATAAAAAGAAAGATCAAACTCTTACAGCTGGCGGTTTGTTGGTGGCACAGAAGGGAAGCAGGCCGGTTTAAGCACAGACGTATTCCGGTTCATTCAGCATTTTATTCACAACCTCTGTGATTTCTTCATCGGTAAGCTGGATGTTAGCATGCCGCAGTGGGTCATCAACACTGCCAGTATACTCGCACATCAAACCAGAGCGCTGACTAAGGGGCAGTATGCTCCACGATATCCAACAGCGAGCGAGATCAACTCATGTTAAACCATTGGCCATGAAGGCTCTGAGCTTGGACAGTTGAGGAGCGTATTTGCTTCTCTCCTTGGCAGTCAATCTTTGCGGAAAGGGGTGTGTATTGCTAAGCCGCTCCGGACGAAAGCCAGGCAAAGGATTTTCACCAGCAGGGGAGGTGTCTTTGCAATAGAACCATGTTTGATTCCACTCTTTGGGGTGGCTGTGCAGTTTGGCGTGAGGGTATGTGACCTCTTTTCTTTTCTGAATCGCCACACCACCCAATTCTGTGTTGGAACCGTGAGTAAACTCAGTGCGGCGGTTTAGATGGAAGCAGTCTCTGAACAGTTCAACGGTGGGCTCCTCTTGAAAGAACGCCTCACAAAGTACTTGGAAATGACACGTGTTTGTGACAGAGTTGGGGCCAATGTCTTGTGGGTGGAGTTGAAAATTGGCTAAAATGTCCCGGTAAAATTTAGAACCGGGCGGCTTAAAGCCCCAGGCTAAGTGATCTACGAAAACGACGACCTCTCCTTCTTGAGGTGTGGGAGGGCATTCTTTGCCAGGGACCCTCCAATGGATGGTATTTCTGCTGCCTAAAGCGCCAATCAGGACTAAGTTGTTCAGTTCAGTCTCTGTGACGCGAGAAGGGACCCAGTTGCACTCATATACTTGCTTGGTCATGATGAAATCTACAAAATAGGTGATTCTGGTTCAAGAATGCATTGATTAAAGTACACTGGCATGTCCAATATTAAAACCGGAGACAGTTCTATCTAAACCGGAGTTTTATGAAGCAACAGCATCTGGCGGTTCAACAAGGGGACTAATGGTATATAACGGTTTGGCAATTTTTCTACAAAGTTAAACCGCCGGATCTAAGCATTGAAACAGTTGAGATTGCGGATAGATAAGTGTACAGAAACAGATTTCACAAGATTTCTCTACAGCAACAGATCTAAAGCAAGTTCCGAAAAGAAGGAAAATATTCAAGGTCAAGGTTCAAAAAAGAGTAGTACCGAATCAATGGGCAGAGATACAGGTAGATCTATGGTCTCGAGGCATATAAGTAAAGGCGGATGCTAAGAGCTACCGCTACACAGAGCAAAGGTTCACAGGTTCATCTAGGATCTATCATATGGGTACGAAGCAGACGATGAACTCTAAAGAACTTGGAAACCCTAGAACGGATCTACAGAGGAAAAGGTAAATAACTCACCGGAGCCAAGGAAGAAACAGAAGGTCGCTGCGATGCTCTGATACAGTCAGGGTGATGCAGCGGCCAAGGTTGGAGCAGAGGTCGTCGACGGCGGCGGAGCTCCGAAGCTGGACGACGCGGGGAAGACGAAGCAGAAGGGCACGAAGGGGAAAAAGAAATGACCCTTCGGTCTTATTTATAAGGCAAGGGGCATGTGTCAGGCGCGAAAATCAAGGAACCGTGGGTCTGGAAACGGAGATGTCGCCTCGATTGTCGCAGACCTATTAAACAAAAAAGGTATCATGGATAAATTTTTTTATAACAGGTGACGTCACGCCGGTTTACAACGACCAGAGAAGATGACATCACGGCGGTTCAACAAAATACAAGAAGATGTTGGAGGTGAAGATTTTGCTAAGGATTGACATGAACCTGTTCAAATCAATCTGGGGCCTAATGTTGGGGATATTACTACTGGGCGTAAACCGGCCTATCTGGGCCGGGTTAACTTCATCAGTAGTTAATTATGTTAAAGCCCAAGAAGGCAGATGAGAGCTCAAGACCCATAGTCGGTTCAAGGCCTGTAGCCGTAAACCGGCGTTAGTATTTAACTTGTATTGTAAGTTAGGAATAAGTAGAGACCAAACCAGACACATCTATGAGCTGGTATTGGGACTCTGTGAACCGACGGGTGTCACCCGTGTATATAAGGGGACGACCCGGCGGCGATTCGAGGACAACAGACAACAACTCGAGACTTAGGCGAAGCTTGTTTGCTCCCTAGTCATCGAAACCCCATCAATTCCATCACAACTAGACGTAGGCTTTTACCTTCATCGAAGGGGCTGAACTAGTATAAACTCTCTTGCGTCCCTGTGTCCGCGTTAACCCCTTCAAGCTAACCCATCGCGATG
This sequence comes from Triticum urartu, assembly GCF_003073215.2. Lineage (NCBI taxonomy): Eukaryota > Viridiplantae > Streptophyta > Magnoliopsida > Poales > Poaceae > Triticum > Triticum urartu. Next base: position 8,635,076 of record NC_053024.1, read on the forward strand.
GCTCCGTGACTAAGTCCTTTCTCTAGGACATCTGCCGTGACAAAACCACGACAAAGTGGGTGGTGGGTGGGTGTCGAATTTCTTCGTCGTCCGCATCCCAATCCTGTTGGCCATAGTCCGGCCAGGGCTCTCCTAACAAAGAGAGAGCCCTTAGTGAATTCAGAATGTCGCCGAAGGGCAAGTGCTGAAAGATATCCGCGGCGGTGAATTCCATGATCGGCGCCCAATCGGATTCGATTGGCAAGGGCGCGGGCGGTTCGGAGTCCGGAAACGAGTCCGGCACTTTGGAGTCACGAGCTTCGCGGAGGATTAGGCTGGTGTTCGGCTTGATCGCCGTTGAGACTGTAGCCCCTGAGGCGGTGTCTAGCCACCTGTCCTCGTTTGGCGCAGTTGGCTCCGAGCTAAGGGCCGGAGCTGATGCGGGCGCGGCCTCTGGGGTACTGTTTGGCGGTAGAGCTAGGTCATACCCATCGTGACAGTGCGGCGTGCCCGGCTGTGGCTTGAATCCGTCGAAGATCAAGTCTCCGCGGATGTCGGCCGTGTAGTTCAAACTTCCAAATCTGACCTGATGGCCAGGGGCGTAGCTTTCAATCTGCTCCAGATGGCCAAGCGAATTAGCCCGCAGTGCAAAGCCGCCGAATACGAAGATCTGTCCGGGGAGAAAAGTCTCGCCCTGGACTGCATCGCTATCGATGATAGTAGGAGCCATCAAGCCTAACAGCGACGATACAGAGGAACTCTCAATGAAAGCACCAATGTCGGTGTCAAAACCGGCGGATCTCGGGTAGGGGGTCCTGAACTGTGCGTCTAGGCCGGATGGTAACAGGAGGCAGGGGACACAATGTTTTACCCAGGTTCGGGCCCTCTTGATGGAGGTAAAACCCTACGTCATGCTTGATTGATATTGATGATATGGGTAGTACAAGAGTAGATCTACCACGAGATCAGAGAGGCTAAACCCTAGAAGCTAGCCTATGGTATGATTGTATGTTATGGTTGTTGTCCTACGGACTAAAACCCTCCGGTTTATATAGACACCGGAGACAGTTAGGGTTATACAAGGTCGGTTACAAAGGAGGAAATATCCATATTCGTATTGCCTAGCTTGCCTTCCACGCCAAGTAGAGTCCCATCCGGACACGAGAAGAAGTCTTCAATCTTGTATCTTCATAGTCTAACAGTCCGGCCAATGGAGATAGTCCGGCTGTCCGGAGACCCCCTAATCCAGGACTCCCTCACCCGTCGTCGACCCTGATCTCCTTTGGTGGCGTTCGTGTGGGCCACTTTCGATGCGGAGGGAGCCGGCCCCGCCGGAGGTGGTACGTCACCGTGTCCGGGAGGAGGACGAGCATGTCCATCGCTACATGGCTGCTATGGACATCAGGTTCTCCAATACCTAGCAGGTTCTTTCGAGAGATCACCCGAGCTATGATCCAGTGATTGTTCCTTCACTTTGGTTGTCCACCGCCCGCGCCTCAGGAACCGCGAGTGGCCTAGATTACTCTCTAGTATTCGATCTTTATTAGCTAGCTAGCTAGTGATGTATTCGATATATAATATTCGAGATGATTTATTCAAGATTATATATATTATTCGAGACGATGTATTCGAGATTATATCTATTGTTCGAGACGACGTATTCAAGATTATATTCGATGTTGCTTATTATGTACTATGATTGATTCAGTTTTTCTTATTAATTGATTGCATCCATGCATTGTAATTTGAATATATTTATTTTGGATTAGTGAAATAAAAGCTATGGCGGACAATACCGGCAAAGAGGGAGAAGAGGCCCTGTTCAATATCATACGCAATCCTCGCGGGCCAGATGATGGTCAGAATGAAGAAGATTATGACGGCTCCGAATATCTAAACAACACCGGGGAGGGTGATATGTTATTCGATCGCGACGACCGAATTGATGAAGTCATGAACTATGAACATGACGAAGAAAATGTTGATCTTGAAACAACAAAGACCGGCGAGGTATATTTATATAAGCAGGCATCTGGTGATCATCACATGTTTTAAATGACTTGAAGATATATTAACGAATCGATCTTTATTCTTTCAGCCATCCGGATCGAGCAAATCTTCAGGCAGCAGGACAGTACGAGGCCCGAACAAAAAGTTGAAGGAGGGCGTAAAGTACAATATCGAGGCCATCAAACCTAATGGCGAACCATTAGCGCCTAAGAAGATTGCGGACAAGTTCATTCGTCAATGCGGAGTTCTTGTGAAGGACCAACTCCCGATCTCCCTTCAAGAATGGAGAGAGCCAGCAAAGCCATGTCCAGATCTTACTTTTGTTGACAACAGACAAAAAGTTCTGCTTTGGGAAACTCTCATGGAACATTTCACCCTACCAGATCATTTCACAGATGCAGATGTGGAGAAAGTCAAGGACGCTGCTCTTAGGAAGATGGCGGTTGCATTCAACAACCACAAGAAACGTGTATGGGACCAGTACGTGAAGGGAGGAAAGAAGACTCCAGTATTCAAGGGAACACTAGAGAAGCAAAGTGCTCATTGGGACGATTTCGTGAAATTCAAGGAATCGGAATTATCTAAGGAACGATCGAGAATAAACAAGGCCAATGCCGCAAAAAAGGATAAGTTGCATAAGCTGGGGCTAGGTGGCTACGCGGTGGCAATGCCTAAGTGGGATAAGTCTGAGAAAGAGATGGAGGATGCAGGTGTCACTCCAGTTACATTGAGCTGGGCCCCCAGGTGCAGGATTTGGTTCTATGCGCATGGGGGGAGTTGGACCCGAAGACAGGCTTAGTTTCGAAGAAGGCATGTCTGAACGGAGCCGAAGATAAGATACTTGTTGCAATAAAAGAGGCTCGATCGGGGGTGTTCGAGCCCAACAGAGAGAACGGCGAGCTTACATGTGCCCTGGGAAATCCTGAACACCCGGGAAGAACATGAGGCAAGGGCATTATTCCGTGGTATGAGGGGTTTTCGGACTGGAACACCGACTACAGAAAACGTGCGAGAAGGAAGATTGCAGAGGAGAAGAAGAGGAAGATGGAGGAGGAGCAGAGGAAGCAGGACTATGAACGCCTTCAAGGCCTAGAATCAGCGCACGCGGACTTGGCAGCCAAATTCCAGTGGCAGCAGGAGCAGATCGACTCACTTAGCCAGCAAAGGGGGTCTCAACAGCTAGCGGATGATCCAGCGTTGGATAGCACCGTCCCATCCATGCCGAGAAGCAGCGTGGGTTCCGCCCCGGGCGACGCATTGCTGGATAGATACCCCGTGGATGACATCATGGATAACGCTAACTGTGAGCTACACTTCAAAATAAAGAACATATCCATGAAGGTGGCAGACGCCGTTGCTTTTACAAATCCCCCCGAGGCAACCTTCCATTGCAACCCGATTCCAGCGGGCTATGCTCGTGTCTTGGTTGATGAGGTGGTGGACCAATATTCGGGGCTAGAGCTTGACATTCCTGGAGGTGACGAGGAGCACACACTGGGAGAGGCCAACCATCGTATCATCCTATGGAGAAATTATTGCATCATCTTTTGAAGGCCACCGACACTGCGTCAGCCGACTCCTCGTCGAAGTCCGCCACCAAGTCAGCAGACTCCCGCTCCTCCAAGTCCACCAACGCGTCAGGCCACTCCTCCTCCTCCAAGTCCGGCAAAGCGTCAGGCCACTCCTCCTCCAAGTCCGGCACAGCTTCAGGCCACTCCTCCTCCTCCAACTCAGCCACGTCAGCCGTCTCCACCGCCTCAGCAATCACGGAAGAGAGCCGCCGCAGCTATGGTGCGTAGCGGTACAAGTCGAGGTAGTACTGGAGGTACAGGCGGAGGCAAGCGATTTCAATATGGTCCAAGCCTCGCGCCTCTTCCGCAGAGGCCTTACGACATGTCCGAGGAGGAAAACGCAGCCATAGTGAAGGCCCATGTGGAAGCCCATTTTGCACCGAAACCGCCACCGCCACCAAGGGAGAAAGTGCCTGAGGAAAAGATTGACCACTTCATTCGTATGGCTAGAGCACCAGCTCCCAAGCATGTTGACATAGACTATGAGCGCCACCTCAGGAAGTTAAATCGAGCACGTCTACAGAATGAGGCGAGCTCGAGCTCGAGCAAATCAGCTGGCAAAAGGAGCAGTAAAACCGTTCCCCGGCTGGGAGAACAGGCGGCGCAATCAATCCCCCCGCTTGTTGTGCCAACGACACATGAGAGTACGCGTGCCCAATATTATTGTGGGCAAACCATTAACGTTCCCGGGCTGGGCGATGTGGTAATAACCGAGGAGCATATTGAGCAGGCTGAAAGGCTCATGATCACTATTGGACAACTCTTCGACATCGAGCCCATGCCTCTGCTTAGAGAGGAGAAAATAAAATGGAAATATGTCCGGAGCCAACCTTTGGTCGAGCCAGACGAGGTCAAGAAGCTCCCAACAAGAATGTATGAATTGCATCAATGGTACATGAACATTACCAAGATTTTCAATCGAGAGTCCCTCATGGTGAATGTCAAGAAGGATTATTACTTCCATGAGAAAGCTGTGTCCGTTGAGTATTCAGAACTATTTCTGTTATACAATCAAGATGCACTCGACAAATCTATCGTCAGTTGCTATTGTCTGTAAGTGATTACTTTCTGTAATTTAAGTCTCAAGCTAGCTGTAGTGATCATTTTGATCAATCATTACCTGTAATTATCCTCACTATATTCTTTTCCGTGGTATTATGCAGGATGAAGATGTATGAAATGAAAAAAGGTGCACGCTATGGCATTGGGTTCATTAACCCAAATACCATTAATGAATACATATGGAAATTAGATACATATTATCAAGCAAGTGTAGAGGAAAGCATGCTAGAGTTCTTCAAGTGCCTCAAATACAATGAAGATATACTACTTCCTTACAACTTCCTGTGAGTCACACTGTCTTGTACTACAAATTCTGTTTTTGCTTACTAGCTAGCTACATGTTTTTGCTTACATATATATATGCCCGCTTAATTAAGACATGCAAACGTGTGTGCATGCAGTTTTCACTGGATCTTGTTAATCATTAAAGTTGATGAAGGAACAGTTGAAGTACTGGACTCACTACTTAAGAAACAAAGTGACTACACCATCGTGAAGGGGATAGTAAACAGGTAATTTCAATCATTGTTAACTATATCTCGGCCTATTTAATTAGTTCGTCATTTACTGATAACAACTATTTAATAACCCCTTTATTCATTTTATTTGTCGGCGGGCAAGGCTTGGGTAAAGTTCATCAGCGTCACTCTAGGCCAATGGAAACGAAACCTGAAATGGTATCGACCCAAGGTAAGTAATTAAGTAGTACTAGCTAGCTAGCTGCCATCTCTTTAATTATCATGCTTCATTAATTATTATCTAATCAAATTCCATTCTCGTAAAGGCCCTGAAGCAGGCGCCGGGGAATAATCTGTGTGGATACTACGTTTGCGAGAACATTCGCATGATGGCGTCCGAAAGGAGCAGATCTCAAAGACAGGACTTGGTACGTTTGTCAGAAAACTATTCACAATTTTTACACCATTATCGATATCTAGTCACAAAACTAATACAAATGCATATTGATCTCCTTCTTAACAGTTCAGAGAGATGCGGGACAAGCTCCTACCATACAAATGCATATTGATCTCCTTCTTAACAGTTCAAAGAGGTGCGGGACAAGCTCCTACCAACGGAGCGCATACAAGCAATTCAAGAGGAAATAGCGGGATTTTTGCTCGACCAGGTCATAGATACCAACGGAGAATACTATTACCCGCTACCGCCCCCATGAACCACTTCCAATTGTCATCATGCTCCGAAGGCACCAATTAGGCTAATACCACTGGCTCCAAAGGCACCAATTAGGGGAAATTGGTGCCTTAGAGTATGTACTCCCATTCTCAATATACCTCATATACGCATTAATTATACATCTTTATTATTCTCAATATACTTCATTAAATATTCTAAGATACCCCAATACGAGTTTTGTTAAAAAAATATCATCTGCGATGTACTTTTTGTAATATACCTTTTTCACGTACAAACACATCAGTATATACGTAAACATTTAAAAATATGTAGACTCACATGAATTTTTTCATGGAACACATTTTGGGGTATCTAATAATTACTAATAAAGTATATTAAAAATAATGAAGTGGTATAAAAGATTCATCTATGTGGTATATGAGAAGCGGGAGTACGTACTCCCAGGAGTACACAACCATTTTCCTATATATATATGTGTGTGTGTGTGTGTGTGTGTGTGTGTGTGTGTGTGAATTAATGGTGGTTGTGAGACATTCGATGATTATATATGATCGGTTCTACTTGAAATTCTATTTATATATATGCATAACGTGTACAATATGTCGTATCGTAAAATACCAGCAAAAGAAAAAGAATTAAATGGAAAACACAAAATTAAATGAAAAATAAATCATAAAACCAAAACCCCCAACCTTTTAATACCGGTTGGTGTCACCAACCGGTACTAAAGGGCTCCCTGCCCCCGGAGCTGGCTCGTGCCATGTGGTTGCCCTTTAGCACCGGTTCGTGCGGAACCGGTACTAAAGGGGGGGACCTTTAGTCCCCACACTTTAGTGCCGGTTACCGAACCGGCACTAAAGGGCATTACGAACCGGTGCTATAGCCCGGTTCTGCACTAGTGGAGGGTTGCGGTTCCAACAATTGGCATCAGAGCGACCAGGTTCGAGGGACGGTCGTGGCGCGCGTGGCGTCCGCCGCGTGCGCGGCCGACATGGAGGCATCGGCTGCAGAGCGCGTGGCGACGGCGACGCGCGGCGAGTCTGCGGCTATGCGGTGTGATGTCATGCGCGTGAAGAGCACAGTGGTCGCGGAGGACCTGCGTGGTGGCGCAGCAGTCACGGCGGCTCGGCGCGACAACCGTGGAGGCGCGTTGCACGGAGCCGCGGTGGACCTGTGTGGTGGCGTAGAGGCGGCGGTGGCGCGGCGTGGCGGCATGGAGGTGCTACGCTGCGGTTGAGGCCGCAGCGGTGCAGGGCAATAAGCCGCGGCGGTGAGCCGGGCGCGACCGGTGCGTGTTATGGGTGCGCACTGGACGCGTCGGGACCGCGGGCGCGCGTACGACGGTGCGGTTGACGTTGGGAGGAGGCGTATGTCGCCGTTGTGCTCGAGTTCGGCTACATCCTTCCGGTGTTTGTCGCTGGAGGTTGCTCGGCGGCGTGGAGGAGAAGTCGTTCGTGCGGCGGGTGAGGCAGCTCGAGCGGCCACGTTGCTTGCGTCAGGGCGCGACATGTGCATGAGCTGAGGGCGTGTGGATCACCAGAGGAGAACACGTTCAGCGGAGCGCAGGGCGGCCACGTCAATCACGTCAGTGCGTGATCGTGTGCGCAAGCCGGGGCGTGCAGGGCGTGGCGTCGTGGAGGAGCTCGGCGTGCGTCGCTGAGGAGCTCGACGTGGCCGGTGGAGAAGAATCTCGGCATGTGATCGTCGAGAAAGAACATGGAGGCAGCGTCAAGCGTCGAGAAGGTCGTAGGAGCGGCCATGGCGCGACGTCGACGACGAGCCTGACATGTGCAAGGTCATGGCTTGGGGCATGAATGTTAGCAGCAAGCCATGCCCCATGATGGTGGCGACCGGTGTCAGTGAACGGTCGAGTCCATGGCGAGTGTTTGCCCGAGTGTGTGCGTGTGTTTCAGTTGTTGATCGGACGCCGGTGTGTGGTCGCGTCCGAGTAGCGTGGGTCGAGTCGGAGGTAGTTAGCTGCAGTAGCGGGAGTGGCCGGTGCAATCTCGTGGAAGCTGGCCGCGTCGTGCGCGTGGGTCAGGCGAGCGGATCGTACGCCAGTTTAGGGGAGGTGGGCTGCATCGTGTGAGTGCACATATAACCCTTTGTAACTCTTCAAGTCAGCCATGTAGCCATTGAAAAGATAAAGACGATTAGGGCATGCGTGCGCTCATGGTGCGTTCGTGCGCCGGCCTGAAATTTCTTGTGTCTTGTGTCTTCTTTTACCTCTAGCCGAGAATGAGAGATGGCTGCGGTTTCAACAACATGATACTGGTCACACATCAAGTGACGAGAGAGAACGGTACCGCCATAACCTCACACTGCAGACACTCGGAGATTCGATGCCTTGGTTACAAGTGTACGTTGGTGCTAAATCTAGGTGTGTCCACCGACACCTAGATTAGCGTAACTGGTGGAGTTTTTAGCGCCTACTATTGCGTCAAGTCTTGTAGCCAAGGACTCTTAGGTGATTCTTTAAATTATTTTATCTCTCTAAGCGCTTGGAGTAAATTGCAAAAAACCACCACAATTGAGGACCCTAATTCAGAAAACGACCACCATTCAGTTTTTTTTCAAAAAACCACCACCATTATGCTGACAATTTTCAGAAAACGCTGATCACTGGATTAGACACGTTTGACAAAAAATCTGACCATTGGGTCCCATTGTCAGGTGCCATGTGGCCGGAACGAGTTAACGTCGCTAGTGGACATAATTCGAAGAAAAAAAAGTGGTGGTCAACCTCTCCTCTGCCTCCTTGGCATTTCAGCAACCACATAGCAGCCGCACCAGATTGGCAGCCGGTGCATCCCGCCGGCCGCTGCCCCAACGCTTCGTACTGTTGTTGCTCGCCGCCGGTGCATACCGCTGGCCGCTGCCCCAATGTTGCGTACTGCTGCTGCTCGCCGCCGGTGCTTGTGCTCGCCACACGTCCAGCTCACCGCCCCCGCGCTGTAGACGATGGAGAGAGCAACCTTGGCGGCTCCCTCGGGGAGAGCTCGGCCGTGCTCTCGACGCCCTCGGGAATCCCGGCACGCACCGGAGGCAGAGCAGGGCCATGGCCATCGCGTCGGCTGTCGATCCCAGCATGACCTCGATTTGGTAGGCGCCTCCGAACAAGTACGGCCCTGCCGGCTCCGGCCAGCCCGACTACCGGCCAACGAGCCTCCCAGCTCCGCGCCGGCGAGCTGTCCGATGGCGTTGTTGGGATGGCGCGCGGACGATGCCGCTGCTCGCGCCCATGCTCTGGAGGAGACGGCGTGCGCGGCCGGTACTGATGCTCGCGCGCCCGTGGGCAGTCGGGGCTGGTGCTCGCGCGCCAGTGCGCGGCCGGTGCTGGTGCTCATGCGCCCGTGCGCGGCCATGGCTACTCTCGCTGCTGGCGCCCGTGCGCGGCCGGTGCTGCTGCTCGCACGCCCGTGCGTGGCCGCCGCTGCTGCTCGAGTCCCCAAGAACGGCGGGGCGGCGGCGGGTTGACTCGCCGGCGGCGACCGGCGGTCCGGCGCGGGATTCTTCCGGATCGGAGCGGCGGTGGCGGCTGTCGTGTGGATCGGGATCGGGAGGAGAACGCTGTGGCCGAGCTGTACGTATTTTTTAATTAGATCGATATAGAGAAAGATCACACTGATAAGACGGGCCCATGTCTATTTTAACGGTCAACTAAACTTCAGTCAAACGCCGTTAGTTTCAGTTGCCAAGTCATCGTTTACGGTGGGACCTATCTGTCAGTTTTACAGTCAGCAAGTGTTTATCTGAGTAATTAGTGTTTTCTGAAAACTATCAGCACAATAGTGGCGGTTTTTTGAAAAAAAAACTGAATGGTGGTCGTTTTCTGAATTAGGGTCCTCAATTGTGGCGGTTTTTTGCAATTTACTCAAGCGCTTGTATAGGAGTCCCCCGTTGTAGATGCCCTGAGTAGCCGCTCCGTCCTTCTTTCTTTTTTTTGAAATCTATTGGCACTTTATTGCATAACTGAAAAATTACATACTTCGTTACATGCGGTAATAGAAAACCTGGAGGCTCATCCTCCCAAGAGAACTCTAACTGCATATCATACGCATGTCTACCTAAATGTATTTGCTTCTCTAAGACAGTACATGAACTTCACGGTTGGTATTTCATGAGCCACTTGAAAACAATCAGCTAATAAAGCTGAGTATGGTGCTCTAATTTCCTTCTCACCATTGCATGCTCCGTCCTTATTTGGTTCTACCTGACAATGGAAATGCTTAAGGGTTGTGCCTTTATTAAAGGCATTGCTTGGATATTATTCAGACCTACTCTTCGGAATGAAAACCATTGATGGTTGGATCAGACGACAACGGAGCTTGTGCGTGTGTGTCATTACCTTTCTAGATGTGTTGCTTCCAAAGAATCTCTATCGAAGTCCATATGTTGTCAAAGATGGCAGTTGATGTTGATGTTTGGTACTGCATGTCGTCGGTTGTTGCACCATGACATTTGGTGTCTTTTTTTCTTTTCCTTTTTATGTGCATCCTTGATGTCTTGATTAATTTTGACATTGTATTGTTGCAAAGGCTAGATGTACTCCCTCCGTCCCATAATATAAGAATTTTTTTCAACCTATCCCATATAAGAACTTTTTTCAACCTATCCCATAATATAAGAATGAGATAGGTTGAAAAAAGTTCTTATATTATGAGATGGAGGGAGCACTTGATATCAGCTTGATATTAATATATTATCCTTTTTTGAAAGAAAAAGAAAACTTGGTACACAGAAGCGCCACCTAAACCGTGTTGTCAAGAAATACCACAGCGAGTCTAGGAATAGAATGCAGGGCATACGATGATGCAAAGAATGTCTGGTCCAACTGAATTCTGCACGGCACGTTTCACATGAACCAATTTTTTCTATGACGTGACTATTGTGGCAGTTCTAGAGCACTTGGAAATCTCGAGACGGTCTCACGATCTAATTCGTTAGTTGTGTGTGTGTTGTACAGTTGAACTCTTCGACTCACTTGGAATTTCACGCACTTTACGTATTCATCGTGGAAGAAACAAAGAAACGGACGAACGCATCTATTCAAGCCAGGCCACCCAAGATGACTTGACTCGAGTCTACAGGTCTGACCATGAAATTTGTTTGTGGTGTATTTTCAGGTCAGTTGTCAAAGGTGACGAACACTTACGATAATCAGCCCTCACCCAGTCTCGTCGAACGTTGAAACAAAGATGTATTCATTAGGAAAAACTCGAGAGTTCTGTCCACACAAGCATGAATCCTGCATGACGTGAGACCAAAAGCATGCATGCATGCTACTCCCTCTGTACCACAATACTTGTTGCTAGGGAACTAGTACTGGTTTTCTCAAACGACAAGTATTTTGGTACAGAGGTGGTGTTAGAAATATAATTGGGTTTAAGTTAGAGATAAGGAGATAGAGATAGAATTAGTTTAGACCACGTGTAACTTGTCTTGTACTCCAACTCTCTACCTCTCTTATACTTCTATATATACTTTACACAAGGGTCAGATCAATACAACAACAATATTCAGCCATACTACAGTTTTCACAGGTGGTACTTCGACAGCAAACCATACTGGCTAGGCTGTGCTATATATAGCAGTATCGAACAACAAAGTCGCCATAGGCAAAGTCATACAAAGTTGTTTCTGTTACAAAGTTAAACACAATGAGCATCGTCCTTAGATGCTTGTGCGTGCAACTAGCTATAGCCTCGTTCCTGCTCACACAAACCAGCTCCACTGAAGCCCATGGCAACAACACGGGCAGTTGTGCTGTGAGTGAGAGATCCGCCCTTGTCCGCTTCAAAGCGGGCTTGTCGGACCCTGCAGACCGCCTTTCGACGTGGCAGGGCGACCACTGCTGCCGATGGAAGGGTATCCGCTGCAGCAAGAGAACCAGCCATGTCATCAAGCTCGATCTTCAAGGTTCCTATGACAGCTATCTAGGAGGCAACATAAGCTCCTCGTTGGCTGGTCTAGAACGTCTAAGGTACCTCGACCTCAGCGGCAACTCATTTAGCGGCTTTCAGCTAGCAGAGACTTTGCCGTCTCTCCACCACTTGAGGTATCTAAACCTGTCCAGCTCGGGCTTTGTTGGAAGGATACCACCACAGCTGGGTAATCTCACCGACTTACGTTACTTGAGTCTTGGTGGTAACGCCGACACATACTCCACGGATATCACCTGGTTGTCGCGATTATCTTCCCTTGAACACCTGGACTTGAGCTCTGTGAACCTCAGCACCATTCCGAACTGGTTGCCAGTCGTGAATATGCTTCCTTCCCTCAAAGTTCTTCTTCTTACTAGCTGCCAACTTAACAACAGTCCTGATTCTCTTGTGCATTCAAACCTGACATCTCTTGAAACTCTCGACATTTCCTTCAACCTTGCCCCAAAGCGTCTAGCACCCAACTGGTTTTGGGGCTTGACTAGCCTTAAGTTGCTTGATATCTCATGGAGTCAATTTAGTGGTCCAATTCCTGACGAGATTGGGAATATGACCTCCATGGTAGAGCTCTATCTGTCACATAATAATCTTGTGGGCATGATACCGTCAAACCTGAAAAAACTTTGTAACTTGGAAACATTGTTTATACATGATGCCGGTATCAATGGAAGCATAACGGAATTCTTTCAACGGTTGCCTTCTTGTTCATGGAATAAATTTTCAGCCTTGGATCTATCTAACAACAGTTTGACAGGAAGCCTACCAACCAAGCTGCAAGAATCCTGGCTCAATCTGACCTTTATCTATCTTGGTGGAAACAAACTCACAGGTCAGGTGCCGCTATGGATAGGAGAGCTCAGAAAGCTAACTGCATTGAACCTAATGAACAACTACCTGGATGGTGTTATACATGAAGGTCATTTATCAAACCTAGCAAGATTGCAGAGATTGTTGTTGTCAGGTAATTCAATAGCCATCACAGTGAATTCAATTTGGCTTCCTCCATTTAATCTGACAATGATTGGACTCCGGTCGTGCCTACTCGGACCTAAATTTCCGATGTGGCTACGGTGGCAAACACCTATATACCTCGACATCTCAAATGCAAGCATCTCCGACATAGTTCCGGATTGGTTTTGGATAATGGTTTCCTCGTTGGACTCGGTTAGAATGCAACAAAATCAACTTCGTGGTTTTCTACCATCTATGATGGAATATATGAGGACATCCGCAATGGATCTCAGTTCCAATCAATTCAGTGGTCCAATTCCTAAGCTTCCTATTAACCTAACCTACTTGGATCTTAGTACAAACAAACTATCAGGGCTACCATTGGAATTTGGAACGCCACTACTTGAAGTACTTCTTCTATTTGGCAACTCAATCTCTGGCACCATTCCATCATCTCTGTGCAAGTTGACATCACTGAAACTATTAGACCTATCAAGAAATGAGCTCACTGGGTCAGCTCCTGATTGCATAGTCAATCAATCCACTAAAAACACAGAAAGTTTAAGTCTTAGTAATCTAAGCTTAAGAAACAACAACCTCTCTGGTGTTTTTCCTTTATTCCTCAAAAATTGTCCCGACCTCATATTTCTTGATCTCGCACACAATAAATTCTTTGGGACTTTGCCATCATGGATTGGGGAGAAGTTGCCATCTTTGGCATTCTTGCGGTTGAGATCTAATATGTTTCATGGCCACATTCCTTTGGGGCTCACAAAGCTAGCTAATCTTCAATATTTGGACCTTTCCAACAACAATATGTCAGGAAGCATACCAAAATCTATTGTTAACTGCACGAGGATGATTCTAAGCAGAGATAAATCTGATAAATTTAATGGAGTACTCAATTTTGAAGATGTTGTTTATCGCTCTGACGTTGACTACACAGAGAATTTCACAATAGTCACAAAAGGCCAAGAGAGATTATATACAGGAGAAGTCATATACATGGTAAATCTTGATTTGTCGTGTAACAATATCACAGGAGAGATTCCTGAAGAGATCGGCGCACTTGTGGCGCTGAAGAGCCTGAACCTATCATGGAATGCCCTCAGTGCAAAAATTCCTGAGAAGATTGGCGCCTTGGTGCAAGTCGAGTCTCTTGACCTATCACATAATGAATTGTTCGGTAAAATCCCTACAGGCTTATCGGCTCTCACATCATTGAGTCACTTGAACCTGTCCTACAACAATCTGAGTGGAGAGATACCATCTGGGAATCAGCTTCAAACACTTGATGACCAGGAGTATATTTATGTGGGCAATCCTGGTCTTTGTGGTTCCACGATCCCCAAGAAATGTCCAGGAATTGAGTTAATTCCAGCTACTCCGGAACATCATGAAGATGCGGGCAATATGATCTCGTTTTACATCGCCATGAGCTCTGGATATGTAATGGGCCTCTGGGTAGTCTTCTGCACCTTCTTGTTCAAGAGGAAATGGAGAATTTTCTGGTTCTCATTCTGTGACAGCTTGTACAACCGAGTTTATGTGAAGGTGGCTGTTAGTTGGGCTTCCTGGACAAGCAAAGATGGGTAGAACGTGATATTTCTATCACTGTTTTTCTTTGGTATATGCTGTCATGTGTGGGAATTTTATGATGTAGTATCATCTGATGTAAGTATTGTACAAGTGTATTAATAAACATGTATGTAATCAAGGCACCGGGCTAATGTACCCAGTCGACCAAGTTTGGTATTACCTTCGCTATGTACAAGTTTATGCATAATGACCTGCAAAAAAAAAAGTTCATGCATAATGAATAAACTTATCAGAGTGATCCAGAGCGCACATGCTTACAATGTCGTCCGCGCCTGAACGCAGCCACACCGCCGTCTCAATACAAGTACGAGCAGTTGTAGCTTAGCTTGTGACTAAGGGCATCTACAACACTCACCCGCAAACTAGCTCCGGCATCCGTCGGCAAACAGGCGAATACGGATGCAAGAGCCGGCCATCCAACGCTGTCTGCACATATTTCAACCATTATTTAAACTAACAGGATGAAATTCGTACAAAGACGAAGAATTTTTATATAAACCAGACAAAATTCATTACATTTCGAACATTTAGAAAGAAAAAAATGTGGTCTGGTCCTAAACCCATCCTCCACTATTACTTTTAGAAAAAATGGTGGTCCGGACGTAACAGTGATATAGTCGGGAGTGGGCGTAACAGTGGTCCGGACGCCCGCAAAGCCTCTCACTTTGTTTCTGGTTTACGGAAAAAAGAACCGAGTTGGATGACTTTCGAAAAACGGAACATGTTGTCCGGACGTATGCGAGCAGTTGGAGTCAGCATACCCTAACACTATTAGTTTCACGTCGAACACCTCTAAAGTTCGCTCGCGTCAGAAAATTTACAAGACAATCACACACACACACGGGAGTGACAGCGAGAGAGCAGATTGGCTGACCCACCATCCGGTCTACCAGCGTGGTACCTTCTGGTTTTACCAGTTTTGGAAACCTTTCAGAAGGTTCCGCTCTGGTTTCTTTCTTTGGTTTTTTTAGGGTCGCTCTGGTTTCTTTCTGATTCTGCGGTTTTCCTTTACAGTGTTTTCTGGTTTTTCACATTTTTGTTCCTTTTCTTTTTTTTCCGAATTTTCAAAATTTCGTACAGATTTTCAAAAGAATCTAAAATTTAAAAAAATGCCCGCACTTCAAAAATTTCACAATCTCAAATATTCTCGCATTTTCTAACAAAAATTCTAGCGTTAAAAAAATGTTCACATGTCTAAAACAAATCTGAAATTTTCAAAAAATGTTCATGTTTGTCAGCAATGAAAAAAGTTTTTAAAAATAGTTCATGTTGTTTCAAAACATATCTGCATATATTCAAAATATCACCTTCTAAAAAACTAATGTTCTTCTCCTCCAAAAGGCCGAAATAAATTTCACTTAAAAAACAACAAAAGAGTAAAAAAAAACTTAGATGAAAACAATAGGAAAAAATGTGATGGGCCAGCCAGCCCGGTTGTTTTCTCCCCTGAGGACGTATCTTGTGCACCGAAGCTTCTTGTGTTACCGGTGCACCGGATGACGGTTACACATTCAAAAATGTCAAAAAAAGAGTCCAAGAAAACGCACAAAAAATCCAAGAAAAAACAGCGCATTGACAGAACATCAATCTATGTTGTCATAAAAATAGAAACCAAAGTTCAAAACATTGCTCGAGATACAAAAATGGCAAATGTTATGTGAATGTGCTAAATTTTTCAGAATTTTTCAAATATTTGAAAATGTTCGTTGGTTTGCAAATAACCACTAAGTAATTTTCAGAGAATTGTTTTTTGAAATATTAAATTGCCCCTAACCTATTTAAAACAGTGGCCAAAACAGCCTATTTAATCCATTTGTATTAAAGTAAAATTCAAACTAATTCCCAAATGACCGCCGAGCGCAAGCACGATGGACGGGACGCGGTGCGTCACTGTGCACGCGGGCGCCGGGGATGCGTCGGACGTCGAGTCGAGCTGCGTCACCATGACGTTGGGGATTTTTTCCTTTTTCTCTTATGTTTAACCTTTTTTCTTTTTTCCTTTTCCATTTTTCATGTTCGTTTTGTGCTTTCCTTTTTCTTTATTTTTTCATTTTCCTTTCTTTTTCATTTTGCGAACATCTTTCAAATTCCTGAACATTTTTCGAAATAGTGAATTATTTAAATCATGGGCATTTTTTGAATTCGTGAACTGTTTTTAAAATCATGAATATTTTTTGAATATTTTTTGAAATCATGTTCATTGTGTATTAAAAATATTTTTTATAAAAACGTTTATATGATGTACTAAAAATATTCATTTGGTATTTCAAAAAAATGCTCATTATGTATTAAGAAAATGTTCGCTGGGTATTAAAAAAATGTTTATCATGTACTTAAAATGTGCATCATGTATTAAAAGTTATTTAGCATCTATTTTTTAAAACTGTTATACAACGGCTAGTTATGCATCGCGACATGCCCAGCCTCCTAACACCCATAGTGATTGTCTTTGGTGGGCACACATCCCACCCATCTGCTAGTTTCACTTTCTCCTGCGGTGGATAGCTGAGTGGCATAATTTTCGGAAGATCCGTTGCCTAGTTGGTGTTTGAAACACACTTAAGAGTTTTAAATTAGAGCTACCAAATGGAAGTCCAGATGGTGTTGTACACGGACGAACCGACGACAGATTCTTCTCCCGCTTGTTGCACGGACAGAACGTAGGCACAAGACCGCTACACCTTCGCTGGGTATCCTCGTGCTGGCTGACCATCATCATGTATAGCACGTGCATGGATTCCATAGAAACGGTATTAAGAAGAAGCGACTGGCTGGCAGATTAGTTAAGCTATGCCTTTGATAAGTTTAGTTATAAGGATGGGCCCTTCCCAAGGTATGTAGACCCCAAGCAGCAGCTTCTAATCAAATGTGATAAAGCTAATTAATCCACGGCCGACAGGGTTTTGTCTGATGCGAGAGCCGGCGATTATGCCTTGCTACTTTTGCTGGATTCCCTTCCCTCCTTTTGCTTAAAAAAAAGGGGCTGTTCCTATCTATCTAATCGAATGACAGATTGACAGTTTTTCTGCCAAAAGAACCGCAGAAGCTGGGCAGTAACAGGCAGTTTGCATTAGAAGACTGATAAGATTACGACAGATTGTGAACGCGTAGTGGTAATCATTGAAGACACGGTGTACTACTTTCTAATTTGTACACACATGGCGCCAACAAAATTTTGCACTATCTTTGATACACTACCTCTGTTCCTAGGTACTATAAAACGTTTCGGCAGTTCAAGGTCACTTTGTCCTAGCTAAATGATGTGCTTAAATGAAGAAAAAAGTCACACATGCAGCAGGCCGTTTCTAAATTATACTAGTGCGCACATGGGAATAATATACATAATAGTGCACACATGGGAATAATATCAAAGCAAAAAACATCGGTTGATAAAGAATGTAAAATAAAAAATATGAAAATTTTGTTCACAAATATGATTTTGATTGCTGATATCAGGGCCTCACTTAGGAAATTGATACATACAGTTCAAATTATTTGTCCAGGTTTCTGGGTTCTAAAAATGCTCAAGGTTCCGCAATGGATCAATCAACTTACTCTCAGTGATGATCAAGACTCCCAAAATGCCTTTTTTTCATGGTCAAAGATGCTCAAGCACACATCATTGTTGGTTTTCTCACATCATGCCATGCTTGGTTGTGTAACCGAATCTCGAAAATTCATAGGATGTTCCGCGAATGTGGAACCAAACTTGGATGACTTTATGTACAAATGCATTATTCATAATGAAAACAATATCATTGTATGTGTCTAAAAAAATATGTCATACTTTCGTAAAAAGATGGAATCTACTACCAGATAAAGAAGTGATAATGGCAAAAAAATACTTCCTTTAGGTAATCTCCATGACTAGAAGGTTGTGACGTTGAGATATCAGGGGGTGTGCATTTGTATCAAAGATTATTAGAAACCAATGGTGGCTCAAATGTGCTCCCACGGAAAATCGATCGGCCGAGGAATGAGAACACTAACTTGAACTCCAGATTTCTATGATTGTGTTTGTATTTGAATTAAGAAAAGAGCAAGATAGTAAAATTGTTCCATGCCTTGATAAAAGTATAAAGAAATACGGATAACAATGTAGGTACATCACCACCACCGCCAGAATTATGCACTCACCCATGGATGGGTATCACAACCTTCCTCGGCGTTCAATTGGTTTCAATAATATGTATTTTTTAAAGTTGTCAATAACAGGTTTCAATAACATATTTTTTTTAAAGTTGTTAATAATGTATTATTGTGTCTGATAGTATGATATGTGTCAGCTGAGATGTGCATTATTCTCGATTAATTTAGCTCCGTGGGTAGCATCTTATTTTTTAAAGCCCATGGCAACGCACGGGCATTCTACTAGTATACATAATAGTGCACACATGGGAATAATATCAAAGCAAAAACCATCGGTTGATCAAGAATGTAAAATAAAAAATATATACACTCTGTTTTCTATAAACAAAGTTAGGCAACGTGTGATGACCGTACCAAGGACGTGACATGGTAGATGGCGTCGGTGTTACAATGGCGATGTTCTCTCAACTCAGAACATGAGTTCCAATGTGCCCCCTTGTATAATTAGGCAGGACGAAGTGTTATGCTTTCTACTGAAGTGCTTGGTGTGTCTATTAAGTTTGGAATCCCTGTCGAGCGACACTTTAGTACCAACATTTGTGGAAGTGAGGGCCACTATATGCTTGACAATCTGGAAAACTAGAAATAGCGCTTGTTTTGATTGAAAAATTTCCTAATGAGCCATCTTCTGTGGTTTTCAAATTGTGCTTGATTTTGAAATCTTGGACCATGTTGCAGAAAAGCCAAGACAGAAACTTTTGCCAATATCCATGGATGGAATCGTCTTGCTAGAAAGATTTGCAGCTGATACTAGGTTATCCTTGACTGGAGTGTTTTTGTTCATGGTTTTCGGGGCATCATTCCTTAAGCTCCCGGGAGATCTGTGTTACTTTAAATAACAACTTTCTGGTGTGCTTGCTGGTTGACTTTGCCTGCGTGCAGTACTGATCTAGCGTGTCCGTTTTTTTTTCTCGTTGTCTAGCACGTTTAGCATGTGCGCCTTTCCTTTGCTTTGTTATGATACTTTATAGAACTTGTGGGGGGTTTCTCTAATGAAAATCGACAAAAAGGCTCGTTGTTTTTTTCAAAAAGAAAGTAGCAACATTTCGCCATTTTGGTAAGTTTCAATTCACTTATTATGTAAAGTAAATCGACCAATATAGCACCAACAAATTCCTATATGTATTCTTCACCAAATTCAGTGGCAGTAAAATGCCCCGATTCATCATTATATACTAAAAAAGAAAAATATGAACTCCTTTGCAGCTAGCGGATGTACAAACGGTCTGTGTCGTCATCCCTCACAGGCAGGGGCGAATCTAGTAGGGGGCTTTAACAGGCTTGAGCCCCCCCTCCAGCACTGCAAGAATTTTTTTTACTACTAGTTTCATGGCTCAACTAAGCCACTTGCAAGCCCAACCCAACAGATATTGGCATGATACAGGCTTTGAGCCCACCCTCCAGTTTCTGTCTAGATTCACCACTGCTCACAGGCATGTAACCCTAGCTACTGTTGCCGGAGATGGTCGAGCGCGAGCGCGAGCGTCGGCGCGAACCTTTGGACGTTGACGCGCACGTTCTGCTTGCCAAGGTAGTACTCGGCGACCTTGTCCCAGCCGCTCCGGTGGACGGAATCGGGGTCCTTCATCGCGGGGTGGTCCGGACTATTTTGGCATCTCCAACGGACCCGGGGAGGGGGGGGGGGGGGCATAGATGGTCATGATTTTCTACGCAAAAGGAAGGTCAAGGGCTCAGCTTCTCGTTGAAATAACAAACATGGACGATGAACTGTCGGCAGATTCTTCTCCCGCTTGTTGCACCGACAAAACGGAGAACTATGCAGGCGCAAGACCGCCACACCTTCGCTGGGTATGCTTGATGGTGCTGGCCATGTACTGGCTGACCATAATGTATAGCACGTGCCAGGATTCCATACAAACGGTATTAAGAAGAAGCAACTGTAGCTGTCAGATTAGTTAAGCTAGCTTAATCAGTACCGTACTACAGTACTAGTTTACGCCTCTGATTAGTTATAAGGATGGGCCATTCCCAGGTATGTAGACCCCAGGCAGCAGCTTCTAATCAAATGTGATTAAGCTAGTTAATCCATGGCCGACAGGGTTTTGTCTGATGCGAGAGCTGGCGATTATGCCTTGCTACTTTTGCTGGATTCCCTTCCCTTCTCGCTTAAAAAAAGGTGGATTGGTCCTATCTAATCGAATTACAAATTGACAGTTTTTCTGCCAAAAGAACCGCAGGAGCCGGGCAGTAACAGGCAGTTAGCATCAGCAGCATTAGAAAACTGACGACATTACGACAGATTGCAAACGCATAGTGCTAATCATTAGACATGGTTGCTACTTATACACGCATGGCGCCAAAAAGAATTTTGCACTTATCATCGTTAATACTACATCTGTTCCTAAAAATAATACACAACAGCGCACACATGGGAATAATATCAAAGCAAAAAAAAACCATCGGTTGACCAACAATGCAAAACAAAAAACATACACTCTGTTTTCTATAAACGAAATTGGGCGACGTGTGAAGACCGTAGGATGTGACATGGTAGCTAGCGTCGGTGTTAAGATGGCCATGTTCTCAGAACTCATAACATAGTGTTATACTGTCTACTGAAGTTTTTGGTGTGTCTATTAAGTTTGAAATCCCCGTCGAGTGACTCTTAGTACCAACATTTGTGCAAGTGGTTGTTGTGCTTTTGATTGACTAGACCACCTAATGGGGTTTCACGTATGATAGAGTGCTAGTTGCACTCCTTTCTTAGGAACCAAAGCCGCCTAGTGCTTAGAAGGGGGGCCAATATATGCTGGACAATCCGAAAAACAAGAAATAACGCTTGTTTTGATCGAATATTTCCTAATGATCCATCTTTTGTGGTTTTCTGTGTTTGATTTTTAAATCTTGGAGCATATTGCAGAAAAAGCAAAGACAGAAGCGTAACTAAAGCTGGGGTGCTGAGGATCAAGAAGGTGTTGCCCGAAGCCTTCTTGTTCATGGTCTTTGCGGCATCATTCCTTAAGCTCCCGAAAGATCTGTGTTAGTTTAAATAACAACTTTCTGATGTGTTTGCTGACTGACTCTGCTTGCATCCAGTAGTGCTATAGAGTGTCTGCTTTTTCTACTTGGCTAGCAGGTATAGCTGTTTGGCATGTGCGCCTTTCCTTTGCTTTGTTTTATGATGATACATTGATGCTTTCTAGAACATGTCGCGGTTTCTCTAATTAATGAAAATCAACGACGAGGCTCGTTGTTTTTACCAACCAGACATGTCGGTAAGTTTCTATTCACTTCGGTAAAATATAAATCGACCAATATAGTACCAACTTTTTCCTATATGTATTATCTCCACCAAGAAAGAAAATGTGAACTCCTTTGCAGCTAGCGGATGTACAAACGGTCTCTGTCGTCATCCCTCACAGGCATGTAACCCTAGCTACTGTTGCCGGAGATGGTCGAGCGCGAGCGCGAGCGTCGGCGCGAACCTTTGGACGTCGACGCGCACGTTCTGCTTGCCAAGGTAGTACTCGGCGACCTTGTCCCACCCGCTCCGGTGGACGGAATCCGGATCCTTGATCGCGGGGTGGTCAGGCCCCAGCGTCTCCAGCAGCGTGCTCTCCTCCACGGAGATGCTGTACTCGAGGTACCGGAGCCCCATGTTGGCCGCGGGGTCGCCGAATTCCCTCTGCGCCATCGGCTCCAGCTTGCCGTAGGGCACCACCTGGATCACCACCGCCCCCGGCGGCAGGAACGCCGAGTTGGTCAGCCCGGCGCCGTGCACGCCGAGCAGCACGTCGAACGAGTTCACGGAGAGGGCCAGCTCTTTGACGCGCACGTTAAACCGCGGGTCCGCGATGGTCACCTCGAACCCGGCCTTCTCGGCCGCCTTGACGATCTCCGGCACGTTGACGAGCTTCCGGTAGTGGCCCCGGTCGAGCAGCATCAGCCGCGGCTTCTTCATCTTCTTCCCGTCCACCGGCGGGCTGCTCTTCTTATTAGTCAGGCGGATGGGAGCGGCGCGCGGCAGGGAGTAGGTCTCGCGGAGGAAGGCGGTGAAGTTGAGCATGGAGAGCGGGACGCCGCCGGGGACCAGCTCCGGCACGATGTTGAACTCCTTGTGCATGTTGAGGCCGACGGTGACGTGCCGGAAGCAGCGGATCTGATCGTCGTGGTCGAGGTCCAGGACGTCGTACTTTGTCAGCCGCCGCACGACGGCCTCGTACTTGCCGAGCCACCAGGGCTGGATGTTGCCGGCCAGGAGCTGGACCTCGCCGCCGTACCGGCGCGACGCCACGAAGAGCGGCACGAGCGCGTCGCTGAAGTCGTGGAAGTAGTTGCCCAGGTGGCCGCCGAGCGCGAGCACGATGGCCGGGACGCGGTGCGTGACCGTGCACGCGGGCGCCGGGGACAGCGCGGACGTCGAGTCGAGCTGCGTCACCGTGACGTTGGGGATGCCGGTCATGTTGAAGCGGGCGTAGGCCTGGATGCTCCACTCCCGGCGCTCTGGTCGGGACGTCGCCGGCACGAGGGTGACGGTGTGCGCCGTGCCGTTGGTCCGGACGTCACCGAAGACGTCGCAGGTGTAGGAGTAGGGGCTCGCGATGCACACCACCTTGCCGTTGTCTGCTCAAAAAAAAAAAGGCACAGTGATTTGTCAGCTTCACTGATCATTGAGCATTTTATTGATCAAGTGAAATTAATTGATATGTGCCATGCAAATGAATCAAGTCTTAAACTGCATTTCTCTTCCTTCATATAATTGATTTGCACGTGCATATTACATCTTGGCTGATGATGTTAACCGTCCGGTCTAATTTTGATTCCATGTTGTGCGCGTATCTTAAAATGAGGGCATTAGACAACTCAATACATCGACTTAGCTACACAAGAATCTTTAGGTGACCTATGCACAAATTTATATCCTTTTCATGAAGAAGCAAAAACATACTCCCTCTACCCAAAAATAAGTTGTGACACTTATTTTAGAACAAAGGGAGTGTATTCCAAAGTTTGTGCTCCGCCTCTCTACTTCGATACTCCCTCTGTATCAAAATATAAAATGATTTTTGGCTCTATGATAGTATAAAAAACGTCTTATATTTTGATACGGAGGGAGTACCAGAAATATTATATCCTTAAAATCAGTAGCCCCAAGCCTAGTAACAACGTTCCTGCAATTGCCTCTTAGGCCTTGTACAATGCTAGACGCTTAGGAAGGTGCTTAGAGAAATAAACTGGCTTTTTCGTAGCACCGCTGCCTATTTTTATAGGAGAGACGTTTAATTAAACGCATGTCCTGTACAAATAAGCACCAGTGTTTAAAGAAAGCCTGGTTTATTTTTTCAAGCACCTTGCATTGTACAAGGCCTTAGAAAGGAAAACAATTAAGC
The DNA here is from genome assembly GCF_003073215.2 of Triticum urartu. NCBI lineage: Eukaryota > Viridiplantae > Streptophyta > Magnoliopsida > Poales > Poaceae > Triticum > Triticum urartu. The sequence continues at coordinate 8,658,845 of NC_053024.1, forward strand.
TAGCTTAGCCCAGACGTAACCCATTGTTAGCTCCGCAAGGGACGGAGCTGCCTGGACTGGGTCAGCTGACCCCAATGACTTTTACAGATCCTTCACTACATCCTACTACCTCTGTTTTTATAGATGTAAGACGTTTCGACAGTTTAATTTAAACTGCCACAACGTCTCACATTTAGGAGCATAGGATGTACTAAATTAGCACCAAGTGTTGTTTCTTTGTGAAAGTTGAACCTAGTGTAATGTAGATGACGCCATCAGATTTATTTTCTAGCTCCACCCCTACTTAATAGTCAAACCGTGAACTATTTTTTATGTCCAGAAGTCCCTAAAGTAGTAAGATTAGGTTTGGTAGTGCTAGGTCCAATACAAGGAACTTCTTCAGCACAAAAATCCATATGGTCCCTAAAGTGGTCTAGACTCGTTATTTGTCCCGTTGAAAAGTATTTTGACAATGATGTGTGAGTTCATCGCTTAAGCTAGCTCAGCCGAGGGCGTAAACCCGTTGCTAGCTCCACCCCTACTTGAAATAGTCAAACCGTGAACTTATTTTTATGTCGAGAAGTCTCTAAACTCTAAAGTGGTAAGATTTGGTTGGTATTGTTAGGTCCAATTCAAGAAACACCTTCATCACAAAAATCCATATGGTCCCTAAAGTAAAGTGGTCTGGACATGGTCATTTGTCCCGTTGAAAAGTATTTTGACAACGATGTGGGACGGCTTCATGCAAAAATAGGAACAAAAACATGAAACATGAAAAAGGGGAAATAGCTAGGAACAAAAATGCAAAAGAAGGAAAAAGATTGACATGTCAAAGTTTCATGTATTTCTTGAAACTCAACTAATTTGTAGAAAGGGGTAATTGTACTCCTACTGTTTGTTTTAAGGAAGGAACTTACGGGATGACATGGAGGCCCACCATCAAAATGGGGAGGGTGGGGTGGTTTGGAAATCAAGGGGTGTTATTGGGGATAAAGACATATACATCTGTATATTTATTCTGTAAGTCGAGCATTATTATTGTAGAAAATAGGGGCCGTACAAAAAATGTGCTACTATCTTTTTTGGACAAATAGAAAACATTCACACATGAAAAAACTATCCCCCATTTTTATTGTTTATCGTCACAAAAAAACAGATGCTGGCACAGGAATGGACTAAATTCAGACAATTTTGACACTTGAGGGGGGGGGGGGGGGGGGGGGGTTAAATAGCCTAGTTTCATGTATAAAATTGATACAAATACTCGTACTACTAGTGACCAACAGATACGTACTGTGCATCCAGCATTATTACTCGTACTACTAGTGACCAGCATTATTACTCGTACTACTAGTGACCAGCAGATACGTAATGTTACTAATGATTTTCTGGAGGAGTTGGTTTGTCCGGAACGAGCTAGTTCATGCTAAGCCTGCCCCACCTATGGAAGTCTCTCTAAGATTTCTGCAAAGCTATCTGGTGTCCTTGGTTGGTATCAAGCAGAATCCACAGGCTGACCCAGCCAAAGGCAAAACTTATATCGAATGGAAAGATACAGTGAGAAGGGGGGAAAGCGTTGGTGATCAGGACGAACGGAGTTGGACTACGCCCGAGCCGGGGTGGTGCAAATTGAATACTGATGGATCTTTTGTTGCGTCAGAACAAGCGGGTGCGGGCATGATCTTACGTGATCATCGCGGGGCTATCAACTTCTCGTCATGCAGGGTGTTGTTTTCGTGCAGAGACTCCCTTGAGGCGGAGTTGTGCGCGTGTATGGAAGGCTTGTCCCTTGCCTTGCAGTGAAGCGAGTTGCCGATCGTGGTGGAGATGGACTCTATCGAAGTGATCTCTCTCATATCAAGCTTGGATGCGGATCGCTCAGCTTACTCTTCTATTGTTAGAGAGATTAAGCACTTAATGGGTTTAAGGAAGACTTGTATTTCTCATATAGTTAGATCTCAAAATAAAGCTAGTGATTGCTTAGCAAAGTTTGCTAGAACCCAAGGCAGGACCTTGACTTGGTTAGGAGCTGGTCGAGATGAAGTAGTGGAAATAGCATCTTATGATTGTAAAGACATTGTGATTGAGTAATGCAATGCTATTTCTCCCGGAAAAAAAAAGATACATACTGTGCGTCCCAAAGCTAATCGGATCGAATCAGCACAATTATAGCAGCATTAGTGAGCAGGCAGTAGGTACACAGAGTACGTCCGAAAGCTACGCGAATCGAATCAAACCAATATGCTTGTATATATTTTCTTCTAGCAGAGCAGGAACAAAATGCGACATCTCATCACACTAATTGTGCTGCTAGTTTAGTTAGGGGGAAGGAATATTGGACATACCAAACGGCTTGGCCGCACCGTCGTCGTCTCTCTTCCCCACGCCGCGCGCGCGGCCCTCTGCTTTCGGCGGCCCTGCTTTTGGTAAAAACACAGCCCCCTTTCGCTCACTCATTCCATCCATACCATCCCATGCCATGCCATGCCACCGACAGCAAGAAGGAAGATATTTATTTTTACTTACCCGTTTGCTGCTGCTGCTCGTGAGCTGGTCTGGCCTCCGCCTTGCCCTCTCCTTCTCGACCCCCTTGCGTAAATCCTAGTCAATTTAGCCATGATTCCATCAGTCAGAGAGGCACGCCTCACTGTTCCCAAAGACGGGAACAAGTTGACTTAATTGTGTGGGTTCTTTCTTTCCACCACGCCGGCGCCGGGCCCGGGCGGACGGCGAGGTAGCGCGGCATTAATCTCCATGGAACGAATGAACTAACAGCAGTAGTGCTTGAAATTGGACGGCTGAGAATTATAGGGCAGGGGGTGGCGATGGGTGCTCACCTGCTTCGCCGGCGCCGGGGGACTTGACGGCCTGATGCTTCCTGTGCGGCGGCGTCGTGGGGACAGCTGCTGCAGATGAACAGTCAAGAACCGATAGAAGGAACCAATTGGGACAGTGAGCGATGTAGTAGCGGAGGGAGAAGAGCACGCACCGACGGGGGAGGTGACGGCGAACTGCTGGGAGACGACGAGGTAGGTGAGGAGCACGAGGAGAAAGCCGGCGACGAAGCACAGGTTGAGGTGCCTCTGCGCCCAGCTGCTCAGCAGCCCCCTCCCCCCCGCCGCCGGCGCCGCCTGCTTCGCGTCGACGCTGACCATCTCCGCCTCCGCCTCCTCCTCTGTCTACCGGCCGCGGCCGGGTTGGATCCTTCCTTCCTTCCGGCGGTGCGCCGCACGGGTTTCTTGCTCCCTTGAGTGGCCGACTGGCGTGGCTGCTGGTTCACATGGGGTGGGAGAAAGCCAGATGATAGCTGGGGACGGGACGGGACACAAGGCTACAAGCGAGACGGTGTTGCATGCAGATGCAGAAGCAGTGTGGCAGTGGAGACTTCTTTGGCTTCGATTGGGGTTCCAAAGCCTCCGCGTCCGCTCGTTTTATCGGTGGTCATTTGTACCCATCCGGCCAGCCGGGCGGCCCCTTTTGCACTTACGCCCCTAGCAGTACACTACAGTGCACATAGCACCCAACCGAGCGGCTCGATGGAGAGCAATTAACTCGAGACGTGAGCGGTGAGCCCCCCCCTCCTCACCTCGCTGGCCACGCATGTGTCCTCCCGTCCTGCCCCATGCATCCGACCCCAATCATTCATCTCACTCTCGAGTCTCAACCATCCCGACCGTGACTCCACCGACGAAACGTGTCTGTCTTTCTTTATTTCTTTTATTTTATCATTAGTATTACAAAAATGTACCACTAGTATACGAAAAAAAATATACTGGCGACCAGCGAATCGATCACAAGTGCAAAAGGAAACAGTGACAAACACGCTCTGCAGCACAGATTAGGAAGCAAGTGACACCTCACCTCACCTGGGATGGGCCTCCTGAACAGAAATGAGAATCCGAGTTGCGGTGAATTATGGGCTGCTGCCTGCTTGGATGGAGTGATCTCATTGGTTAACGCCGTACATGGTCCGTAATGGTCTACGCGAGATTTGGCCAACCGGCGAGGGGATATGCGCGAAAACATGTGTTCCTGTCTGTCAGTCAGCCTGTACTTGCTCCCATGTCTCATGATTAGCACTCCACTAATGCGTTTCCTATCCTATCAACTCTCCAACGCTAACCCAATGTGGACCCAGATACCGCCAAACCTCCGTGTTTCTTTCTTTGGAACCGCCATTCGCTCCGCTTTATAAATAAAACCACACCGTCAAACGGTACATGGTGTTGAGAAAATCATCATAAAGACTGATTGTATGTGGCTTGGTCGGGGTCTCTGGCTTTAGATGTTAGGCTTGGTGCGATGTCTGTTTGGTATTAGGATCGGACCATCGGCACTCCTTCATCAGGTAGATAGCAGCAGCGATAGTTGTTGCTAAGATAGTGCCTTCAGACTATCTGATGTACTATTTTGTAAGGTCTTTGTGAATAATTAATAAAATGGCTGCATGCATCGCTCAGATGCAGAGGCCGGGGATAATCCTCCTTTTCTAAAAAAAATCATAAAGACCGATCGAAAGAAAACCCAACATAACACGCCAAACACGCAATCAGGACTATGCTACTAGACGCCTCCAGCAAGCAGCCGAGATGAAGCACAAGAGAGGCCGGACCACCACAGGACGCAACCAAGGTTGGCAAATGAAGCTCCAAATCATCACGAATACACCGTGGCGACCCAGAGAAACCCACACTCAACGGCGATGCCGTTGTCACCGTGACACCCCGAGTGGACAAAGGTAATCTCACCTTGAGCGTCGGCAAAGGGTGGGGAGAGATGATCTCACCGTTGCCACCTCGAATCCTGCCTTTTCCGCCGCCTACACGATCTCAGGCACGTTCACGAACTTCCGGTAGTGGCCATAGTGGAGCAGCTTCAGATGCGGTTTCCTCTTCTACTGGTCCTCCGGCGGGCTTGGGGTAGGGTGTAGGCCTCGCGGAGGAAGGCGGTGAAGTCGACCATGGAGGCGGGGGGGGGGGGGGGGTGGGGGCGAGGGGGGGGGGGGGGGGGGGGGGCGTTGGGGACCAGCTCCGGCACGATGTCAAACTCCTTGTGCATGCGGAGCCCGACGGTGACAATCCGGAAGCACCGGATCTGATCGTCATGGTCGAGGTCCATGACGTCGTACTTGGACAGCCGCCACACGATGGCCTTGTACTTGCCAGGCCACCACAGTTGAATGTTGCTGGCCAGGAGCTGGACCTCGCCGCCGTACCGCCGCGACGCCACGAGCAACGGCACCAGCGCATCGCTGAGCTCGTGGAAGTAGTTGCCCGTGAGGCCGCTGAGCGTGAACACGATGGCCGGGACGCGGTGCGTCACCGTGCACGTCGGTGATGGTCACCTCGGTCGGAAGACGGAGCCCTTAATTATGCTCAGCAATCGATGATACACCATTCAAGAGACCATGTGCAAGTATTGCTACCACTTGAAACAATGGAGATTCAAAAATGTTGACCTTGAAGAGAAGGAGTTGAATGCCGATGCAAGGATGGTCGTGCATGTCGTCCATCTTAGGATGTTGAAGCCCTTGAAGGAGCAGTTGGAGATGGCCAAGAAGGAAGCGGATGGCGAGGAGGAGCCGGCAACTGAGTGAGCGTGGAGGCTCAAATAGCCGGTCTAGCAGGGCCAACAAATCCCCCTTTTTCTGCTCGGACAGTCGGACTGGGATACTTTTGTCATCGGGCATGTCAAAACTATGAACATCGACCTTTTAGTTGCAATTGGACGCTATGTATTTGAATTTGAAATTGGCAGGATATGGACGGATGTTTAGGGCATGCGGTTGGATGGCTGGCTCCTCACCCATATCTATAGATTGGTCTGAACCAATGCGCTCACGGATACCATCTTCATTTGAGCTCGGCGTTGGAGATGTCCTAAATGCATCAAACTTATGTGGTATACCATTAGGCATTCAAGCTGGTGACCATACGTATTGACATTGCGATGCTGGTACAAGTTGGACACAAGGTGGATGACTAGCCATGCAAGGCGCACAAAAGTGCAGTAAAAGAAAAGACATTTAATTTTTCTGGTCATGAAGAGAAAAAACAACAATTTTTATTTCCTTGACAATTGCGACGTGTGAGGTTGTTTTTTGTCGAAATCATACCTCGATGAAGATACCATATGAAAATTTTAACTTTTAGTGATACTTTTAACCCTTTTTTTTTTGTTATTGTCCACTCGAACTTAGTGTCTGCAGGCATCCCGTAGATACTTGTCTACCTAAATACCCCACGTCCTGGCAGATTACTGTGGTATTCGTCCCGGGCCTTGCGTCAGCTGGATCGAATCCAAGCAGTCTAAAAAGGTGTTGCCATGACGAGGAAGGAGGACCAACCAAATTCGTCTTGAGTCTTGACAAATTCTCCCTCCGTCCCAATTTAATACAAAGTTAAGTTATTTATTTTGGAATGAAGGGAGTACATTAAATGGGACGTGCACAACACATGGGCGATGTATGAATTCTATCGCGAACAATGCGACAAAAGGTTGGACATTGTTCACGAAGCCTTTTTGCTATCACTTTGCCAACAATTCTGGTTTTATAGTAATCCAACCTATACAGGTGTGAAAACCTTTTGGCAGTAGGAAAAAAAGAGCACATATAGTAACAAAATGGATCCGTAGTTGACTTGATTAATTTTCATGTGAGTGAGAATTGGCAAAAACGATGTATTAACAGCTTCCAATGCAACTTTTCGTTGAGTTTTGGCGCAGTACGAAGTTTCAAACCCTTGATTTGTTCAGTAACTCCTTACCAAACACATTGCATCTATTGAAACAAGTTAATTTTTCTATTCACTTGAGGTAAATAAATCAACCAATATACCAGCAATTCTTCTATGTATGTATGCTCCACCCAATTCAGAGGCCGCAGAATGCCCCGAATTTGTACCAACAAAAAAAAAACAAATTCTCTGTGGCCGATGCAATCTTCTACTTCTGCCGGAGATGTTCGATGGCCAACGCGAGCGTGGGCGCGAAGCGCTCCACGTCGACGCGCACGTCCTGCTTGCCGAGGTAGTACTCGGCGACCTTGTCCCAGCCGCTCCGGTGCACCGACTCCGGGTCCTTGATCACGGGGTGGTCCGGCCCCAGCATCTCCAGCAGCGTGCTCTCCTCCGACGTGATGCTGTACTCGAGGTACCGGAGCCCCATGTCCGCCACGGGGTCGCCGAAGTCCACCTTCGCCATCCGCTCAAGATTGCCGTACGGCACCACCTGGATCACCACCGCCCCTGTGGGCATGAACACTGCGTTGGTCAGCCCGGCGCCGTGCACGCCCAGCAGCACGTCGAACGAGTTCACCGACCGGGCCAGCTCCTCCACCTGCACGTCGAACCGCGGGTCCGCTATGGCCACCTCGAACCCGGCATTCTCCGCCGCCTTCACGATCTCCGGCACGTTCACGAACTTCCGGTAGTGGCCACGGTGGAGCAGCATCAGCCGCGGCTTCCTCTTCTCCTGGTCCTCCGGCGGGCTGATGCCCTTCATCAAGCTGACGGGCGCGACGCGCGGCAGGGAGTATGTCTCGCGGAGGAAGGCGGTGAAGTCGACCATGGAGAGGGGTGTGCCGCCGGGGACCAGCTCCGGCACGATGTCGAACTCCTTGTGCATGCGGAGCCCGACGGTGACGCTCGGGAAGCACCGGATCTGATCGTCATGGTCGAGGTCCACGACGTCGTACTTGGAAAGCCGCCGCACCACGGCCTCGTACTTGCCGAGCCACCACGGCTGGATGTTGCTGGCCAGGAGCTGGACCTCACCACCGTACCGCCGCGACGCGATGAACAGCGGCACCAGCGCGTCGCTGAAGTCGTGGAAGTAGTTGCCCGTGAGGCCGCCGAGCGCGAACACGATGCCCGGTATGTTGTGCGTCACCGTGCACGCCGGCGCCGGGTACTCCGCCGAGGTCGAGTCGAGCTGCGTCACCGTGACCTCCGAGATGCCGGACATGGTGCGGCGGGCGTAGGGCTGGATCTTCCACTCCCGGCTCTCCGTCTGGGTCGCCGGGACGAGGGTGACGGTGTGCGCCGTGCCGTTGGTCCGGACGTCGCCGAAGACGTCGCACGTGTCGGAGAAGGGGCCCTCCGTGGTGCACACCACTTTGCCGTTGTCTGTATAGCACACAAAAGATGAGCAAAAGATACACAAATCATGAAGCATTTCCTTCCTTGTGAAAATATAAAGAAAATTCCAATCAGCAAAAAAGAATGATTAATCGACCATTTTTGTTGAAGATGCACTGATAAATCAAATTAAATCCTGGAACTAAATCAGGAAAAATCAACTAACTTTTGTGTTGTGAAGTCCCGTAAGTGGTCAACTTTTCTTTCCACCCAAGACTTTCTCATACTTGGTTGGTGTTGTTAGGTCCGATGCTAGAACATTTCAACACAAAAGTCCCTAAATTCCCCAAAGTAGTCAACACTTGGTCCGATGCCCCATTGAAAATTCTTTGGGAAAAGCATAAATATTATTTAAAAACTCAATTCAATTGAAAAAATAGAGGAATTTTTTTTTGAAGATAGGACATAAATATGAAAATGTTATTTGTTTGGAGACTACAAGTTCTCAATGAAAATTTAGTAGGAAAAAAGTTGAAGATTTAGTAGAAAACATGGTGGAAATGTAAAGTTGGAAAACTGAAGAACGAAAGTGCAATTTTAGAAGAAGAAAAAAGACGTAATAACAAACAAAAGTTATAGAAAAGTATGAATATTTTGAAAATGAAACAGAGTGAGAAAGCAAACCTAGTATTGACGAATCCCAAGAATTACATAGCTTCCCAAACTTTGTTCTTTGTTCTTTTGCTTTTATAAATTCATCATATTTTTTTCAGTTACTTATTAATTACTAGAACATTTACATCGTATTTCCCCCCTTTTTATTATAAGGAAAACAGCTTATTCGGTTGCCATGCATGCATGCGAAACTGCTGCCACGTCATTGTCAAAACAGCTCCGAGTGGAACAAGGGACAAAATGCAGATGATTTTCACACTTGAGGGGCCCAGCTTAAAATATGGCAATTGCCTAGTTTCATACTCCGTCCCAAAATTTTTGTCTTAGATCTGTCTAGATACGGATGTATCTAATACTAAAGCGTGACTTGATACATCCGTATTTAGACAAATTTAAGATAAGAATTTTGATACGAAGGAAATAGTAAAAAAGAATGATTAAATAACATGAATGATGGTCCAAACATGCTAGTGGCCATACACGTACGTAGACATACGTCCGGAAGCTAATCGAATCGAATCAAGACATTTATATACAGTATTTCCGAGCAGGAACAAATGCGTCATCACATCACAGCACATTGATTTTGCTTGTTTAATTAGGGGAATGAATATTGGGACGTACCGAGCGGTTCGGCAGCGGTGTCGTCTCTTTTGGGGGGCTCTTGCTCCGTCGCCACCGTGTCTTCCGGCTTCTTCCATTCCGGCTCCGCATCTGGCAAAACAACGGCTCGCTTTCGTTCATTGTTCCATCCATCAATTCATTTGAAAATGCAGGTAGAGATCAACCGTTCTACTTCTACTAGGAGAAGATACGAGAATACTATGCCACTGGTGAAGTCTGAAGCAGCTTGTAATCGGAGTATATGTATGCATTTACCCGGCTGTTGCTGCTGCTGCTGCTCCTCCTCATTTGGAGTTTCATCACCGGAAGAAGCGTCCACAGGTTTCGTCTCCGCCTTCTCCTCTACTCGAGCCTCCGGCGTCCCTGGATTAGGAGATTACCATGGCGCGATCAGATCAGTAACAAAGCGGACGCATGAGCAGATCGATCGACGTTCCCAACATGCTGACTTGGAACGAATTCTTAACCGAGTAGTAAATTAATTTTGATTGGGAACTACTAGGACGTAGCGTGAATCGAATCCTCACCTGTTTCGCCGGCGCCGGGAGCGCTGATCGCCTGCTTCCGGTGCGGCGTCATCGTGGGCACAGCTGCAGATGTACATGGAGAATTAAGCAATGGAACAGTCGAGCGACGTGCTAGCTAGGCGCGAGGGAAGATTTGTTGGTCGGTCAACCACGTGCGTACTGTACGTACCTTCCGGTGAGGTGATGACGAACTGCTGGGTGACGACGATGTAGGCCAGGAGCACGAGCAGGAAGCCGGCGACGAAGCCGAGGTTGAGGTACCTCTGCGCCCAGCTCCTCACCAGCCCCTTCCCATGCTTCCCCTCGCCGGCGCCCATCTCCCTTTCCTCTGTCCCTCCTGGCCGGCACCTCGGCGTGTACACAACAGGCAATCCTCTCGTGCGACCGGCGACCTGTTCCGTCACCGCGCACGAGGCCGGCGACGCGGTCGAGCTTTCTTCTTCTTCTCTTCCTCCGCCCCTTGTTTCTTCGTCGACGGTAGACAACTTTACATGAAGATAGAAGAGAGACGGGGACAGAAATGCGGGAGGCGTAGTTGCGGTGTAGGACTTGGCTTGAGGCTGCTGCTGGCTTTCTCCTCCCTTCCCTTTTGTACCCATCTGACCAGGTGGCACCTTTCGCAGTTGCACCCTTGGGAGAGCAACCAATTTGCACCGGCGGTTGACCGGCGACGAGGCCGGATAGTTGCTCGTGCCTGGGCGAGGTCGGCCTATGATTGGGGGTTGGTTGGGCCCGTGATCTGTCCATCATCACTTGTACTTAGGCACGTCGCTGGTTTATTTTACGGGAGCGTCTAGGAAGCAGTCGGGTGCTCCCTAGCGTTTCCTGGCAGCCATCCAGAAAAGGTAATTTTCTGTCCCTTCTGTTCAGGATAGGAAAGTACCTGGCCCCCGCTCCTGATTCCCGCAGCCACACATCGAGCGGGCAAATCACCTGGTCCTCCCTTTCGTCCGATCCCTCCCCCACCCCTGTGCATCTTCTTTTCTCCTTTCTCCTCACCTAACCCCCAGCCCCATCTTCTTCTCTCCCAAGCAAAGAAGGACAGCACGCCCTTCCCCTCACCACTTCCAGATCTAAGAAAACCATCACAGCCATCCAATGGCGGCTCCATTGATGTTTCTTCTCTAGGCGCCTTGTTCCTGATTGCCTTGCAAAAAGGCAAAAAAACAAGGCAAAAAGGTTAGATTTAGCTCATCTTCCAGATCCCCTTCCTCTTTCCCCACGATTTGTACAAGGCTTCAGTTGTGCAAAACATTGTGTAAAAAAGATGTGATGTTAAGTATGTTTAGTCTGCTGTTTGGGCAAGTTTCAGCCCCCTGATTTGGGCAAATTTAGTCTGATGTTAAGCATCATATTTCTTCCCAGTTTTCAAAATCTATTTGCAAATCTGTTGCATATGAACACATTTATAAATCTGTAGGTGCTGATAGTAAATGCTGACAAGAATATTAGGAAAATATAATGCCTTAAGCAAGAAAAACAACTGAGCAAAAAACAGTACTTATAAGAGGATGAGAAACAAACAGATCATGATCTATTTCTGATGTGTTCCGGTTCTATTAATTGCTTATAACCGTGCAAAAATAAACATTCTGTTTGAGCAAAAACAGTGCTATAATGAGGCAACTAAGTATATGTCTGCACAAAACTTTGAAAACTTATGCCATGGCAAAACATGAACACTTTTGAAACTTATAAGACAATGAATACTAACATCACTATGGCTTATTGGAGCAACTTACATTATAGGATTAAGCAAAAAAGCATAATGATGTCAAGGCAACTCTTGAAGAAACTAGAAAAAGATTCCTCTTGGACATTTGTTTCCATTATTCCTTGATTTCGATAGTGAAAACACACTAGAAGAAAATAAATGTAACTAAACTTGCAACTAAAAAACAAGAGACAGTTGCGTAGTACAATTTACCTTTGTTGTATCATATCCTTCACCATGATCCAAAAAAAGTTGGAAAGTTGCCAGGATACAGTGGCAAAATTATTAGTATTTCATCCTGCAAAAGAAGGAAAAAGCCAACAAGAAAATCCATATACCAACAACTATCTCAGCTGCGAAACATTACTTCAAAACATACTAAGCATATCCAAAAACACACAAACTTGCTGCTGTAAAAGATGAAACCTAAAAATGTCAACTTAAGTTCTTTCTAACACACAAACATAAGTACTGAAAGCAGAAATAGTCTGAATATAAAAGAGCAATCATGCCCATAATTCTAACTTAAGTTTTTCCTAACACTAAACATGCTCTAATCTCTCTGAATTGGGAGTGAATTCCATTCTGAAGACACTTCAAAGTAGCACTTCTATGGCAGTATGCTTGCTTCCCCAAAATCAAATGTTGCCTGCGTTTAAAGAAAAATAAAATAAGAAAAATATATTATGAAACACAAAAAACAAAAAGCCTATGTTATGTTTATATGTACAAACATGGTTCATTAATACAAAAAAAACCATGCATATCCTGAAAATAATATATTGCCTGGCATATATAGTTTGACTTGCCTGATTATATGGTTTGGGTTGCCTGATAGTGAACTTTGAATTGCCTGGTTATGTTCAATTGCTATCTTGTGAATCTGGTGTGCTTGCGTTGCTGTGTTCTTTGCTTGCCTGAGTTTAGTGTGATACTAGCTTGCCTCAACAACGTAAAAATTGCTTTAATTTTTCTGGTTGAAAAAATGCACAGGTTGAACATGATTGAGCTATTTTTGTGTGCTTTGGTGGGTGAGCTATTGGCTTGCCTGTATTTACTGTGCTATTTGCTTGCATTCCTCTGCTGACTTGCTTTACTTTTTCCCATATTCTCAATAAATAAACAGGTTGACAATGATTGACCTGAATGAAGAACCAGCTGAAAATAATGATGATCCATTATACTGTACACAACATGCTGCTGGAAATGCAGAATTTGTGGCGGAATCACCTAATCCCCCTATCATCCAAAGAGTCGATGGTGCTGCTACAGAAGCAATGGAGATAGATGGGCAGTCAAGTCATGGGGGCTGTGCTCCGGGCAGTACACAAGTACCTGCAGCTATAGCAGCTGGGAGTGATGCTCATACCCTTGATCGCTCAGGTGCTGCAGGTGATACCGGTGGCACTGTTGGTAATGGTTTGGGTGCTGAAAATGATGATGAGGCTTGGTCACAGCCCAAGGAGCCTTACGTGGGTATGAGGTTCGATACTTTGGAAGATGCCCAGGTGCATTACAATGCATATTCCTTGCAAATGGGGTTTTCAATCAAAATGAATAGTTCAAGGAAGGATCTCAAAACCGGGGAGTTGATAAAACAACAGTTTGTTTGCAACAAGTTTCGGAAGCCTGATGTTGATGACGGAGGGGCAGAAAAGATTCCCGTGCTAGATGACATTGTTGAGCAAGCAAAAGATGATAATGAAGATGAGGCTATTGTCTTTCTTGATGATGATAGTAAAGGCAAAAGGAGGAGCAAGAAATGAAAAAGAGATAAAATTGTGCAAACTGATTGTAAAGCTAAGATGATTGTGAAGGTAATAGATGGCAGATGGGAAGTGATCTACTTTGTTAGCGAGCACAACCATCCGTTGGTTGACAAGCCATGTTTGACTAAGTATTTTCGATCACACCAAGGGATCCCGCCAGAAGAAAGGGCCTTCCTTACTCATCTTCATAACTGCAATTTAACTACAGGTATTGAACCACACCCACCTTCCCCCTATCTTCTAACTTTAAGATCCTGGACATGCCTACTGGTTGTGTGTTTCTTAGCCTATCAACAAGTACCTGTTTTTGCTTGAAACATGTCACTGATTTGCTTCAAACAAATGCCTTAGTTGCTTGATAGTGCCACTAAATTGCTTACAACAGTACAAAAAAGACATAAAATGTCTGATTTGTTTCTGGATGCTGGACTTGCCTAATGTTTACCTGTTTGTTGCTCAATGCAAAGTTCCTGCTTGCCTAGTTTTTTTATAAAACAAATTTGGTGTTGAATCTGAACTTTCCTATGGTTAGTCTCTTTGTAGCTAAAATGTACAATAGTACTTGTTTCTGGATGGGGTCAACTTGCCTATGATTGAAATTTGTATTGCTCACTAAATGCATAGTTACCCCCCTGGTTTGTTTTGTGTATTTTGCTCATGTGTTGCCTGGGGCATATGGGTTGTAGTTCTTGTATAGCTTCATGAATTGCCCAAGCTTTGCATTTGAGTTGCTTTGCTGAAAACAGAAAAGAAACTATTTTTGGCACTGTTTTTGTGTAGAAAAAGTATTGACCACCATTGTGACTTCATGTCAACAGGTCGTATGATGCACATCATGTCAGATTTCTATGGGACAAAACTCATTGTACCTTATGACACTAAACACATTACAAACCTCAAGACGCTCTTGAACAAGGATGATACAAAAGAAGGGGATATGATAGAGACAGTTGCTTACTTTAAAGATCAGCAGAGAGAGGATCCAGATTTTTTTACAAGATAAAATATGATGAGGAAGACAGGGTTGAGAATATTTTCTGGGTCGATGGTGCAGCAAGGAAGGCGTACGTGGAATCTTATCATGATTGTATCTCCTTTGACACAACGTATATGACTAACATGTACAACATGCCCTTTGCGCCATTCATTGGGATTAACAGGCATGGGCAGTCGTTCATGTTGGGTTGTGGCTTTGTTAGGCAAGAGTTGGCATCGAGCTTTGATTGGCTATTCCAGACCTTCCTTGAGGCAATGCATAATGTAACACCCACCAACATCATAACCGACCAAGACATCGCAATGGCACAGTCAATTAAAAAGATCTTTCCTACAAGTGTGCACCGCTGTTGCCGCTGGCATATTATGAAAAAAGCACAAGAAAAGCTTGGAGGATTGCTGGGGCGAAACCCTGGCTTGTCCAAAGATTTCAACAACTGTGTTGACTTCAGCTTGACGCCGGAAGAATTTGAGGCAGGGTGGTGTGAGCTGATGATGAAGTATGAGGCTATGACTGACTCCCACTTCGAGAATCTATACAAGTACAGAGAGACATGGGTGCCATGCTACTTCAAGCACCAATTCTTCCCTTTCTTGCAGTCAACTCAACGCAGCGAGGGGTTCAACGCTGTCCTTAAGCGATATGTGAACCCACACAAGTCCATTTTGAACTTTGTGAAGCAATATCAGAAAATCCAACACACATACTAGTCCGGGAGGGTTCAAAAGACTACAGGCCAGGACATTTACAGACTGAAATGTGGTCATCTTACCCAATAGAGAAGCAGGCGTACGGTTCGTATACTAGGGACTTGTACGAGAAGTTTCGTGATGAGTTTCAGTTGACTACAAGGTACAATGTGCGATCGCATGGTGAAAACTTGTATGAGGTTTACCCCAATCAAGAGTGGGTTGCCAAATATGGTTCTAGGGGCTATTTTGTCACGGTGGAAGCTAGTGCTGGAGACTACAGATGTGACTGCTGCAAGATTGAGAGGGACGGCATGCTTTGCTGCCATATCTTGAAAGTTTTCAACCAACTTGGTGTTGATGAAATCCTAGCGCAGTACATACTTAGAAGATGGACACCTATGGCAATTCCCAACGCACCCCCTGCTGTCGAAGAGCAACCTGATGAGATGCCACCACAATCAAAAAAGGAACTCAGGCATGCAAATTTGATGATGGATTTTGGTAGTATTGCCCGGGTTGCTAGTGCGTCAGATGCTGCGATGGATATTGTAAAGAAACATATGCGTGGTGCGCGTCATGAAATCAAAAATCTCAACATGTCAAAGAAAAAGAAACCGACAGCACCAACAAGTGGGCCCTCTGGTGGTCCTCCACCATCAGTTGATGGTTCTGCACCACAACCGAGTAACTCTCTGGCAACTGGTGGCCCTGCGGTGCGTCCTGGAGGGCCTTCACAAGCCCCTTCTGGACCTAGGCAGCAGCGACCTACTTCTGCGCCACCACCGAGAAACACTCAGGCAACTAGTGGCCCTGCAGTGCGTCGTGATGAACCTGCACAAACCTCTTCTGGACCTAGGCAGCAGCGACCTACTTCTGCAACGCGGAGAAAAAACGTGCCAAACCTAACTGGCAACTCTATGAGTGAGGATGGACACCAACAAACAGCATTCGGGGCTGCAGCGACGCAAAAAGGGGCTATACCACTACCCATGAGCCCTCCCACACAAGGCTGCCGGCCTGTACAGCAACTGTCAGGATATGTGCCACTGAACAGTGGAGCAGCGCCGCACCTTTCAAGGGGCTCAACAATGACAAGGCCTGTGCAAGCGCTAAGAGGAGCTGCGCGACCTCCTATGGGTCCTAGACCAGCAATTTGGCCTACACCACAAACTATGGGGGCTATACAACCACCGCGGGGGCCTAACGCAGCAAACACAACCTATGTGGCTGGTCCTGGACTGGCACCATTGCCTGCATCAACAGCAACACTGGATGGCTGGATTGGGCAGCATCCAGGGTCTTCAACAACACAAGAAGAAAATGCCAATGCAATTTCATCTCCTACTGCGCAAGCTCCTGGTGGATATGCGCACCAGCCGCTCAGTATGGCATCTCTACATGCAGCTGTTGCAGCCGCACAAGGTACTATGATGGTTGAACCAAAGTTTGGAAGACCTGCTACCACACTTGGCCCTGCAATTCCTAGAGACCCTCCAAAATCAACAACAAAAGGGAGGGCAAAGTCAAAAAGAATTCAATCAGCACTTGAGCTGCATCCGAAGAGAAAGAACAAGTGCAGCTATTGTGGTTCTTTTAACCACAATGGTGCAAGCTGCCCGACCAGATTGGTGTAATGGTCACACAGTGACCAGATGGCTGAAAAAGATGTGTCGAATGGCATTGACGAGTTAAACTATTTGTGGGTCTGTATGTTTGAACATCCTAAACTATTATTTATGGTTTACGGTTTCTTGTGGCTGACTTGCCTCACACTAGAGTTTTGAGTTGCCTGGTTATAAGTTTTGAGTTGCCTATTGTGTGCTTTGAATTGCCCCGCAAACACCCTTGCCCTCCCCATAATAGTCGAAAACTTACATACATAAGATTCTGCAATGCTATAAAATGCAACAATTCCCTGGTTATGTAATGATCATACTATTTGTCTTTCATTTGTCTTTTATGGGTTCTTCTGAATAACTTGCCTCAAATTAAAGCTTAAATTGCCTGTTTATGCAATAGAGTTGCCTGGTCCAAGTTGTTACACAGGCAACTCCTCCCCCGGCACTCCAAAAATTCACAAAAGAGCAAAAGAAACAACACATGCATTTACATGGATGTAGCGCGCGTGAGGGGAGAAAAAACTGACCTATGCTAACTTGAGTATGGTTTTCCATGGAGCATTGTTGTTGGTGTTGTCAACCCACGTGTTAGTCAATTGTTTCCTGATGTTTGGAATATCCTCAGCTGTGAATTTTGGAACAGCCCTTGCCTCCCAACCGTTTGCTATCGTCAGAGCAAAAACACCACAGTCGAACCTAAACAAAAAATTGAAAAAAAAACTGGATGCTTACTCTATGTAGTATTGTGTCGCTTGTAAAAAACTGAACAAAACCATAGTTAAATATGTGAAAAGAAGTGGATGCTTACTCATTATTTTGTTTTGGAACGTCGATGTTGGTAATCCCAAACTCATCTAGCGAGACGCGGGAACTGGCGTAATGCTCTTCCCGTAGAGACCGAAAACTTGCAACCATTTTCCTTGCGCAAACATCTAAAGACTTGTTTTTGAGCGTCCTCTAAGAATCAAGAGTTTCATAACGTTGATCCCTTATATTCACGTTAAAAATCCAGTAACGATTGCCTGTTTTAGGTTTTGTCTTGTCGATGTTCTCTAACACTGGGAACATAATCTGTTAGAAAAAACAAAAATGGGGTTAGTAAAAAAATACAATACTAGAAACTGGATGTAAGCAATTTTTTCTGTGTGCTCTCACAAATTAAGAAATGGACTGAAGAAGCAAAAATGCACATGCCAGTTTTGTGCTAGTGTGAGTAATTTGCCAAAAATAGAAGATGCATAGGCAACTTATCTGCTTGTGTAAGCAACCAGCCAAAAATGCACAGGCAAGTTGTGCAAAAAAATGTAAGCAACTTGCCACAAAAAAGCAATTAAGAAATGGACTGAAGAAGCAAAAATGCACATGCCAGTTTTGTGCTAGTGTGAGTAATTTGCCAAAAACAGAAGAT
>NC_053024.1:8677926-8783950 GCF_003073215.2 Triticum urartu
AACTACTAAGCACTTACTATAAATAAAATAAAGTAGCACTTACTAAAAATAAACTACTTCTATAGTAAAATAAAGTAGTTTTATTAAATCAACTATTTCAGCTACTAAGCACTTACTATAAACAAAATAAAGTAGTACTTACTAAAAATAAACTAGTTTAACTAGCTAGTTCTATTATTTTTCTAACTAATTCTATATAACACTTACTAAAAAACATCTAGTTCAACTAATCTAAAATGCACACTAACCTAACATCTAATGCACTAACCAAAATCAGAGAATGTTCAAATAAAGTAGTATTGCTTGGTTTTTTTAAAGAAATGTTCAAATACATATATGAATTTTTTTTGAAAAAAGAGAGCTGTGGCGGCGGCACACAGCGGGGCCGGCCGGCGAGGGCGACAACGACGGTAGGGGCAGCGGACGGTGTCCGCTGCAGAGGATCCAGGCGGGCACGCGGTGGCAGGGCATGGGCAACGGCAACGGCGTGGGCGGTGGTGTTGGGAAACGTAGTAATTTTAAAAAAAATACTACGCACACGCAAGATCATGGTGATGCATAGCAACGAGAGGGGAGAGTGTCGTCCACATACCCTCGTAGACCGAAAGCGGAAGCGTTAGAACAATGCGGTTGATGTAGTCGTACGTCTTCACGGCCCGACCGATCAAGCACCGAAACTACGGCACCTCCGAGTTCTAGCACACGATCAACTCGATGACGTCCCTCGAACTCCGATCCAGCCGAGTGTCGAGGGAGAGTTCATTCAGCACGACGGCATGGTGATGATCTTGATGTTCTACCGTCGCAGGGCTTCGCCTAAGCACCGCTACAATATTATCGAGGAGGACTATGGTGGAGGGGGGCACCACACACGGCTAAGAGATCAAGAGATCAATTGTTATGTCTATGGGGTGCCCCCTGCCCCTGTATATAAAGGAGCAAGGGGAGGAGGCGGCCGGCCTGGGAGAGGCACGCCAAGGGGGAGTCCTACTCCCACTAGGAGTAGGACTCCTCCTATTTCCTAGTAGGAGTAGGAGAGGGGGAAGGAAAGGGAGATGAGGAGAAGGAAAGAGGTGGCCGGCCCCCTTGCCCTAAACCAATTCGGTTTGGGCCTTGGGGGGACGCGCCCCTCACTCCCCTTGCTGCCCTCTATTTCCACTAAGGCCCATGTAGGCCCATTAAGCCCCGGGGGGGTTCCGGTAACCCCTGGTACTCCGGTAAAATCCTGATTTCACCCGGAACACTTCCGACATCCAAATATAGCCTTCCAATATATCAATCTTCATGTCTCGACCATTTCGAGACTCCTGGTCATGTCCGTGATCACATCCGGGACTCCTAACAACCTTCGGTACATCAAAACTCATAAACTCATAATATAATTGTCATCGTAACTTTAAGCGTGCAGACCCTATGGGTTCGAGAACTATGTAGACATGACCGAGACACGTTTCTGGTAAATAACTAATAGTGGAACCTGGATGCTCATATTGGCTCCTACATATTCTACGAAGATCTTTATCGGTCAAATCGCATAACAACATACGTTGTTCCCTTTGTCATCGGTATGTTACTTGCCCGAGATTCGATCGTTGGTATCCCAATACCTAGTTCAATCTCATTACCGGCAAGTCTCTTTACTCGTTATGTAATGCATCATTCTGTAACTAACTCATTAGCTACATTTCTTGCAAGGCTTATAGTGATGTGCATTACCGAGAGGGCCCAGAGATACCTCTCTGACAATCGGAGTGACAAAACCTAATCTTGAAATACGCCAACTCAACATGTACTTTTGGAGACACCTGTAGAGCTCCTTTATAATCACCAGTTACGTTGTGACGTTTGGTAGCACACAAAGTGTTCCTCCGGTAAACGGGAGTTGCATAATCTCATAGTTGTAGGAACATGTATAAGTCATGAAGAAAGCAATAGCAACATACTAAACGATCAAGTGCTAAGCTAACGGAATGGGTCATGTCAATTACATCATTCTCCTAATGATGTGATCTCGTTAATCAAATGACAACTCATGCCTATGGTCAGGAAACATAACCATCTTTGATTAATGAGCTAGTCAAGTAGAGGCATACTAGTGACATTAAGTTTGTCTATATATTCACACATGTATCATGTTTCCAGTTAATACAATTGTAGCATGAATAATAAATATTTATCATGATATAAGGAAATAAATAATAACTTTATTATTGCCTCTAGGGCATATTTCCTTCAGGCGGACGGCGACGGCATGGGCGGCGGACGGCGACGGCGTGGGCTCCGGGGCGGGGGCGAGGCGACGGCGTCCGGAAGCCTAGCGGCGTCGAGGAGGTCTCCGCGCGCGTCGTCGGGGGTGAACTGCAAGATGAAAACCAAAATTTTCACAAGTGTGCCTTATATACATGAAGCTTTAGTCCCGGTTCTTGTCACGGACCGGGACCAATGCACCCTTTTTGTCCTGGTTGGTACCACCAACCGGGACCAAAGGCCTCGTTTCAATAGCCCAAAGGACGGTAAACAGAGACCTTTGGTACCGGTTCTTAGCACTAACCGGGACCAATGCCCCTCTTTGGTCTCGGTTGGTGCCACCAACCGGGACAAAAGGTCGTGTGCTGGAACTGGCGTGGTGCGGTGCGATGTTTAGTCCCACCTCGCTAGCCGAGAGGGGCTCTAAGTGGTTTATAAGCCCTGCCGAGCCGACCACTTCGAGCTCCTCTCTACTGCAGGCTTACGGGCCTAAATCCACTCTCTGTGCCTGTGGGCCTACTGGGCCTACTGCGGGCCTGCATCCTGGCCCAAGTGGCGGGTTTCTAGTCATATGCAGGCCGTGGTGGCCCAGTAGGTGGCACTTTTTTTAATTTTTTTTCCAGTTTTTTTGCTTCTTTTTTGTTTTATTTATTTTATTTTGTTTCTACTTACAACAAAATACTCACTAGTTTTTTAGTTATTTTTTTTGTTTTAGGTAATGAAAATTATAAACTTTCTGTTAGTGCCATTAATTTTCCAATTTGAATAGTTTAAAATTAAATTATTTGAAATTTGTGTGAATCACTAGCTTGTGATTAACTTTACTATAAAAATAGATTTTGGAGTGATTCCTTTTCCTGCTATTTAATATTACTGTGTTTTATCATTATATTCAAAAACAATTTTTGTTATTATAGTTTCTAAAAAAAGAAATCTTTATGATAATTCTTTTTGATATTAAAGTTTCTAACAAAAAAGTTCTTTATGAAAATTCTTTTTGCTTTTAATGTTTTGAACAAAAAATACTTTGATAATTTTAGTTGCATAAATTTTAGTTTATTATTTTTTCTATTATAGTTTCATAAAAGTTGAGAGGGTTACGTGAAAAACTGGATGCACTTCGTGTACAAAACGAACTCCAGACTCTTTGTGTGTTTAAAATGCACCATTCAAAGCCACATCATCAATTTTCAACCCTTTCTGACATCATTTGTTATTTTTCATGCATTTACTGATTTTTTTTAGCTAAATGACCCTGAAATTGAAAAGCACTACAAATAAACTCTGAAAAGGTTGAAAGTTGGCGTATCATCATTTCACCCAAATAGCATGTGCTAAAACGTTAAGAGGGTTACAGCAAAAACTGGATGCACTTCGTGTACAAAACGGACAATCTCTTTCGAAGTATCAGGGTTTCATACGGAAACTCGTCTGTTACATGGATATTCTAGATCAAAGGCATCATCATAATGGTCGTGGAGAGAAAGTCTTCACTTTTCTTTGCTTCTATCCTTTGCTTATTGCGCCGTAACCATGGATAATCTTCATCGTTTGACAGGGTGCTTGGGTCAGCCTTGACTTTGAAGGGAGGAATTCCATGAAACTTTTCATAATCTTCGGACATGTCTATCTTACCCTCCACTCCCGTGATGTCTCTTTTTCTTGAAAGAACTATGTGGCGCTTTGGCTCATTGTATGATGTGTTCGATTCCTTATCTTTTCTTTTTCTCGGTTTCGTAGACATGTCCTTCACATAGAAAACCTGCGCCACAACATTGGCTAGGACGAATGGTTCGTCTGCGTACCCAAGATTGTTCAGATCCACTGTTGTCATTTCGTACTATGGGTCTACCTGTACCCCGCCTCCTGACAGATTGACCCATTTGCACTTAAACAGAGGGATCTTAAAATCATGTTTGTAGTCAATTTCCCATATGTCCACTATGTAACCATAATATCTGTCCTTTCCCCTATTGGTTACTGCATCAAAGCGGACACCGCTGTTTTGGTTGGTGCTCTTTTCATCTTGGACGATCGTGTAAAATGTATTCCCATTTATCGCGTATCCTTTGTAAGTCAATACAGTCGAAGATGGTCCCCTGGACAACGAGTAAATCTCATCACAAACAGTGGTGTCACCTCTGAGACGTGTTTCCAACCAACTGCTGAAAGTCCTGATGTGTTCACATGTAATCCAGTCGTCACACTTCTCCGGGTGTTTGGAGCGCAGACTGTTTTTGTGTTCATCAACATACGGGGTCACTAATGTAGAGTTCTGTAGAACTGTGTAGTGTGCTTCAGAGCAAGTATGCCCGTCCCTACATATTATTGAGTCCCCTCCAAGCGTGCCTTTTCCAGTCAGTCTCCCCTCATACCGCGATTTAGGGAGACCAATCTTCTTAAGGCCAGGAATGAAGTCAACACAAAATCCAGTGACATCCTCTGTTTGATGGCCCATGGAGATGCTTCCTTCTGGCCTAGCGCGGTTACGAACATATTTCTTTAGGAATCCCATGAGCCTCTCAAAGGGGAACATATTGTGTAGAAATACGGGGCTCGAAATGACAATCTCATTGACTAGATGAACTAGGACGTGCGTCATGATATTGAAGAAAGATGGTGGGAACACCAGCTCGAAACTGACAAGACATTGCGCCATATCACTCCTTAGCCTTGGTATGATTTCTGGATCGATCACCTTCAGAGAGATTGCATTGAGGAATGCACATAGCTTCACAATGGCTAATCGGACGTTTTCTGGTAGAAGCCCCCTCAATGCAACCGGAAGTAGTTGCGTCATAATCACGTGGCAGTCATGACACTTTAGGTTCTGGAACTTTTCTCTGGCATATTAATGATTCCCTTTATATTCGATGAGAAGCCAGTCGGGACCTTCATACTGAGCAAGCATTCAAAGAAGATTTCCTTATCTTCTTTGGTAAGAGCATAGCTGGCAGGACCTTCATACTGCTTTGGAGGCATGCCGTCTTTTTCGTGCAAACATTGCAGGTCCTCCCGTGCCTCCAGTGTATCTAGATCTTTTGTCTTGCCATACACGCCCAAGAAGCCTAGCAGGTTCACGCAAAGGTTCTTCGTCACGTGCATCACGTCGATTGAAGAGCGGACCTCTAGGTCTTTCCAGTAGGGTAGGTCCCAAAATATAGATTTCTTCTTCCACATGGGTTCGCGTCCCTCAGCGTCATTCGGAACAGATAGTCGGCCGGGACCCTTTTCAAAGATTACGTGTAAATCATTGACCATAGCAAGTACATGATCACCGGTACGCATCGCAGGCTTCTTCCGGTGATCTGCCTCGCCTTTGAAATGCTTCCCTTTCTTTCGACATTGATGGTTGGTCGGAAGAAATCGACGATGGCCCAGGTACACATTCTTCCTGCATTTGTCCAGGTATATACTTTCGGCGTCAGCTAAACTATGCGTGCATGTGTGGTATCCCTTGTTTGTCTGTCCTGAAAGGTTACTGAGAGCGGGCCAGTCGTTGATGGTTACAAACAGCAATGCGTGCAGGTTAAATTCCTCCTGTTTGTGCTCATCCCACACACGTACACCGTTTCCATTACACAGTTGTAAAAGTTCTTCAACTAATGACCTTAGGTACACATCAATGTCGTTGCCGGGTTGCTTAGGGCCTTGGATGAGAACTGGCATCATAATGAACTTCCGCTTCATGCATATCCGAGGAAGGTCATACATCCATAGAGTCACGATCCAGGTGCTGTGATTGCTGCTCTGCTCCCTGAAAGGATTAATGCCATCCACGCTTAAACCAAACCATACGTTCCTTATGTCACCTGCAAACTCAGCCCAGTACTTTCTCTCAATTTTTCTCCACTGTGACCCGTCAGCGGGTGCTCTCAACTTCCCGTGTTTCTTACGGTCCTCTCTGTGCCATCGCATCAACTTGGCATGCTCTTCGTTTCTGAACAGACATTTCAACCGTGGTATTATAGGAGCATACCACATCACCTTCGCAGGAACCCTCTTCCTGGGGGCCTCGCCATCAACATCAGCAGGGTCATCTCGTCTGATCTTATACCGCAATGCACCGCATACCAGGCATGCGTTCAGATCCTCGTACACACCGCGGTAGAGGATGCAGTCATTAGGGCATGCATGTATCTTCTGCACCTCCAATCCTAGAGGGCATACGACCTTCTTTGCTGCGTACGTACTGTCGGGCATTTCGTTATCCTTTGGAAGCTTCTTCTTCAATATTTTCAGTAGCTTCTCAAATCCTTTGTTAGGCACAACATTCTCTGCCTTCCACTGCAGCAATTCCAATACGGTACTGAGCTTTGTGTTGCCATCTTCACAATTGGGGTACAACCCTTTTTTGTGATCCTCTAACATGCGATCGAACTTCAGCTTCTCCTTTTGACTTTCGCACTGCCTCCTTGCATCAACAATGACCCGGCGGAGATCATCATCGGGCACAATATCGTCTGGTTCCTCTTGATCTTCAGCAGCTTCTCCTATTTCAGCATCACCGTATTTCGGGGGCACATAGTTGTCATCGTCCTCTTCTTCTTCGCTGTCTTCCATCATAACCCCTATTTCTCCGTGCCTGGTCCAAACATTATAGTGTGGCATGAAACCCTTATAAAGCAGATGGCTGTGAAGGATTCTCCAGTGAGAGTAAGACTTCGTATTCCCACATATAGGGCATGGACAACACATAAAACCATTCTGCTTGTTTGCCTCAGCCACTTCGAGAAAATTATGCACGCCCTTAACGTACTCGGAGGTGTGTCTGTCACCATACATCCGTTGCCAGTTCATCTGCGTGCATGATATATAATTAAGTGAGTAAAAAACCATTACACAATATCATGGATAGATAAGTGACCAAATTAATAGAAGTTCATCATCACATTAAAACCAAAGTACATACATAGTTCTCATTGACAAGCAATAATAAAAGTAAGAAAATTAGACAAGTATCTATCTAAAGTAAGAATTCTTTTCTTTCAGAAAGAAGATAAGAACAAGAGGCTCACCACGGTGGTGCCGGCGACGAGATCGGCGCGGGCGATCGACGGTAGTGAAGATGGGAATAGGACGTGACGGACCGCTAAACCTATGGAAATCTCGGGGAAAATGGAGCTTGGAGGTCGAGCTTCGAGAGGAGAAAGCTTAACTAGTGTGGGTCGGGCATTTCATCGAACACCTGATGTGCATAGGAGGTGAGCTAGAGCACCCAAATGCCCTCCCTTCGCCGGCCAGAAAAAACAGAGCACTGTGGAGTGCTCTGCTGCGGCGATGGGGTATATATAGGCAACTCATTTGTCCCGGTTCATGGCTGAAACCAGGACTAAAGCCCCCCCCTTCTGTCCCGGTTAGAGCCACGAACCGGGACAAATGTATGTGGTCCAAGAGCGAGGCCTATTGGTCCTGGTTCGTGCCAGGAACTGGGACAAATGGGTCCAGACGAACCAGGACCAATGCCCACGAGGCCCCGGCCGGCCCCCTGGGCCCATGGGTCACGTTTCATGACTGAACCGGGACTAATGGGCTGGCCAGGCCCGAATCAAAGCCCTATTTTCTACTAGTGGGGGTGTTGATGTTCATACCTTGCTGAGGCTGTGTGCTCGTGGGTATGCTCCCGGCCGCCTCTAGACGAAGCAGACTCTTTGGCCACAACATGACCCACCCATTGAAGGAAATATACCCTAGAGGCAATAATAAAGTTATTATTTATCTCTTTATTTCATGATAAATGCTTATTATTCATGCTAGAATTGTATTAACTGGAAACTTAGTACATGCCTGAATACATAGACAAACAGAGTGTCACTAGTATGCCTCTACTTGACTAGCTCGTTGAATCAAAGATGGTTAAGTTTCCTATCCATAGACATGAGTTGTCATTTTATTAACGGGATCTCATCATTAGAGAATGATGTGATTGACTTGACCCATTCCGTTAGCTTAGCATTTGATCGTTTAGTATATTGCTATTGCTTTCTTCATGACTTATACATGTTCCTATGACTATGAGATTATGCAACTCCCGAATACCGGAGGAACACTTTGTGTGCTACCAAACGTCACAACGTAACTGGGTGATTATAAAGGTTCTCTACAGGTGTCTCTAATGGTACTTGTTGAGTTGGCATAGATCGAGATTAGGATTTGTCACTCCGATTGTCGAAGAGGTATCTCTGGGCCCTCTCGGTAATGCACATCACTATAAGCCTTGCAAGCAATGCAACTAATGAGTTAGTTGCGGGATGATGTATTACGGAACAAGTAAAGAGACTTGCTGGTAACGAGATTGAAATAGGTATTGAAATATCATCGACCGAATCTCGGGCAAGTAACATACCGATGACAAAGGGAACAACGTATGTTGTTATGCGGTTTGACCGATAAAGATCTTTGTAGAATATGTGGGAGCCAATATGAGCATCCAGGTTCCGTTATTGGTTATTGACTGGAAACGTATCTCGGTCATGTCTACATAGTTCTCAAACCCGTAGGGTCCGCACGCTTAACGTTCCGTGACGATCGGTATTATGAGTTTATGTCTTTTGATGTACTGAAGGTAGTTCGGAGTCCCGGATATGCTCACAGACATGACGAGGAGTCTCGAAATGGTCGAGACATAAAGATCGATATATTGGATGACTATATTTGGACATCGGAATGGTTCCAAGTGAGATCGGGAATATACCGGAGCACTGGGAGGTTACCGGAACCCCCCGGGAGGTATATGGGCCTTTTGGGCCTTAGTGGAAAGGAGGGGAAAGGAGCAAAGGAGGCCTCCCCAAGCCCAATCCGAATTGGGAAGGGGGCCGGGCCCCCTTTCCTTCCCCCTCCTTCCCCTTCCTTCCCTCTCCTACTCCAACTTGAGAAGGGGGAATCCTACTCGCACCAGGAGTAGGACTCCCCCCTTGGGAGCGCCTAGAGAGGGCCGGCCCTCCCCTCCTCCACTCCTTTATATACGGGGGAGGGAGGCACCCCATAGACACACACAAGATGATCATTGATCTCTCTTAGCCGTGTACGGTGCCCCCCTCCACCATAATCCACCTCGGTCATATCATAGCGGTGCTTAGGCGAAGCCCTGCGTCCGTCGTCATGCCGTCGTGCTGACGAAGCTCTCCCTCGAAGCTCTACAGATCGTGAGTTCGTGGGACGTCGCTGAGCTGAACGTGTGCAGTCTGCGGAGGTGCCGTAACTTCGGTGCTGGGATCGGTCGATCGTGAAGACGTATGACTACATCAACCGCGTTGTCATAACGCTTGCGCTTATGGTCTATGACGGTACATAGACGATAATCTTCCCTCTCGTTGCTATGCATCACCATGATCTTGCGTGTGCGTAGGGAAATTTTTGAAATTATTACGTTCCCCAACAGTGGCATCCGAGCCAGGTTTATGCGTAGATGTTATATGCACGAGTAGAACACAAGTGAGTTGTGGGCGATACAAGTCATACTGCTTACCAGCATGTCATACTTTGGTTCGGCGGTATTGTTGGATGAAGCAGCCCGGACTGTTGGGGATATAACTATTAGGTATGACCCGCCCAGGAGGGGCCGGGTTATACCTATGAGTACTTGTGAAGCCCAAGACCAAGCTTGAAAATGGCGGTTCAGTTAAGGGCCCAAAGCTCGTAGGCGACTTAAGGCCCTTAGAGATAAACCGCCATATGTACATAACTTGTATTGTAAGGCAAGAATAGTTAAGAGACTGAGCCGGACACTGCTTATCAGCCGGTCGGGACTCTGTGAGCCACTGGGCATCGACCTCTGTATATAAAGGGACAACCCGGCGGTGGTTCAGGGCAACTAAGGTCAGATCGAGAGCTAGGACAAGCGATTTCGCTCCCTGGTACTCGAGACATAAGCAATCCCACTCAAAACTGGATTGTAGGCTTGTACCTTCACCGTAAGGGGCCGAACCAGTATAAAACCCATGTCCTTTGTCTTGATTAACCCCTTTAATCTTTCTAGTTGTGATGGCTCCACAACTAAGTCCTCTCACTAGGACATCTGACGTGACAATTCCACGACAGTTGGCGCCCACCGTGGGGCCAGCACACGGTGGATTTGAGTTCCCGAAGGGCAGCTTCGAAGGGCTCAAGGGATACGCTGTGGGCTGGATGACCAAGAGTTGTTGCGGTAAGCTCTACATCAACGACGCAGGCTGGGGCCCCGAGGCCGGTTCAATTGAGTACGGTTATCGGGTCCCCTTCGGCGGAATCCACGTCATCATCGGAAAGATCGGCGAGCCGGGCCCGAAGCCGGACATCTGCACCGACCTCGTCGAAACGGCTCAGCGTGTGAGACCCGCCCGGGCTCTGCTGGCCGTGAAGCGTGCCTTAGTAGGATGCATCCACGGAGGACTCTCATAAGGATCTGCATCTGGCGTTGAGACGGCCAACTATTTCGATCGTGAGTCATCCATGGGTGAGACGGATTCGTTGTATCAACTGCAAGACGGCGTGCTTGGGGGCTGTTCCGATGGCAGTAGTATTCTGGACCTCCTTGAGCCGCCAAGAAGAGTTGGGATGTTCATGGATGGCACGCAACCCATTCAAAACTCTAGAACTGCGACAGCAATAACCTCCGTGTCAGCGGCAGCCGGGGTAGGAGGCCCTGTGCGCCCGCCGGCTCAGGTGCTGATGGATCTCATGGATAAGATGACCGCTCTGTTAGCCGCTGCGGTCAACCCGGTGGATCAAGCTCAACATGATGCGGAAGTAGCACAATTAAAACAATATATTGTGCATACTAAGGAAGACCTGGCAGCAGAAGATGTTAGGATGACCGCAGAGCGGGCGGCTCTAGACGCTCAGGCTCAGCGGATTCAGGCGCAGACTTTCCGGCTCACGATGGGTCAGAATGCATCCAATGAGGTCATGTGGAGGAGGTACCACAAGACTCAATCTCGTCTGCCTCCGGTTAAAGATCCTCAAAACCTCTTCCATACACCCAGTGCAGGGCCCAGTAACCGGCCGGAGATAGACCGGGTTGCGGCACCCGGGGCTGGAATACCGGTTCAGCCACGTATGATGGAACCTCCATGGATGAATACCGCTCCGCCTCAGTATATACTAACACCACCGGGTCATTATTCTAACCCGTTGGAGAACATGATTGCTGCGGCGGCATCACCGGAGACTCTCCCGGTGGAGGGCGACTCTCCGACGGCGGTTGAAACTCGAAGGGTCAGAGAGCTTCTTCAAACGGCTTTGGCACAGCAGGAGGCGTACTCGTATAGCCGAGACATGATTCATTAGATCCCTCGTCCAAGCCGGAGCCCGAGTTATAGCAAGCACATGGATTCAGCGGCCGTTTCAAGCAACGCCCGGCGCCGTAACCAGCCAGGCGGGCATGACCCGGCGCGTGATGGAGCTCTTAATTTGGTTGATCAGGACAAAATACGTTAAGAGGCTGAATGGGCGGCTCAGCAGGCGGCTCAGCTGGCGGCTTACCAGCCTTTTCCGGTTTGTCCGACAACTTCTATTGAGGCGGGTGCGACCACTTGGACCGGAGGTGTCCCCTGTCTGGTGCCGGCTCTGCGTAACGAGCATTTGCCCAAGGATTTCAAAGGGCCCAGAAAGGTGCCTAATTATACGGCCGACTTGCAGCCTGGGGCATGGATTGAAAGCTACGAGATGGCTATGGAGTTACTGGAGGTCCGTGACGCTGCGATGGCCAAGTACTTCACCATGATGTTGGATGGGACTGCTCGCACTTGGTTGAAAGGGCTACCGCCCAATTCCATCTGTTCATGGGCAGAGTTAAAAGCCCGGTTCATTCAGAACTTCAAAGATACATGCAAGCAACCCATGTCAATTGTGGATTTGACTAATTGCAAACAGGAGGAGGGTGAGTCCACGACCCGTTGGGTGTGCCGTGTCAAGGCCATAATAGATTCGTCTGATAAGATGGATGCCGACTCTGCAGTCTTAATGTTGGAGAAAAATTGTCGTTTTCAGCCTCTGAAGATGAAGCTAGGGCGGCTCAAGTGCGATTGCAATGACATGGGTGAGCTGATGGCGGCTCTGGTCAAGTACGTCGACTCTGATAGTACCAAGGATCCCGAGTTTAACGATGAAAAGACAGGGAAGGGAAAAAAGTATGCCAACAGCAAGGGCCCTCAGCATAACCCGACAAATCAAGGAGGCAATAATAAGCGTAAGGCAGACGGTAGCTTGGAGTTTGTGGCTAACACTAATTCGCAGGGCAACAATCAACAACGTAAGGGGAGACCACCTCCTCGGTCCGGTGGGTCAAGCCCCACGCTTGAGCAGTTATTGAATGAGCCCTGTCCAAGGCATGGCACTCAGCAGAACGAAGCCGGCCACTCACATATGGAAGGACTGTACGATCATGAAGGCTTTCAAGAATTCCAATATGTTCGACGGTAATCATGGGCAGGGCGGTGGCTCAGGTGGCGGCGGCTTTCAGGGCCCGGGCGGCGGTTCAAATTCCAATTTTCAAAACTCTCAGGGTAATCAAGGTGGTTATAACTAGCAATCTGGATAGGGAGGTCAGCAGCAGCAGCAGGGTGGATACCAGAGTCATCCAAAGCAACTGAATAGTGGAAAATATCATGTGTTTACCACTAGTTTGTGCAAACGAGATCAGAAGCTTCATAAGAGGGCTGTGAACGCTGTTGAGCCGGCCGTTCCTCGTTATTTAAGATGGTCTGAGCTACCTATTCTGTGGAGTAGGGAAGATCACCCTCCCCGGGTTGACAATCCGGGTCACTTGGCCTTGGTGGTAGCGCCTCAGGTTGGTGGATACAAGTTCACTAAGGTGCTCATGGATGGAGGCAGTAGCATTAATATCCTCTATTATGAGACTTTTCGCCGCATGGGTTTGACTAACAAAAGTCTCAAGACTTCCAACACTGTTTTTCATGGAGTGGTTCCTGGTAAGTCGGCATACCCAGTGGGTAAGATTGAGCTGGAAGTAGCCTTTGGAGTTGAACATGATTCCAGGGCTGAGAAGCTAACCTTTGAGGTGGTCAAAATCAAAAGCTCGTATTACGCCCTCTTTGGACGGCCGGCATATGCCAAATTCATGCCATAGCCGTGTTATGTTTATTTGCAGCTCAAGATGCCGGGTTATAAAGGCACCATCACGGTGCATGGGAGTAGGAAGATAGCCTTGGAATGTGAGGAAGGCGATGCTGCTTATGCTAAATCTGTTTGTGCGACAGAAGAGTTGAATTTCTACAAGGACAATGTTGACCCGGCGGACATGACATCTTTGAAAAAGCCAACCACAGAGCATGAGCCGGTAATGAAGTTTAAGTCTGCCGATGATACTAAGCTTATTGATTTTGTTCCAGGCGACTCATCTAAGCAGTTCAGTATTAGTGCCAATCTGGATCCCAAATAGGAAAGCGCGCTCGATGAGTTCATCTGTGAGAACCTGTACATCTTTGCATGGAAGCCTTCTAACATGCCGGTTGTACGGAGAGAACTCGCCGAGCACACTTTAAATATTGATCCAAAGTTTAAACCGGTCAAGCAGTTTCTTCGGCGGTTCAATTAGGAGAGGCGTAAGGCCATTGGTGAGGAAGTGGCCCGGCTCTTGGCGGCCGAGTTCATTGTTGAAGTTTTTCATCCAGATTGGTTGGCTAACCCGGTGCTGGTGCTTAAGAAGAACGACACTTGGCGTATGTGTGTGGATTACATGGATTTAAACAAAGCTTGTCCGGCAGATCCCTTTGCTCTCCCTCGTATTGATCAAATCATTGATGCTACGGCGGGTTGTGAGCGTTTGAGCTTTTTGGATGCTTATTTTGTTTATCATCAGATCAAGATGGCAGTTAAGGACCAGGAGAAGACGACTTTCATTACTCCGTTTGGAGCATTCTGCTATGTGTCTATGCCCTTTGGACTTAAGAGTGCCCAGGCGACTTATCAGCGGTGTGTATAGAATTTTCTTCACAATCAGATTGGGTGTAATGTTCGTGCTTATGTGGATGACATTGTGGTGAAGTCCAGAGAGAAAGAGACCTTGATAGATGATCTGAAGGAGACCTTTGATATCTCCGGGTTTACAAGATGATGCTTAACCCGGCCAAGTGCGTTGTTGGTGTGCCAGCAGGCAACCTTTTGGGTTTGCTGGTTTCCAACAGAGGCATTGAGGCTAACTCTGAGAAGATCAAGGCAATCACCTCTCTGGCTAAACCGGCGTGCATCAATGATGTTCAATGTTTGGCGGGTTGTATTGCTGCTTTAAGCCGGTTCATAAGCCGGTTAGGTGAGAAGGCCATACCACTGTATCAAATGATGAAGAAGACAGAAGACTTCGTCTAGAGTGACGCTGCTAACGCTGCCTTTGAAGATTTGAAGAGACAGCTAGCTGAGCCGCCGGTCCTTGTTACTCCCATTGATAAGGAGCCATTATTATTATATGTGGCTGCTAACGCACGGGCTGCCAGTGTGGCCATCGTGGTGGAGCGCAAGGAGGCTGGCAAGGAACATCCAGTTCAACGGCCAGTTTATTACATCAGTGAGGTGCTGATTGAGTCTAAGCAAAGGTATCAACATTGGAAGAAGCTCGTTTATGGGATATTCATGGCAAGCCAGAACCTTAAGCAGTATTTCCAGGGTCATCCCATCACTATGGTCAGTTCTGCTCCTTTAGGAGATATCATTCAAAACAAAGAAGCCACAGGACGAGTCGCCAAGTGGGCCATTGAACTTGGGCCTCATGGTTTAAAATACGTGCCACACACTGCTATCAAATCTCAAGCACCGGTGGACTTCATCAACGATTGGACAGAATTGCAGATGCCTGAAGAGAAGCCAGGCAACACATATTGGACTATTCACTTTGATGGGTCCAGGCAATTGGAAGGCTCGGGGGCTGGAGTTGTTTTAGGTTCCCCTCGAGGTGACAAATTTTACTATGTGCTACGGTTGATGTTTCCCTGTACTAACAATGCAGCTGAGTATGAGGCCTTGCTTCATTGTCTCCGGATGGCTAAGGAGAGGAATTTAAGCCGGGTAAGGTGCTTTGGCGACTCAGATTTGGGGGCTCAACAAGTCTTAGGCAAGTGGGATTCCAAGGATCCTCTCATGGTGGCTTATCACCATGAAGTTGATGCCATTGCTGGACATTTCAAGGGTTACCAATTGGAGCACATTGACCGCCGAAAGTACGAGGCGGCTGATGCCTTAAGCCGGCTGGGCTCTCAGCGTAAGCCGGTGTCACCTAATACTTTCTTGGATATTCTACATAAGCCTTCTGTCAAGTTACCTACAGAGGAAGACTTGGCTATTCCTCACCCGGAAGCACAATTGGTGGCGGCTCTTCACGTCATCCTAGATTGGACAATGCCATAATTGGCTTACATGACCCGGGGTGAGTTTCCTGAGGATGAAACCTTGGCCACACAGATAACCCGGCGGTCTTAGTCAATGACAATTGCCAATGGTGAGTTGCATCATCGCAGTGTCATTGGGGCGTTTCAGCGTTGTGTATCTCCTGAAGAAGGCCAAGAAATTCTATGTGGGATTCATGAAGGGGATTGTGGCCATCATGCCGGGTCAAAATCCCTTGTGGCCAAGGCTTTCCTTCAAGGATTTTATTGGCTAACGGCTCATGCTGATGCAGAGGATCTGGTCAGTAAATGTGACGGTTGTCAGATGTTCTCGAGACATGCTCACGTACCGGCTCAAGAATTGAGGATGATTCCAATTACTTGGCCTTTTGTAGTTTGGGGGCTTGACATGGTTGGGCCTTTCAAAAGGTCCAAAGATAAAAATACCCACCTCTTGGTGGCGGTTGACAAATTTACAAAGTGGGTTGAGGCAGAGCCAGTTAGTAAGTGTGATGCAGCCACGATGGTTCAGTTCATGAAGAAGGTGATTTTTCGCTTTGGCTTTCCACATAGCATTATAACTGATAATGGTACTAATCTGTCTAAAGGCGCCATGGAAGAGTTTTGTCAACGTGAGCATATTTGACTTTATGTTCCGTTAGTAGCTCACCCCCAATCCAATGGTCAAGCTGAGAGAGCCAATCAAGAAATCTACTCGAGGACGCGCTGGAATTAAGCTTGGGGATGCTGATACGTCTCCAACGTATCTATAATTTATGAACTATTCATGCTATTATATTATCTGTTTTGGATGTTTAATGGGCTTTATTATGCACTTTTATATTATTTTTGGGACTAACCTATTAACTGGAGGCCCAGCCCAAATTGCTGTTTTCTTGCCTATTTCAGTGTTTCAAAGAAAAGGAATATCAAACGGAGTCCAAACGGAATGAAACCTTAGGGAGAGTTATTTTTGGAACGGAAGCAATCCAGGAGACTTGGAGTAGACGTCAGGGAAGGTTCGAGGTGGCCACGAGGAAGAGAGGCGCGCCCGCCCCCCCGGGCACGCCCCCACCCTCGTGGGTCCCTCATGGCTCCCCTGATCGACTTCTTTCTCCTATATAGCTCCATATACCCTAAAAACATCGAGGAACACAATAGATCTGGAGTTTTGCCGCTCCAAGCCTCTTTAGCCACCAAAAACCAATCGGGACCCTGTTCCGGCACCCTGCCGGAGGGGGGATCCCTCACCGGTGGCCATCTTCATCATCCCGGCGATCTCCATGACGAGTAGGGAGTAGTTCACCCTCGGGGCTAGCTGAGGGTATGTACCAGTAGCTATGTGTTTGCTCTCTCTCTCTCTCGTGTTCTTGAGGTGATACGATCTTGATGTATCGCGAGCTTTGCTATTATAGTTGGATCTTATGATGTTTCTCCCCCTCTACTCTCTTGTAATGGATTGAGTTTTCCCTTTGAAGTTATCTTATCGGATTGAGTCTTTAAGGATTTGAGAACACTTGATGTATGTCTTGCCGTGCTTAACTGTGGTGACAATGGGATATTCATGTGATCTACTTGATGTATGTTATGGATCAACTTGCGGGTTCAATGAACTTATGAATAGGGGTTGGCACATGTTTTCGTCTTGACTCTCCGGTAGAAACTTTGGGGCACTCTTTGAAGTACTTTTGTGTTTTTTGAATAGATGAATCTGAGATTGTGTGATGCATATCGTATAATCATACTTGAGGTGACAATGGAGTATCTAGGTGACATTAGGGTTTTGGTTGATTTGTATCTTAAGGTGTTATTCTAGTATGAACTCTATGATATATTGAACGGAAAGAATAGCTTCGTGTTATTTTACTATAGACTCTTGAATAGATTGAGCAGAAAGGATAACTTTGAGGTGGTTTCATAACCTACCATAATCTCTTCGTTTGTTCTCTGCTATTAGTAACTTTGGAGTGACTCTTTGTTGCATGTTGAGGGATTGTTATATGATCTAATTATGTTATAATTGTTGAGAGAACTTGCACTAGTGAAAGTATGAACCTTAGGCCTTGTTTGAACGCATTGCAATATCGTTTACGCTTTTATTACTTGTTACCTTGCTTTTTTTATATTTTCATATTACAAAAACCTATATCTACTATCCATATTGCACCTGTATCACCATCTCTTCGCTGAACTAGTGCACCTATACAATTTACCATTGTATTGGGTGTGTTGGGGACACAAGAGACTCTTTGTTATTTGGTTGCAGGGTTGCTTGAGAGAGACCATCTTCATCCTACGCCTCCCATGGATTGATAAACCTTAGGTCATCCACTTGAGGGAAATTTGCTACTGTCCTACAAACCTCTGCACTTGGAGGCCCAACAATGTCTACAAGGAGAAGGTTACATAGTAGACATCAAGCTCTTTTCTGGCGCCGTTGCCAGGGAGGTGAGTGCTTGAAGGTATATCTTTAGATCTTGCAACAACATATGTATGTATGTATATATATATACGAAGTTAAAGTTCAATTAATATTCATATGAGGATGATGATCAAGGCATAGGCAGACCTACGATACAATGCGTGTAGTTTTCTGAATGAACAATATAAAATAAAAACTAAAACAAAACAAAACCAAAATAATGAAGTTTTGTAAGGAAAAATGAATTAGTAGCGATGATATTATACTATAAGAAGAAGAAAATGAAACAAATAATGACAAAATTTGCACAAAAATATATCTTTTTAAAAAATAAGCATATAATAGTGATTTGTTTTTGCAAAAAAAAAGTTTCATAAGCAGGAAGAAATTAGTGGCATTGGTATTTTATCCTTGAAGAAGAAAGAAAATGGAATGAAAACTAAAAATAAATCAAAATGATAAAGTTTTCTAACGAAAAATGAATTATTGGCGTTGGTATTACCTTTCTAGAAGAAATAAAATGAAATAAAAAATAAAAAATGACAAATTTGCACAAAATTTACATAGAATTCGCCCTTTAGGAAGAAATAAAAAAATAGCACATAATTTATTGCACTTTTTTGCAAGAATACACATATAAGAGTGGAATTTCACAAAAAGAAGTTTTCCATTGGTATTACCCGTTAATAGTAAGTAAAATAAAAATAAGGACAAATTTCCACACAATTTAGACAGAAGTTGCACTTTTTTTGATCATATGCAAGAACAAACATATAATAGTGAAATTGTCGCAATAATAAGTTTCAGAAGAAGGAACGAATTTCTGGCATCTATCAGAACTAAATCCAAAATCAAAAGAATGAAGTTTTCTAAGAAAGAATGAATTGGTGGCATTGATACCCTAGGGCAGAAAGAAAATAAAGAAAATGTCAAAAGGTGCACATAAGTTACACGAAATTGTGTTTATACAATATGTAAGAATAAGCATAATTGTGATATTTCGTAAGAAGAAGTTTCCTAAGAAGAAATGAATTAGTGACATTGGTATTATTACCCTTAAAGAAGAATGAAAAATAAATAAAATATAAAAAATCAAGATCAAAACAATGAAGTTTTCTAAGGAAGAATGAATTATTTGCATTGGAACCCTTTGCGAAGAAAGAAAATGGAAAAATAAACTTTGAAAAACATGTACACAACTTTGCACTCAAATTACACTTTTTAATATGCAAAGAAAAGCTTATAGTAGTGCAATTTTCACACTCTAGCGTAATTTACACACATACCGTATAATACTTGTCTGTATACATTTTGACTAACCCAACATGCCAAAAATACCCATATAGAAAGAAAAAAAACTGACTAAAATAAAACTAAAAGCAAAAGAAAGAATGCATACAAAATAAGGAAATGTGTAATTTGTTTCAAGCCCAATAGGAAAATCAACTTGCCCAAACCGAGGTAGGCCAAATATCCTGCCTGAGAAAAAAAAAATCGGCTTGCCCCAAATAGAGGCAAGTCAAAAATCAGCCTAAGAAGCCATGAAATAACAGAGAGAGAAAAAAATGCAAATCTTGACCAAAAAATCAAGGATCAGAAAATCAACTCACTTGATTTTAAAAATCGGACAAATTATACATAGCTAAAGTCTAGGAGAAAAAAGCATGTCACATGTGCATTGGCGAGACTCTTTTTATTCAAGATGGTCTAGACAACAAATGGGGTGTGCAATCACATTGTGAGCGCCTCCCCGTCCCTACCCCATCATGGCACCTATGGAGCTCTGATTTGGACGAGGAGTAGGTGGTGGAGGGCTCGTGTGGCCTCAAAGACGAGAGATTTGGTCGTCAGACTACCATTCCGGAGAAGAATGAGGTGGTGGAAGAGTCGGGGTATTGGGGATCTCAAGGAAGGAAAATTGTATGGGTGGGAAAAACTGACTTAGGTTTGATCAGTGGGTCCCAGAAGTGAGGTTAGTGAAACTACACTCTAGTTCCATAAATTGGTCTACTCTTGAGCAGTCAGGGAGGACCACAAGTCAGTGCGAGCACATAACTAGACAGTGGCCAGGCTCTTTAACCTCCATGGCTAGCAGTCTAGACTTCAGATGGTGGCAGCGAAGTTAAGAACAAATAAAAGTGATTTTACACGATGTCTGTAAATTTTAGGGGAAGTTTTTTAAGAGCTACTGTTTTGTACAAAAAAAAAGACAAATATGCATTTTCCAAAATGGGCCGACAGTTTTTTTGTTGGGCCAGATTTTTTTTTGAAACTTTTAAAATGATTTTTGATTATTATTTTTAGAGAAAGGGCTCCATGGAGCCTAGCCTCCAAAAATTTGCACTAGTGTTTGGTTGGGTTTTCTCTTGGCTTTTCCAATTTGCCTTATAGGCCAAAAAAGAAGCTCCTATTTAGGGGCTTTAGACTTTGATTTTGCATAGAATCAAAAAGGCTTTCAGTTTAAAAGCAGAAAAACAAACCTGCTCCACCCTAGCTTGCCTGGTTTCTTATGGTTTCAGCCGTGCATGTATATTTAGCTGTTATTTCTGTTTCATTTCTTGCAAAATACATATGCACAAAAATGCTCATATTTGCAAGATATGCCAGTAGAACAAAGCATCATGCAAGATACTCCCTCCATCCCAAAATAAGTGTCTCAACTTTGTACTAACTCTAGCATAAAATTGTACCAAGGTTGAGACACTTATTTTGGGACAGTGGGGGTATAACAGAACGGATGCATTGTGCAAAGCATAACTCAGCTAGTACAAAATTTGGACAATCATTTGGAGCTTGGTATTCCAACCACCTCATGTGAAAACCTGCTGCGAAATCACTCTGTGATACAGAG
This sequence comes from Triticum urartu, assembly GCF_003073215.2. Lineage (NCBI taxonomy): Eukaryota > Viridiplantae > Streptophyta > Magnoliopsida > Poales > Poaceae > Triticum > Triticum urartu. Next base: position 8,698,763 of record NC_053024.1, read on the forward strand.
TAAATCATAATCATTTGCAAGGAGAAAGAACATGAATCGAACGTCTACATTTTGGCCCAATCATTCTTTTGTGTAACATTAGCACCACACACGGCGGTTCTATGAAAATCAAACGAAACATTTACCACCTACTAGTAAAATGTAACAAAACCATCCTCTGCATCATCATATGAACAACAGGAGAGAGCGAAAAATTCCCATGTCAGCTTTTTGCCAACGCTGATGAAACAAGCAGTGTGTTCAAGTACTGCACCCGCAGGTAATGAACAACTAACAGACCTCAGCTCAGACAGTTTGTACTTGGTGCCTACTGGTGCCTAAGCTCCCGTCCCTAGTAAACACCTCAGCAGCAGCAGCTCATCATATAGCTGGATCTTCTAGGTCGGCAGTGGACAGGTTATTGATTTGTGGATATGCTGCCTTTTCGCTCAGCTGGTTTTGAGCCCAAATCAACATCTTCAACAGGCTAGGGAGTTTTGGATCTGCCAATATAAACGCAAAGATCAAGGATCTTCAATAAAACAAAAACTCTAGCACAAGCATGCTAGCAGTTCGAAAGAGCCCAAAGTCCCAAACACAACGATAGTTTCATTCTGCTTCAAATGTATGAAACGGCAACCGAAAAGCAGCACTGAGATGAAAAGTTTTAGATTTTTGTGTAGTTAATATGAATCTTATATTAAAAAAACTTGAGAAGATTCATCCTGATTTCTTTCAACAGCACATCTCAAAAGATGTTTAACAAGTAGTATCCCTACGCAGTTATTTCACCAATGTGAATCAGTGTTTTCTATATTGACCGCTGGTCACACATGATAAGCTTAAGGGCAAACTGTTTTGAACATGGCAGTACTTGCTTATATGAAGTACTAATGTTAAGTCAGGTGACCTTCATCTAAAAAAAGTCAGGTAACCTTCTGGTATATTTAGTTTAAATACACCATGTTTTTGTGCATAGTTCTAGAATAAGAAATACACTTGACAGTCTGATCCCTTTTTCTACCAAAAGGTAGCTTATTATAAAATAAGAAATATGGTATCATATCATATGACACAGGCATGCAGGTACACTTCAGTGACAATAAATCGTCAAAAAGATAAGCAAATAAAAAGGGTATCACATCATATACATGTGTCTGCAACTTAGTACATACCTTTCTCATGGCTTTGGCTTGTAAGGATGGCGGCGTTAACTTCACTTGCTGTCTTCAAACGTTGAGAAACATCCAATAGTTCCCCGTATGGGCAGTTCTTTACATCTTCAAAAACCAAAAGTGCTACTGTTTTCTCTATTTCCTCGAGAAAGGCTATCTGCAAAATTTCACAGACCAAAAGGTCACAGAATGCTCTTAAATGCAGTGGTATTAACGGGAAAAACTAGCTACCAGGAGGAATTGCGTTGTGATTGATATAGGTTCGAACCCTGACTCTTAACCAAGGTAAGGGGGATAATTTTTTTTTACTGAAGATTACATTTTCTTCGCCTCTTGGTGCAAGTTCTTCTTGAGCAAACTCCAAAGCTTCATGTATTTTCCCCACACGAATCAACTCTATCAGCTTTTGTTGCTGCAGATGGAAGTATATTTCAGGATTCGTATCCAGAATCTGCATGTCATAAGTCGAGTCAGGATATGAAGTCAAAATTCAACGAACCCCACTGTGAAAAATGCACAAATGAACCCTCGGCTTTCTAGAACTAACACAAAACTTCACTCGGCAGTATACAAACAATATAAATATACCACCGGTTGAGAAAACAAGCAAATGTAGTTTTCTCAATCAAACATAGATGCAATTTCTGATACGCATATACCTAAGCTACACATAGGAAAAGAACAACTTCTAACAAAAAAACAAGCATGGTCCAAAGACAAACCACATCTATCACCAGTATTGGATTAACAATTTGGTCCACCGTGAAATGTGAAATTAATTATTGTTACATCATTGCTCACCAGCAATACATAATGGAGAACACAGAATGTCCTTGGCACATACAGGCATACAGCAAAGTACCCAAAAACTGCCAAGATAATCGTCCCTCCTCCATTCTTACTAAAACACTAAGCAACAAATGCATTTTTTTTAAAGAAAGGGGTTTCCCCCCAGCCCCCACTTTTATTATGCAGAGACCAAAACCGGGCACAGGTGCAGTTTTCTCAATCAAACAAAGATGTAATTTCTGAACCGCATATTCCTAAGTTCCATGTAGAAAAAGAACAACTTCTAGCAAAAAGCTAGTACAGTCCAAAGACAAACCACATCAATCATTGGTACTGGATTAACACTTTGCTCCACTCTGCTATGAGGTATTATTTCTCTTATCTGAAATTGATTGTTGCATACAGGCATACAGCAAAGTTACCCAAAACTACCATCCCCAATCTTACTTTTCAGATACTCCCAACACCGAAATACGAAGTGAAATTGCAAGCAAGAGACGCAGAATCGAACCGTGGGGTTGAGATCGTTGATCTTCTCGATAGCCTCCTGCACATTCCCCGACTGAACCGCCTTCTTCACCTCCATCCGGTCGGTGATGGTCGCCAGGTCAATCTCCGCTGCAACACAAAAATCGCATCAATCAGACCTCACTCCGTGCCCAATCCATTAATCTCAATCACACAACGGGAGAGCAAGAGGGGCTCGATTGTGTGCGAGCGCGCGGGCAATGGCGTACGGTACGTTGGGTGCCGGACTCGACGCGGAAGCGGTCGGCGGCGTCGACGAAGCCCTCGGTGACGAGGAAGTTCATGACGAGGCGGTTCATGTCCTCCTTGCGGATCTTGACGTCGCGCAGCTTCCCCTCCCACTCCTCGCGCGTCACCACCTTCTTCGAGGTCGCCATGGGGCGCGGGGGAGGGGTTGACTGCGCGCGATGAGGGGAAGAGGGGGACGGTGACGGTGGCGACGCGCGCGATAGGCGGAGGTGTTTGGGGGAGGGGGGCGTCGGCGGTGAGGTACGGCGCGGCGGCGGGGCTAGGGCAGGCGGCCCTGGGCTGGGTTGGGTTGGTAGGGGAAAACGATGGAGGTTGGGTTGGTAATTTAATTTTCTTTCAGATGGTGGGCTGGGCTGACTACCTGGACTCTGACTGACCTTTACACGGTTGGCAAGCTTTCTCCTTTGTTTCTGTTTTTTTGCTATTGCTTTTCTTCTTTTATTTTCTAGCTTTCCTTTCTCTTTATGTTTTTATAAATTTTTATTTTTATTTTTGTTGTAATTTTATTTGTTTAAATTCATTGCTTCAAAATTGTTCAGCATGTATTTGTTTTAAAAAAACAATGCTATTTAAACAATGTTTATTGTGTATTTTTTAAATGTTTATAATGTATAAGTAAATTTTTCATAGTGGTTTTAAAAAATATAAATCATATTTAAAAAATTTCCATAGTGTATTTTCAAAAAAATGCAACCATACAAAAGAAGGTTTACTTATTGTATTAACAAATGAGCGCCCCATACAAAAAAGTTTATCGTTCTTTTTAGTGTCCATCACGTATAAAAAATTTAAACATGTATTTTTAATGTTATTTCCTCTCTTCTTATTTGTCCATGCCAGGTATTACATGTGCTTGCTGTGATGGCAAGGGTAAAGTACTATCCAGATTGAAGGTACGGTTGCCAAATCATGTATACCCCCTGTATTTTCCTTCTGAAGTTACATTAAAAATTTAGATACGTGTCTTTGAGCTAAAGAAGTGTGAAAAACTTTGGGTCTTTAGGAAACGATCGTCCAAGCCCTTGTCTCAGACCGATCTGGTAGTGTCATGCTTGAGACTATCCTCGGAGATCAAAGGCGTAATTCAACCACACTGGGGACATCTCGGCTCCAAGAGCCTATCTTGGTTGGAGCTTGGTACATCTGGTGGCAGAGAAAGAAAGTTGTGAAGGGCGAAGGTGTGATAGGCGGAGGGGTCTGGGGGAGGGGGCGGGGTTGGGGCGTCGGCGGTGATGTACGGCCCGGCTGTGGGGCTAGGGCAGGCGGCGGCGGACTGTAGAACCGCCTCGGCTTGGTTGGGTTGGTTGGGGAAAACGATGGAGGTTGGGTTGGTAATTTAATTTTCTTTTAGATGGTTGGCTGGGCTGACTGCCTGGACTCTGACTGACCTTTACACGGTCGGCAAGCTTTCTCCTTTTTCCTGTTTTTTCTTCCCTTTTTTTGCTATTGCTTTTCTTTTCTTGTTATCCTTTCTATGTGTTTATAAATTTTATGTTATCTTTGTTCTTATTTTATTCGTTTAAATTCATTGCTTTCAAAATTGTTCGGCATGTATTTGTTTTAGAAAAAATTCAACGGGGTTATTCAATGCCTATTTAAAGAATGTTGATTGTGTATTTTTTTTAATGTTTATAATGTATAAGTAAATTCTCATAGTGGTTTTATAAAGATATACATCATATTTTAAAAATGTCCCGTACAAAAGAGGGTTTGTCTTGTTGTATTAACAAATGAGCACCCCGTACAAAAAAGTTTACCATGTATTTTTTTAGTGTCCATCATGTATAAAAAGTTTGATCATGTTTTTTTTTTGTATGTTATTTCCTATCTTCTTTTTTGTGTGTTTGTATCAGATTTTGGCCCAGTGGTCAGAATGCATCAACCAGACTGAAGTGCTTGCCTCCTTATTGGTAAAGGAGGCAGCGGTATGAGCCTATAGAACAGATCTTGTTGAAGTAAGATCATTTATTTCCTATCTTCTTATTTGTCCATGCTAGGTATTACATGTGCTTTCTGTGATGGCAAGCGTAATGTATTGTTCCCAAATCATGCATCCTTCGTGTATTGTCCTTCTGCGCTTAAATTGAAAATTTAGATACGTGTGTTCGAGCTAAAGAAGTGTGGAAAGCTTTGGGTCTTCAGGAAAGCGATCGCCCAAGCCCTTGTCTCGAGCCGATCTAGCAGTGACGTGCTTGAGAATATCCTCAGAGATCAAAGGCATAATTCAACCACACTGGAGCATCTTGGCTTCCAAGAGTCTTATCTTGGTTGGAGCTTGGTAAATCTAGGGACAGAGAAGGAAAGTGTAAAGGGCAAAGGTGTGGCGACTCCTTCCAAAACAACACTCGCCATACATGCGACAACGGCCAATTATGCAGGTTCGGGGAGTGGGACCAGTGTACCTGCTGTTAAATGGTCTAAACCTGCTCAAAATCTTTATCAAATGAACGTGGATGCATCCTTCATAGAAGATGGAACCGGAGCCACAACAGCGGTTCTTTGAAACTACCCGGGTGAGGCTCTTGTTGGGTCAACAACTCTCTTTAAGCATGTGGTTGATGCCGTTGTGGAAGCTTTGCGTTGAAGAATGGTATGGAGCTAGCAGACCAGTGGGGATGCTCCAGTATTTTCTTTGAATTTGATTGTCTTGAGATTTTTCCAGCATACAAGGAGGAAGTTGATATCTCGAGTTAAGTATTGGTTCCGTCTCTGACTCTCACTACCCAAGGGAGGGGAACAAGGTGGCACACAAGCTTTCTAGGAATTCCTAGGATTCTAATTCAGTAATTTCTTGGGAGGGTGATCCCTCGCAGATATATCCTAGCTGAACTTTTTAGTGATGTAACAATTATTCGATTTGAATAAAGTGTGCCAACAGGTCAAAAAAAAAAGATATGGTGTTCAAATTAATTAATAGTGTGAAGAGTGACCTGAATTCAACGCTGGGTATTTTCACGAAAATTTATATACTAATGCAAAACAAAGTCAAATTTATTTCAAAAAAACTTATGAACTTTTCTTTTGACTTTTGTAATTATTAATAACTTTTTCTCATATAGGATGTATATACACCCCGGAACCAAATGATATTGAGACCTTTTACGGTGCATCAAATCAATTTGGGCCGCTAATTTCTGTGACTTGAAGGGCCTAGATAAGACAATACTAGAACAGATTTTCGGTAGTATATTGACTAGTTAGGGGTATTCTGGGTACTCTAATGTTTATCAATCACGCAGGCAGGTTTCTTCCCCGCCATGGCGCAGTCCACGCCATCTAATACTTTTCGGTCGGCGACGCACGATGAAGACGACGAAACGAAGTTGATGATCTTGGTTCGTGCTCCAAGCTGGCCCGCACCACATGTACACATCGACCTAGAAAAGCTACGCTAGTAGACTCGCCGCCGGCCAGCCGGATACACAAGCATGCACGTCACACGTACGCAAGTACGCAACAATCAGATCACTGATTTCTCTTCTAACACACCTACGTAGAGCTTGTTGATGGCCACGGGCACGCATCATCTCCGGTGGTTTTATTTATTGCCCCAACTCAGTTTGCGATTACAAGGCCGATGATGACGAGCAGAGCTCCATGAGCGGATCGAAGATGGGCACGCGATACAATAGGCCTTCCCCGTCGGTCTTTCCGGCACATTTCTGCTCCTCCTTGGGGCGACAAGCTGCTTCGACAGGAGGCTCATCTCATAGCCTACCTGCGCTGGATCCGCACCTTGTGCCTCACCTGTGGGGCTGCTCCGGCAACCCGAAGGAACAGTGGCGACGAGGTCGCAGACGCACTCGCCTGTGCCTCCGTGCCGGATCGAATGGGTTAATTTAATTAATTAGATCATTAATTGTGATTATAGAACTAACAAAGAAGAAATCTATCTCTAAACAGAAATTACCAATATGTCCCAGAGGGAAAATTTGACCCATCTATACTGGCCATTGGATCTATCAAAATACTACCCATCATAATGGGTAGTATGATGCCGTAAAAAAGCTCATGATATTTCTCACAACAGTACTAGTAATACCGACCTCGCGCTTAGTCTCCATAATTTCTATGAAATTTTCTATGTGTACAAGTACCATGTGGGATGGAAGCCACACCTCCTCCCACACACGCTTAGAGCAAGTATAATATAGTAATATTCAACAGGCTAAAAACGTTTACTCCCTCTGTCCGGTGAAAAGTGTACATATAGAAATTTTAGGACAAATTATGGAGTGAAGTAAAAAGTGCATTGAAAAGGTGCAAACCATTATCTCTCTCTCCTCTTTAATCACCCAACCTCCAATGGGCTAAGTGCATGTAGAAATTAAGAAGATCATATGTATAATGTTATTGGTCTTGACTACCACATGGTGAGAGAAAAATATATTTTTTCTACTTTGGACGGAGGAAGTACACCTCATCAAAATTCTGAGCTGGAGGACAGTAAAGACAGAAGAGAGAAGGAAACGAGCGCTTAAGGGCGTTTGTTTCCAGGGACTTTTTTGTATAGGGACTAGAAAAAGTCCCTCTTAAAGACTTTTTTACCAAATGGGAGGAACTTTTTAGGGACTAAACTAGGCATTTGGGACTAAATGAAGAAGACTCTCAAGGAGAGTCTTTTTGGGACTTTTTGGGACTTTTCCAACAATGCCCCTCCATGCACCCATTAGCCCGCCACCCCGTGATGTTGTTTAATTGTTATTTTTTATATACTAGGGGTAACATGGTCATTTAATAACCTCTAGGAAGGGACTAGGACTTTTTAGTCTATGAAAACAAACAGAAAGAGACTTTTTAGGGACTAGAGACTTTTTAGTTGGGACTAGTAGAAAAAATCCTAGGACTAGATAATCAAACACCACCTTAGTCAAGCGCCTAGCTGCAGCACAAGACGTCAGAAAGTTCCGCCCGCTTGCAGCCCGAAGCGAGCGCTAACGCTGTTGTTCTGAATCCCTGTGTCTCACCATCCAATCAACCGTGTTTTTCTTTTTCCCATGCATGCAAACATTAATTACTCTAGCCATCCAACAGCCCATGGCAACGGTACCAATCTTCTTAAGTACAGTTTAAGGTCAAATAAAACAAGGCATAACGGGGCAAAATAGGAATATATCCCACACATAGCTTACTATTAATTGTGTCATCCAAACCAGTTGTCTGTATCTCGTGCTAGCATCTTTTACTAGTTGCACCCGGATACCATAAGTTGATAATTCACTAGACTGTTTGCAACAGTGATTCTGAACGGTGTGCGATGACTCAGTTTGCACTTGTGTATGAATCAAATAGCCCAAATAGAAAAAAAATGCTAGTAAGGACTCTGAATTTCTTCTAGAAATTTGCAGAATCAAAATGCCGGCTCGTAGAGTGGTTCTGATGGACCTTTATTAACGATGACGATCCCGGCGTGGGAGCTGTGGAAGTCACAAGCAGCAGTACTAGTAATACTGATCTCGCCATAGTCGCCATAGTTTCTGCAGAATTTTCTACGATGGAAACGTGTAGAACGGTTATGATGGACGGAGCTGGCGACCCGAGATGAGCGCGGCTATAAATACCGAAGCTACGTCCGCACTCTCTCGACAGTTCTCGCCATCTACCACTGCATCACTCGCCGCAGAACTTCATCCCGGCGCACGGCATCGAGTGAGCAAGCAGCTAGGAGACCCAGAGCCATGGCGGTGAGGAAGGACATGGCCATGGTGGCGGCTATGATGGTGCTGGCGCTGCTGGCTCTGGCAAGCACAGCGAGCGCGGCCGCGGCGCCGTGCAACGCGGGGCTGCTGGCTGCGTGCGCGTCGCCTGTCATGACGGGGTCCAAGCCGAGCGCCGCGTGCTGCTCCAACCTGCGCGCGCAGCAGGGGTGCTTCTGCCAGTTCGCCAAGAACCCCATCTACGGTCGCTACATCCAAAGCCCCTACCCCCGCCAGACCGTCGCTACCTGCGGCATCGCCCTGCCACACTGCTAGTGCCTCGACCGACCATGTACCGCGCTGGTCGTTTGTGTGTGCACTGTGTACGTGCGTTTTACTGCTTATTATTACTCTCGGCAGCTTTGTGCTGTCAGCTCGTGTGTATGGATGAGTCGTGTGATTTGATGCCTTCTCTATGGGAATAAGAAGATGATCTATGGAGGGCGGTGTGGCTCTTGCTGCCGCTGCTGCCTTAGTTTTGATATAATAAGATTGACATGTACCGACTCGTGCGCGAGCTTAAACGATGGCTTGGTATTTGTGCAATTTGTTTTTTTAACACGGTACATTCGCAGATGCTCGCATACACTCACCTCTACGAATCTGTACATGCACACTCTACCGTTATGAGCACATATGAGATACTCAACCGGCACAACATCTTATGATTGATGAAGAGACCATAGACGCCTCGTATTTGATGGGAACATCTCTTTTCACTGAACGGACATCGCAGGAAAGCCTCAAATAAATCCAAGAAATTGTGAGCATTGGTGCCAAGTCTAAGATATTTATGGGTTTTGTTTAATCATCCAACTACAGGTTAGTTCACGACATTTGTGGATTTTGTTTAACAGATTTGCAAGCATTTTGTGCTCCTGCTTAAATTCCGTAAAGTCCATGAATAATGGGAAAAAAATTGGGTGGAGACCGTCTCCACGGATCCTTCCCTGCGTACCTGACGTGAGATTGTGCCACCTGTCCCATGTTTGCATCCCACGGCATCCGCTATAGCGCTCCTTTTTTCGGCTTGTTCCTTCACTCCCGGCGCTTCCGCTCGGCTCGATCGGTACTTGTTATATCGGCTCACGAAACTGAAGACGATCCCCCATCTGGTTCCACGCTCAGCGGACAGCCAAGGCCGAGCGACGCCGGCGGAGCGGAGTGGCGGCGACGGTATCGTGGCCCGTGTGTGTCCGTGGGATAGCTGCTTGATTTGCCGGCGTCAGAAGATCCAGATCAGACTGGCAGCCGCCGTGGCGGCCGTAGTTGGACATGGAGGGGCCCCTGCTGGCTGACAGCGTGCAGCGCCAACTCGGCGAGTACGTGCGTGCATGGCGCCGGCGTGCTCTCGTGGCCATGAGCTCGCCGGATTTGATATCCGTGTGCACCCACTCGTTTGTAAACCAACAACTGAATGAATTCGTTTCCCGATTCAGAAAAAGAGCAGCTTTTCACCGATGAACCAGCACCTTGTATAATAGTTTGATTTTCTAGCCTTTCGGTGTAGCAATTTTTTTGTCAATGGGCATCACAATTGTAATACCCTCTCTCCCTAGAGCATGACTGTATAACAGTCCAACGAGTATAGTTTTCAGATTTCAACTATGTTTGATATCACACTGTATTTCTATTATCAGTAAGCAAAAATATGTTCCCTTTTTTGCAGCAGTTGTTCATGTAAGTTTCTTGGATAGCATTGTTATATGCTCTATGCTGCCGGCACCATCGCACGCAACTTGTTTGTGTTCCACAAAGCCTCCTGCAGTTTAGATGTCAGAGTTTTCTGAACTTCTCTGAATTATAATTGATGCACTAATAGTTGAGGCTTGCAAATAGGTTTAGAGTGGCCGATTCATAGATAGTTGGGGTAGGAAGAGGGAACAAGTAAAGGTTAAACGGAGAAGGCGATGACTGAGAACATGAAGTAGACCGTGTTAAGTAGACTGTATTATTTGTGCAATTTCATGGCCTGCTACGAGGTCGGGAAAGATGTCAAATGCCTGCTGAAGTTCTGCTCAATGGATTGCAAGGAAGCATGTTATTTTGGTTACAACGTACTTTCTTCAGTGAATTTGAAGATTCAGAATCTTATGATGAAAATAATGATTAATCTTTATTGTAAATTGTTCAGAATTATTGATTGTAAATTTTCGGATCTGTAAAAGGATAGATACTTGCGATCATCTATAAATTGAAAGAAAAACTGATGTTCTTTTACATGCTCATATCTTTGATTTTGTTGCATAATAAAATGTTGGATCCTCTCATTGTTCAAGTATTCTAACAGTGTCATGGCTGTGTCATACTCCTGGAGTTCCATTACATGCCGCAGCAAGTCTATGTCGCAATTTGCTGCGTCCAGGGTCACTGTCGGCAGCGGGCTGTACGAGATGGAGCAGGAACCGTCCTCATCCGCGTGATTTACATGATCCAAGACGACAATAGTGCCGAACGCCGGCGTGGCATCTCCCGTCCTTCTCGATGGAGGCAGCACTTCAGGCAGCGGGGCACGACCTGCGGAGGCCATTGGTGTATTTCCGGCCCGATGCGGCCATGGGAGAGAGATGGCGGCGAGTCGTTCTGGTGCGCTGCGGCCATCGCCGAATCAAGGAACCCACGCGCACCAATCCAATCATGTGGAGAAGACGGCGCCAGTCGCTCGCCATGGAAACCCTAATCGCAGCGGAAGTGATTGATACGAGTTCTTTCTTCGAGCCGATGCGAAGTACTCGAGCCGAGAAACGTACGTACAGGAGCGGATGAGAGGATAGCGTCAGATGAAGAGCTGGGACAGATGGCGACAGATTAGAGCGGGTACGCACAGTCGGGGGTTTGGAGCCCGTCTCCACCCAATTTTTTTCCACGAACAATGGACATCCGTCATGCAAAATATCAACGTGTTTCCACCGCATTCTTAACAGACATTTCCTTGGCCTATACCATCCGTAGTGAATGCTGGCAACCCTAAACGTCCCTTCACGCTTTCAATGGACATGCCCTGGGTTTGCCCCCCTGCTAGTTCTCTCATTTGATGCCCGCGAGGAAGATGAAGAAAATAATGTTATCCGTTCCATCTGTAACACTACATATATGTATGAAAAAGAATTGCTCAAGAAGTTTTTATTGTAAACTCAGTTGATGTGAATAAAAAAAAATCACAATGTACGTGTTCAAATAAAGGCTAGTGGGTGATTGATCGGTCAGTTGATATGCATTTCCACAAGTGCTTTCTAGATGTAACTAGCACAGTGGTCAGCGCAGATGCGCGGGTAACATCTTTAGTGTTTATAATAAGTGAATAAAATGGTAAATTATCATATCTTTCACATATTGTTTTCTTTAGGTTGCATATTCTGATCATATTAATTGTTGTGAAACATGATATTTTAAAATGCAAGGTATCATAATAATATTTTTAATATATTCCTCCGATCCATATTAATTGTCGCTGATCTAGTACAACTTATTTTTAATCACCTATGTCTAACTCAAGGATATCCTACTAGGTTTAATGGTACTTAACTAAATTATTAACAAGGGCAAAACATCTTAGCAACTAATATTACCTAAAATCTCTAAAATGTACCTCTAGCTATACCTCAAGGGCATTGTCTCACGTGACCCGAGGGCCCTAGCAGGTCGGAGATAGTGTCAACGATGGGTATGTGCTCCATGGCCACGGTTAGGGGATCATTGTCTCGAGGAGAGAGGTGGGCCGTTTCACGACGAAGGGCGAACAAGGTGGCGGTGCAACTGCAAGTGCTCATGAAAACCGGACCGGATCGACGGCCAAATCCCAAAAGGCTGGAACCGAAGACACTTGCAGTTTTTTTAATCTCTATGTACCGATCCACCAACAAACCAGAAGAACCTGTGTAGGCTATCTGTAAAACGGAACAATAACTTGCAACAATCAAGATTTGATCCAGTGGCACCAAAAATAGGATGAAAACCTCATGATATGGCCTTGATTTCCGATGAGTTAATAGAAAGCCTTGACCCAAGCCTCTTCTGGAGGCTTCTAGCTCGGTCATAACTCATAAGGTATATAAGCGCCGTGACACATCAACCGTGTTGTAGTGGAAATGCAGACAAAACCAAAGCATAAGTGCAGTGAACAAGATGATGCAAGGGTTGTTGACTCCATATGAATTCTGCACCACGTGTTTCGAATAAACCACTTTCTCCTGCCTGTCGTACTGTCTAGCTTGTGCAAGTTCAAGAGCGCATGAAAAAACCCTAGTCAGGCTGACTAGCCAATCTGCTCGTAGTCGTTGCGTGCGTGTTGTACAGAGGTCAACTCTCCCAATCACTTGGAATTTCACGCACTTTAAGCTTGTTTCATGGTGACAAACGAAGGCACATCTTTTCGATTCAAGGCACCATGAATACAGCAACGGCGAGACTTGACTGCAGTCTGCAGGTTTGGCCATGCAATTTGTAAGACTCCTTCTAGCGCTTGGAAGAATAGATATACGTACAAGACCACGCCAACGAGAACGAATTTTGAATATAGGACCAAGCATCCATCCGGAGGACCGTTTTTCTTATCTTTCTTCTATGGAACTGTTGATAGCTTGAAAAGTCCATGATGACAGGAGGACAAGTCCTTGTCTTCCGGACTGCTTTATCGTTTTCCGTATCTTTCTTCTGTGGAACTGTTGATAGCTTGAAAAGTCGATGATGGCACAGTGAAGAAGTCGACAGAAGCGCAAGACATCGAATTCGGTTGCACTCGTCTACTGCACGCCCGCTATGACTTAGGGGAATTTTGAGTGAGAATGTTAGAAGTATATTGTGTTTAAGTTAGAGATAAGGATTTAGAGATAGAATAGGTTTAAACTACATGTAATTTGTCTTATACTCTATATATACCCCATACTCTATTATTGTTGATATGTCTATTTTTTTATTATCTTTTGTCACATTGTTAGTGTTTAGCTGTGTGCATCTTAGTACTCATCATGCTTTGTATCCGCTTGATGCTACGTTTTGAGTTAATAAAAGTGCCTTTACCAAAAAATATACCCCATACGAGAGTCGGATCAATACACAAAAAAATATTCAAGCTATCACTAGTTCCACATTTTCCACATGATTCATTCCTTATTATAAAATTCTAGATGATGGTTAAAGTACCCAAGTACCAAGCAGGAAATTGGCCCTGCTGGCAATCGAAAATATTGGCATACTACATTTCAGCATTTTTTTTGCTTCACCCAAGTGAAAAAACAAACTCACTCTTGTGTAATTTGACTTTTTATTGTACAAAGTTGCTCAAAAGCACATATGATCAACTTAAGATTTTTCGGGTTCCAACTCATAACCCATGAATAGAACGGTATCAGCTACATATTGTAGAATGGACAAGTATCATCTACCAAACGAGGAATCACAATGCTGATTTGGACACCAACTATGGCCCCCTCTTTTTTTAGAAAATAAGAAAAATATATCATCAAGACGATATCAGTTAACCTGACCTATGCAACAACTAAATGTCAAGCGCTGCTCAAGACACTAAGAATGCATATAGACAGAATTATTTACAAAAAAGAAAAGCAGTGCTCCATGCCAAGTAGCCAAACCAACCACCTTTGACACAAAGACTGCGAGCATGATTCTTCAAAAGCAACGCATCCACGAACAGAACAACATGTCAGCATCATCGTTACCAAAACTGACATGTAAAAGTCAGAACATGAATTTTCGTCCCGAAGATTAAGTCTAATAGAAACTCAAAGCAATGTCTTCAACACTGAAACTATGTGAAAACATCGATATTAACAGGCACAAACAATTAATTAAGGTCAGTCCTAGACTATTCACCCATAGCTTGAGACCAGGTGCTACGAAAAGCACCCCAAACGACAGTCCACATGTGATGTCTCCACCAATTGTTGACCCATTGAAGATGATGCAAGCATGCACGATCCTGACAAGGACACATCCACGTGGCCAAAAACCATACACACACCAAGCAGGCAGCCCATCCGCCAATAGCCCTCCGCGGATCCTTTGGCATTCGACCATGCACACATGTGTTAGCAGCAAGCCATGCCCCGTGATGGTGGCAACCGGTGTCAGTGCACGGTGGAGTCCATGGCAGGTGTTTGCGCGAGTGTGTGCGTGTGTTTCAGTTGTTAATCGGACGCCGGTGTGTGGCCGCGTCCGAGTAGCGTGGGTCGAGTCAGAGGTAGTTAGCTGCAGTAGCGGGAGTGGCCGGTGCGATCTGGTGGAAGCTGGCCGCGTCGTGCGTGCGGGTCAGGCGAGCGGATCGTACGCCAGTTTAGGGGAGGTGGGCTGCATCGTGTGAGTGCACGAGTGCACATATACCCCCCCCCCACCCCCACCCCCATGAACTGAGTTTGTAACTCTCCAAGCCAGCCATGTAGTCATTGAAAAGATAAAGATGATTAGGGCGTGCGTGCGCCCTCGGCGGCGTTCGTGCGCTGACCCGGAATTTCTTGTGTCTTGTGTTTTCTTCTACCTCTAGCCGAGAGTGAGAGAGCACTAGTAGAAAAATGGTCAAATGTGAAGCACATTAGTGCCGGTTTGAATTTGAGCCGGCACTAATGTGTCCATTAGTGCCGGTTCCAACGGCTAGGCGGGCGGACATCATTCGTACCGGTTCGTGGCGAACCTTTAGCACCGGTTCGTGCCACGAACCGGTACTAAAGTGAGTGGTGGCAGGATGTTGTCAGTCCGGGGCCCCTCCAGCACCTTTAGTACCGGGTCGTATCACGAACCGGTACTAAAGGTCGTCCTACATACACCCTTCGTCCACCCGAGCTCGCTCTGTTCTTCCCCTTTCCCCTCTCCTCTCTTTTCTTTCCCTCTTCCTCTCAAGCTCATCACACATTTTGCCCAAATTTTTTCAAGATTTGAAGGCCCCCATCCATTCAAATGATCACAAAGGTTAGCAACTTTGTCCTTTCATCTCTCATTGCTAGATTAGCTCTTGCAATGCTTTATATAGTGATTGATTTTTGAGTTTAGTAATTTGGGAGGAATTATATATATGTGCTAGTATTTGATTTATATGCAATATGAGGTCAAAATAACACTTAGTTTGCATATGTAGGTGTGCTTTACTTAGTGCCTTCTAAATCTCCGTCGTAACCACCGTCGATCGCCCGCAACGTCCCGTCGCCGGCACCACCTTGTGGTGAGCCTCTTGTTCATGAATGTTTTATATAAAAAATTGATGTTTGTGTGATTTGGATATATAGTTACTCGTATAATTATCTTAACCATATGTTGTTTGTTATACATAGTGCCATGGTTTTGATATCCGTCCCCCCGTCGGCCCTCGTCCGGGTTATGATTCGGATGTGGTATATTCTCTTCTAAAACTATTTGTTGCATTTCGTGTTTATGACAAATTATGCCCATCAAGTTGACATAGATATTTGTATGTAGGAGGTAGTTGAACCGGAAATTCCAACCGACCATATTGTCGAGAGGTTAAATTTAGTTGAAAGAGAAAACGAGGATTTGAAGGAAAAATTGAAAAGAATTGAGGGGGAGAAGATGGAATTGGAGTTGCATGTTGCCGATGTCGTCGATGATCACAAGATTAAGATGGAGAAAATGCGCTTGAAGATTAGAAAGATTAGAAAATATGCCATTCATAGTGAGGCTTGGTATCATTATGCTGTTGGATCAATTGTTACCTTAGTTGCGATCTTGATCGCATTTGTTGTTGCATTTAAATTCTTTAGCTAGAGAGTTATTTGTTTGTTGTATTTAAGTGTTGTATGAACTTTATGTATGAACTTGTATTAATTTGGTCTTTTTCGGTGTTGTGTAATGAAGATGAGCCGACAATGGATGTACGATGACCGATGCTCTCCCAAGTTCATTAATGGCGTGCAAACTTTTCTGCTTGCGGCTGAGGCAAACAAGCGGGCGGATGGTTTTATGCCTTGTCCATGTGCTGGCTGTAAGAATGATCTAAATTACTCTAAGTCAAGAACCATTCACGTCCACCTGTTTAAGTCCGGTTTCGTGCCCCACTATAATGTTTGGACCAAGCATGAAGAAAAAGGGGTTATGATGGAAGACAATGAAGAAGAAGAGGACGACGACAGCTATCCTAGCCATGGGTTCCCTAAATACGATGATACAACAATGGAGGAAGAAGCTGAGCCGGTAATGCGGGAAGAAGCTGAGCCGACAATGCGGGAAGAAGCTGAAGAAGAGGCATCAAATGAGCCTGTTGATGATCTAGGTCGGGCCATTGCTGATGCAAAGAGAAATTGTGCAAGTGATTTGGAGAAGAAGAAGTTGCAGCGCATGTTAGAGGATCACAAAAAATTATTGTACCCGAATAGCGTAGGTGACAAGAAAAAGCTGGGCACCACACTCGAATTGCTGCAATGGAAAGCAGCGAATGGTGTATCTGACAAGGGATTTGGAAATTTGTTGGTAGTGATAAAGAATATGCTTCCAAAGGACAACGAATTGCCCGAGAGTACGTACGAAGCAAAGAAGGCTGTCTGCCCTCTAGGGTTAGAGGTGCAGAAGATACATGCATGCCCTAATGATTGCATCCTCCACCGCGGTGAGTACGAGGATTTGAACGCTTGCCCGGTATGCGGTGCATTGCGCTATAAGATCAACCGCGATGACCCTGGTGATGTCGAGGGCGAGCGGCCCAGGAAGAAGATTCCTGCCAAGGTGATGTGGTATGCACCTATAATACCACGGTTGAAACATTTGTTCCAAAACAAAGAGCATGCCAAGGAGATGCGATGGCACAGAGAAGACCGTAAGAAAGACGGAAAGTTGAGAGTACCCGCTGACGGGTCGCAGTGGAGAAAAATCGAGAGAAAGTACGGGAAGGAGTTTGCAGATGACGCAAGGAACGTATGGTTTGGTCTAAGCGCAGATGGCATTAATCCTTTTGGGGAGCAGAGCAGCAACCATAGCACCAGGCCTGTGACTCTATGTTTGTATAACCTTCCTCCTTGGTTGTGCATGAAGCGGAAGTTCATTATGATGACAGTGCTCATCCAAGGCCCTAAGCAACCCGGCAATGATATTGATGTGTACCTAAGGCCATTAGTTGAAGAACTCTTACAGTTGTGGAATGGAACAGGTGCACGTGCGTGGGATGAGCACATGGTGAAGAATTTGACCTAAAGGCGTTGCTGTTCGTGACCATCAATGATTGGCCTGCTCTCAGTAACCTTTCAGGACAGACAAACAAGGGATACCGCGCATGCACGCACTGTTTGGACGATACCGACAGTATATATTTGGCTAATTGTAAGAAGAATGTGTACCTGGGACATCGTCGATTTCTTCTGAGCAGGCATACCGTAAGAAAGAAAGACAAGCATTTCAAAGGTGAGGCGGATCACCGGACGGAGCCTCGCCACCGTACTGGTGCTGATGTACATGATATGGTTAAGGATTTGAAGGTAGTCTTTGGAAAGGGTCCTGGCGGACAACCTGTTCCGAATGACGCTGACGGACGCGCACCCATGTGAAAGAAGAAATCTATATTTTGGGACCTGCCCTATTAAAAAGACTTAGAGGTCCGCTCCGCAATCGACATGATGCACGTGACGAAGAATCTTTGTGTGACCCTGCTTGGCTTCTTGGGCGTGTATGGGAAGACAAAAGATACACCTGAGGCACGGGAGGACCAGCAACGTATGCACGGCAAACACGGCATACATCAGGGTCATGCCAGCTACGCTCTTACCAAAGAAGAGAAGGAAATCTTTTTTGAATGCCTGCTCAGTATTAAGGTACCGTCTGGCTTCTCGTCGAATATAAAGGGAATAATAAACATGGCAGAGAAAAAGTTCCAGAACCTAAAGTCTCATGACTGCCACGTGATTATAACGCATCTGCTTCTGGTTGCATTGAGGGGGCTTCTACCGGAAAACGTTCGATTAGCCATTGTGAAGCTATGTGCATTCCTCAATGCAATCTCTCAGGAGGTAATCAATCCAGAAATCATACCAAGGTTAGAGAATGATTTGGTGCAATGTCTTGTCAGTTTTGAGTTGGTGTTTCCACCATCCTTCTTCAACATCATGACGCACGTCCTAGTTCACCTATGCGAAGAGTTAACGTTTTGGGTCCTGTATTTCTACACAATATGTTCCCCTTTGAGAGGTTCATGTGAGTCTTAAAGAAATATGTTCATAACCGTGCTAGGCCAGAAGGAAGCATCTCCAAGGGCCATGAAAATGAGGAGGTCATTGAGTTTTGTATTGACTTTATTCCTGACCTTAAGCCGATTGGTGTTCATGAATCGCGGCATAAGGGCAGACTGGATGAAAAAGGCACGCTAGGAGGGGATCAAATAATATGTATGGACGGACATTCTCTAACTGAAGTACACTACACTGTTCTACAGAATTCCGCCTTGGTGGCTCCATATATGGACGAACACAAGAATTTTCTACGCTCCAAACACCCGGAGCGATCTGATGACTGGATTACATGTGAACAAACCAGGAGTTTCGCCGGCTGGTTACAGACACGTACCATGCATGACGCCTATATTGAAGATGACCTGTACTCGCTGTCCCAGTTACCATCTTCGAATATAATGACTTTCAACGGGTACGAGATAAATGGTAATACATTTTACACGATCGCCCAAGATAAGAAGAGCACCAACCAAAATAGTGGTGTCCGCTTTGATGCAACAACCAAGACGGGAAAGGAAACATATTATGGTTACATAGAGGAGATATGGGAACTTGACTATGGACGTGGTTTGAAGGTCCCTTTGTTTCGGCGCAAATGGGCCAATATGACACGAAGCGGGGTAACGGAAGACCCGTAGTATGGAATGACAACAGTGGATCTCAACAATCTTGCGTATGCAGACGAACCATTCGTCCTAGCTAATGATGTGGCACAGGTTTTCTATGTGAAGGATATGTCTACCAAGCCGAGAAAAAGAAAAGATAAGGAAGCGAATGCATCATACGATGAGCCAAAGCGCCACATAGTTCTTTCTGGGAAGAGAAACATCGTGGGAGTGGATGACAAGACAGACATGTCAGGAGATTATGAAAAGTTTGATGAAATTGCTCCATTCACAGTGAATATTGACTCGAGCATCCAGTTAAATGATGAAAATTTCCCATGGTTACGGCACAAAGGGACACACACGAAGAAAAAGTTTCACACCCAAAGATCTGGGATGTGATCGGCTTCACTATCATCACTTTCTTCTGTGTTTCACACCCAGGAGGGAATCTCTGTAATAGTTAGGGTAGTTATGTGTTTTGGCATTTGAAACGCGAAGAAATTTTATGTGCAAACAAATTCTTTGATGCATTTACTGATTTTTCAGCTAAATGACCCTGAAATTGAAAAGCATTTCAAATGAACTCGGAAAAGGTTGAAAGTTGGCATGGTATCATAATGTCACCCACATAGCATGTGAAAAAAAGTAGAGAGGGTTATCGCAAAAACTGGATGCACTTCGTGTACAAAATGGACAATCTCTTTCGAAGTATGAGGGTTTCGGACAAAAACTCATCCGTTACAAAGGCATTTTATTTTTTAAATAACCTAAGCATTACCAAATTGAATATAATGATAAAACACACTAATATTAAACATAAGAAAAAAGAATCACTGAAAAATCTATTTTCAACGTTAAGTTATTCACAAACTAGTGATTCACATAAAATTCAAATAATTCAAAATTTAAACTATTCAAATTTGAAAACTACGGGTACTAATAGAAAGTTTGTAATTTTTTGTACCTAAAGCAAAAAAATTCACAAAGAAACTCAAAATACAGCAAAAAACAACTAAAAATAAATAAAACAAAATTAATAAAGCAGAAAAAAAAATAAATGAAAAAAGCCCACCTACTGGGCCACAGCGACCTGCATACGACTAGAAACCCAAATTCTAGTTGGGCCAGGATGCAGGCCCGCTAGCCCAGTAGGCCCAACAGGGCATCACAGCAGAGGTAGGCTCAGAAGGCCTGCTTTAGAGAGGAGCTCGAGACAGCAGCAGCGGCGGGGCTTATAAGCAGGTGCGAGTGCCCCTCGGCTAGCGAGGTGGGACTAAATTTCTGCGCCCCTCGTCTGGGGGGGCCTTTAGTACCGGTTGGCGCCACGACCCGGTACTAAAGGGGGTGCGGTTCCCGCCACTTCGCCTGGCTAAAACAGACATTTAGTACCGGTTGGTGGCTCCGACCGGTACTAAAGGTGGGTTCTATATAAGAAAACACTTCAAAAAAATTCAGTTTCTCATCTCTCCCTCTGCTTTTTTTCTCCTCTGCACCGTCGCCGCCGCCCCTCGTCGCCGCCCGGCCCGTCCTCGTCCCCGTCGCCATGCCCCCCCCCCTCCCCCCCCCGCCCCCCCCCGGCCCGTCCCCATCCCCGTCGCCGCGCCCCGCCCCGTCCTCCCGTCGTCCCCGCCCGGCCCGTCCCCGTCGTCGCCGCCCCGTCCCCATCCCCGTCGTCACCGCCCGTCTCCGTCCCCGTTGCCGCCCCCCGTTGCCGTGCCTCGCCGGTGAGCTCCTGCCCCGGCCGCCATGTCCACACACACACACACATTGTTATAGAAACGTTAGCAATTTTTCTGTTTTTTAGTTATAGAAATATTAGAAATGTTAGTTATATAGAAATGTTTTTAGTTATAGAATATTAGAAATGTTAGTTATATAGAAATATTAGAAATGTTAGTTATATAGAAATGTTAGTTATATTAGAAATGTTAGTTATATAGAAATGTTTTTTAGTTATAGAAATATTAGAAATGTTAGTTTTAGTTATAGAAATATTAGAAATGTTAGTTTTAGTTATAAAATTTAGAATTTGCATATATGAAATCACAATCCATCATTTAAAAAATATTACTTTACTTTTGCGGCATATAGTATTTGTTGTCGACGATGCCCGGCCCGCATCCTCGCTGTCGGTGTCAAAACCGGCGGATCTCGGGTAGGGGGTCC
This sequence comes from Triticum urartu, assembly GCF_003073215.2. Lineage (NCBI taxonomy): Eukaryota > Viridiplantae > Streptophyta > Magnoliopsida > Poales > Poaceae > Triticum > Triticum urartu. The sequence continues at coordinate 8,720,131 of NC_053024.1, forward strand.
CGAACTATGCGTCTAGGCCGGATGGTAACAGGAGGCAAGGAACATGATGTTTTACCCAGGTTCGGGCCCTCTTGATGGAGGTAAAACCCTACGTCCTGCTTGATTAATATTGATGATATGGGTCGTACAAGAGTAGATCTACCACGAGATCAAGGAGGCTAAACCCTAGAAGCTAGCCTATGGTATGATTGTTGTATGATGAAGTTGTCCTACGGACTAAAACTCTCCGGTTTATATAGACACCGGAGAGGGTTAGGGTTACACAAAGTCGGTTACAATGGTAGGAGATCTTGAATATCCGCATCGCCAAGCTTGCCTTCCACGCCAAGGAAAGTCCCATCCGGACATGGGACGAAGTCTTCAATCTTGTATCTTCATAGTCCTGGAGTTCGGTTGAAGGTATAGTCCGGCTACCCGAACACCCCCTAATCCAGGACTCCCTCAGTAGCCCCTGAACCAGGCTTCAATGACGACGAGTCCGGCGCGTAGATTGTCTTCGGCATTGCAAGGCGGGCTCCTCCTCCAGATTCTTCATAAAAGTTTGTAAACACCAATAGTAGTGTCTGGCTTTGCAAAATAAGTTTCCCCGTATTGCCATAGAGAGAATAATATTAACACAAATCTAATCGAATCGTTTTCACTTTTCCACCTCAGCGTGTTTTGCGAGGTGGTTTCCTTGGCACGTCTTGTCAAAGCAGAGATCGTGTCCCCTTTATTTACGGGATTCTCATCAATACGGACATGGGTAACCCAATCGTGCCCGTTAGCATGTCTTCTCGATCAAAGGCGAGTCCCAAACAGTTACGGGGAGGGCTCCTGGTATTCAACCTCTTATAAAGAGACCAGGGCCTTACTCCTTTTCTCCAATCTCAAAACAAGTTCACCCGTCGCCTCGAGTTCCAACACACTAGGCTCCAGATTCCAGGCGCCTCGGACCTTCGACAATGTCCGGTTCCGACCTTCAAGGCCGATGGATGCCCTCCTCCGTCATGGAGGAGGACGTGCTAAAGTTGAGAGAGGCTAAGTTCTTGACCGCCGAAATTTCGCATAGGTTGCTTGCTCAAAGGCAGGCTATTCCCAGTCCCCAGCCCGGTGAGAGCGTAGTGTTCATGTCTCACTTCCTTCGGGGGTTAGGCTTCCCGATGGATCCCTTTGTGAGGGGGCTGATGTTCTATTATGGGCTGGAATTTCATGACTTAGCTCCGGAGTCCATCCTCCACATTTCCTCATTCATCGTTATGTGCGAAGCGTTCCTCCGTGTTACTCCTCACTTCGGATTATGGCTCAAGACTTTTGTAGTGGAGCCGAAGATGATCAAGGGACGGCACGCAGAGTGCGGAGGCGCTGTCATAAGTAAGAATGCCGATTCCCCATGGCCCAAGGGCTCCTTCCAAGAGGAGCTCGGCTTGTGGCAACGAGAGTGGTTCTATATCACCGCTCCCAGGAGCACCAAGTGGGTGGCGCCTCCTGCCTTTCGCTTGGGTCCCCCACCACGGCTAGCGTCATGGGTCAACAAAGGATTAGATTGGGGGTTATCCAAAGACGTGCCCTTGTTGCAGGGCCGCATTAGGGATCTCTTAGAAAGAGACCTCAACCTGGTCAAGGTGACGCAGGACATGCTGATTCGCCGAACACTACCCGGCAAACGTCGCTCCCTTCATCTGTGGGAGTTTAATCCGGAGGGACCACGAGCTCTCCAGCATTTTATGGGCGCAACGCCCGTGGAGATGTATAAAATGTTCTTCGGATCACAAGAAATGTGTCCGGATTTGACCGAGGACGCAGGTTTAAGCTGCAATCGCCCGGATACTCAAGTAAGTAACCTTGTGCCCGAACCCGCTATCCGTAAAATTGTCATAAATTCGCCCCTAAAAGAGCTGTCCTTTTAAACATGAGTGGATAGCGAAGGCAAAGCTGATCAGGTGTCCGGCTCCCCTTCCTGAGACCAGGCCGGATCCCGTGCTAGTCAGGATGTTGAAGATCGTGCCTTTGGAGGGAAGTGAGGGGGAGAACAAGGAAACTATGGCCTCCTCGAAGGAGGCTACTCCGAAGGGAGGAACCGACAATTCCTCTCCTAAGGGGAAGAAGAGGGCCGCCTCTGACGACCCGGAGACCATGGCCTCAAAGCGGGGGAAAAAGTCCTCGTCAGAGGGTCCGACGCCGGGGAGATCCTCGGCCGAACTACACCCTCAAAGGGATCAGCCCTCCAGCGAGCCGTAAGTAGAGAAAGATTTTCCTTTAGAGGGATGAGAGAAATCCTTGCTTTTTATCTGAGAAGATTAACCGAAATTTTACTTTGTAGCTCGGACCTCAGCCCTTCTCAACAGAGCTCGTCTTCGGGGGATCTTCTTCCGGAGATGATGGAGAGTGCAATGCCTCTCCCTGTCGTACCGCCTCGCGAGGCGGGCGACCCTGAGGTGTCGTCGCGGAGGGTTTCTCCGAATCCGGCAGGGGTGGAAGGTAGCCATATGTCCCCCTGTTGGGGAACGTAGTAATTTCAAAAAATTTCCTACGCACACGCAAGATCATGGTGATGCATAGCAACGAGAGGGGAGAGTGTTGTCTACGTACCCACGCAGACCGACTGCGGAAGCGTTGACGCAACGTAGAGGAAGTAGTCGTACGTCTTCCCAATCCGACCGATCCAAGCACCGTTACTCCGGCACCTCCGAGTTCTTAGCACACGTACAACTCGATGACGATCCCCGGGCTCCGATCCAGCAAAGCGTCGGGGAAGAGTTCCGTCAGCACGACGGCGTGGTGACGATCTTGATGTTCTACCGACGCAGGGCTTCGCCTAAGCACTACAACGATATGATCAAGGTGGAATATGGTGGCAGGGGGCACCGCACACGGCTAAGGAATGATCTCAAGGATCAACTTGTGTGTCTAGAGGTGCCCCCCTGCCCCCGTATATAAAGGAGCCAAGGAGGAGGGGGCGGCCGGCCAGGAGGAGGGCGCAGGAGGAGTCCTACTCCTACCGGGAGTAGGACTCCCCCCCAATCCTAATTGGAATAGGATTCCCCGAGGGGGAAGAGAGAGAGGGGGGGCCGGCCACCTCTCCTTGTCCTCATAGGACTAGGGGAGGGGGGAGGCGCGCGGCCCACCTTGGGCTGCCCCTTTCTCCTTTCCACTAAAGCCCACTAAGGCCCATATGGCTCCCGGGGGGTTCCGGTAACCTCCCGGTACTCCGGTAAAATCCCGATTTCACCCGGAACACTTCCGATATCCAAACATAGGCTTCCAATATATCAATCTTTATGTCTCGACCATTTCGAGACTCCTCGTCATGTCCGTGATCACATCCGGGACTCCGAACTAACTTCAGTACATCAAAATGCATAAACTCATAATAACTGTCATCGTAACGTTAAGCGTGCGGACCCTACGGTTCGAGAACAATGTAGACATGACTGAGACACATCTCCGGTCAATAACCAATAGCGGGACCTGGATGCCCATATTGGCTCCTACATATTCTACGAAGATCTTTATCGGTCAGACCGCATAACAACATACGTTGTTCCCTTTGTCATCAGTATGTTACTTGCCCGAGATTCGATCGTCGGTATCCAATACCTAGTTCAATCTCGTTACTGGCAAGTCTCTTTACTCGTTCCATAATACATCATCCCGCAACTAACTCATTAGTTGCAATGCTTGCAAGGCTTATGTGATGTGCATTACCGAGAGGGCCCAGAGATACCTCTCCGACAATCAGAGTGACAAATGCTAATCTCGAAATACGCCAACCCAACATCTACCATTAGAGACACATGTAGAGCTCCTTTATAATCACCCAGTTACGTTGTGACGTTTGGTAGCACACAAAGTGTTCCTCCGGCAAACGGGAGTTGCATAATCTCATAGTCATAGGAACATGTATAAGTCATGAAGAAAGCAATAGCAACATACTAAACGATCGGGTGCTAAGATAATGGAATGGGTCATGTCAATCATATCATTCAACTAATGATGTGACCTCGTTAATCAAATAACAACTCTTTGTTCATGGTTAGGAAACATAACCATCTTTGATTAATGAGCTAGTTAAGTAGAGGCATACTAGTGACACTCTGTTTGTCTATGTATTCACACATGTATTATGTTTCCGGTTAATACAATTCTAGCATGAATAATAAACATTTATCATGATATAAGGAAATAAATAATCACTTTATTATTGCCTCTAGGGCATATTTCCTTCAGTCTCCCACTTGCACTAGAGTCAATAATCTAGATTACACAGTAATGATTCTAACACCCATGGAGCCTTGGTGCTGATCATGTTTTGCTCGTGGAAGAGGCTTAGTCAACGGGTCTGCAACATTCAGATCCGTATGTATCTTGCAGATCTCTATGTCTCCCACCTGGACTAGATCCCGGATGGAATTGAAGCGTCTCTTGATGTGCTTGGTCCTCTTGTGAAATCTGGATTCCTTTGCCAAGGCAATTGCACCAGTATTGTCACAAAAGATTTTCATTGGACCCGATGCACTAGGTATGACACCTAGATCAGATATGAACTCCTCCATCCAGACTCCTTCGTTCGCTGCTTCCGAAGCAGCTATGTACTCCGCTTCACATGTAGATCCTGCTACGACGCTTTGTTTAGAACTGCACCAACTGACAGCTCCACCGTTTAATGTAAACATGTATCCGGTTTGCGATTTAGAATCGTCCGAATCAGTGTCAAAGCTTGCATCAACCGTAACCTTTTACGGTGAGCTCTTTGTCACCTCCATATATGAGAAACATATCCTTAGTCCTTTTCAGGTATTTCAGGATGTTCTTGACCGCTGTCCAGTGATCCACTCCTGGATTACTTTGGTTCCTCCCTGCTAAACATATAGCAAGGCACACATCAGGTCTAGTACACAGCATTGCATACATGATAGAGCCTATGGCTGAAGCATAGGGAACAACTTTCATTTTCTCTCTATCTTCTGCAGTGGTCGGGCATTGAGTCTGACTCAACTTCACACCTTGTAAAACAGGCAAGAACCCTTTCTTTGCTTGATCCATTTTGAACTTCTTCAAAATCTTGTCAAGGTATGTGCTTTGTGAAAGTCCAATTAAGCGTCTTGATCTATCTCTATAGATCTTTATGCCTAATATGTAAGCAGCTTCACCGAGGTCTTTCATTGAAAAACTCTTATTCAAGTATCCCTTTATGCTATCCAGAAATTTTATATCATTTCCAATCAGTAATATGTCATCCACATATAATATCAGAAATGCTACAGAGCTCCCACTCACTTTCTTGTTAATACAGGCTTCTCCGAAAGTCTGTATAAAACCAAATGCTTTGATCACACTATCAAAGCGTTTATTCCAACTCCGAGAGGCTTGCACCAGTCCATAAATGGATCGCTGGAGCTTGCACACTTTGTTAGCTCCCTTTGGATCGATAAAACCTTCCGGTTGCATCATATACAACTCTTCTTCCAGAAATCCATTCAGGAATGCAGTTTTGACATCCATCTGCCAAATTTCATAATCATAAAATGCGGAATTGCTAACATGATTCGGACAGACTTAAGCATCGCTACGGGTGAGAAGGTCTCATCGTAGTCAACCCCTTGAACTTGTCGAAAACCTTTTGCGACAAGTCGAGATTTGTAGACAGTAACATTACCATCAGCGTCAGTCTTCTTCTTGAAGATCCATTTATTCTCAATTGCTTGCCGATCATCGGGCAAGTCAACCAAAGTCCATACTTTGTTCTCATACATGTATCCCATCTCAGATTTCATGGCTTCAAGCCATTTTGCGGAATCTGGGCTTACCATCGCTTCTTCATAGTTCGTAGGTTCATCATGATCTAGCAGCATGATTTCCAGAACAGGATTACCGTACCACTCTGGCGCGGATCTCGCTCTGGTTGATCTACGAGGTTCCGTAGTATCTTGTCCTGAAGTTTCATGATCATTATCATTAGCTTCCTCACTAATTGGTGTAGGTGTCGCAGAAACAGGTTTCTGTGATGTACTACTTTCCAATAAGGGAGCAGGTACAGTTACCTCGTCAAGTTCTACTTTCCTCCCACTCACTTCTTTCGAGAGAAACTCCTTCTCTAGAAAGGATCCATTCTTAGCAACGAATGTCTTGCCTTCGGATCCGTGATAGAAGGTGTACCCAACAGTCTCCTTTGGGTATCCTATGAAGACACATTTCTCCGATTTGGGTTCGAGCTTATCAGGTTGAAGTTTTTTCACATAAGCATCGCAGCTCCAAACTTTAAGAAACGACAACTTTGGTTTCTTGCCAAACCACAGTTCATAAGGCGTCGTCTCAACGGATTTTGATGGTGCCCTATTTAACGTGAATGCGGCCGTCTCTAAAGCATAACCCCAAAACAATAGCGGTAAATCAGTAAGAGACATCATAGATCGCACCATATCTAGTAAAGTATGATTACGACGTTCGGACACACCATTACGCTGTGGTGTTCCGGGTGGCATGAGTTGCGAAACTATTCCACAATTTGTCAAATGTACACCAAACTCGTAACTCAAATATTCTCCTCCACGATCAGATCGTAGGAATTTTATTTTCTTGTTACGGTGATTTTCTACTTCACTCTGAAATTCTTTGAACTTTTCAAATGTTTTAGACTTGTGTTTCATTAAGTAGATATACCCATATCTGCCTAAGTCATCTGTGAAGGTGAGAAAATAACGATATCCGCCACGAGCCTCAATATTTATCGGACCACATACATCTGTATGTATGATTTCCAACAAATCTGTTGCTCTCTCCATAGTACCGGAGAACGGTGTTTTGGTCATCTTGCCCATGAGGCACGGTTCGCAAGTACCAAGTGATTCATAATCAAGTGGTTCCAAAAGTCCATCAACATGGAGTTTCTTCATGCGCTTTACACCGATATGACCTAAACGGCAGTGCCACAAATAAGTTGCACTATCATTATCAACTCTGCATCTTTTGGCTTCAACACTATGAATATGTGTGTCACTACTATCGAGATTCAATAAAAATAGACCACTCTTTAAGGGTGCATGACCATAAAAGATATTACTCATATAAATAGAACAACCATTATTCTCAGATTTAAATGAATAACCGTCTCGCATTAAACAAGATCCAGATATAATGTTCATGCTTAACGCTGGCACCAAATAACAATTATTTAGGTCTAATATTAATCCCAAAGGTAGATGTAGAGGTAGCGTGCCGACTGCGATCACATCGACTTTGGAACCGTTTCCCACGCGCATCGTCACCTCGTCCTTAGCCAATCTTCGCTTAATCCGTAGTCCCTGTTTCGAGTTGCAAATATTAGCAACAGAACCAGTATCAAATACCCAGGTGCTACTGCGAGCTCTAGTAAGGTACACATCAATAACATGTATATCACATATACCTTTGTTCACCTTGCCATCCTTCTTATCCGCCAAATACTTGGGGCAGTTCCGCTTCCAGTGACCAGTCTGCTTGCAGTAGAAGCACTCAGTTTCAGGCTTAGGTTCAGACTTGGGTTTCTTCTCCTGAGCAGCAACTTGCTTGTCGTTCTTCTTGAAGTTCCCCTTCTTCTTCCCTTTGCCCTTTTTCTTGAAACTAGTGGTCTTGTTAACCATCAACACTTGATGCTCCTTTTTGATTTCTACCTCCGCAGCTTTCAGCATTGCGAAGAGCTCGGGAATAGTCTTGTTCATCCCTTGCATATTATAGTTCATCACGAAGCTCTTGTAGCTTGGTGGCAATGATTGGAGAATTCTGTCAATGACGCAATCATCTGGAAGATTAACTCCCATCTGAATCAAGTGATTATTATACCCAGACATTTTGAGTATATGCTCACTGACAGAACTGTTCTCCTCCATCTTGCAGCTATAGAACTTATTGGAGACTTCATATCTCTCAATCCGGGCATTTGCTAGAAATATTAACTTCAACTCCTGGAACATCTCATATGCTCCATGACGTTCAAAACGTCGTTGAAGTCCCGATTCTAAGCCGTAAAGCATGGCACACTGAACTATCGAGTAGTCATCAGCTTTGCTCTGCCAGACGTTCATAACATCTGGTGTTGCTCCAGCAGCAGGCCTGGCACTCAGCGGTGCTTCCAGGACGTAATTCTTCTGAGAAGCAATGAGGATAATCCTCAAGTTACGGACCCAGTCCGTGTAATTGCTACCATCATCTTTCAACTTTGCTTTCTCAAGGAACGCATTAAAATTCAACGGAACAACAGCACGAGCCATCTATCCACAATCAACATAAACAAGCAAGATACTACTAAGTTCATGATAAGTTTAAGTTCAATTAATCAAATTACTTAAGAACTCCCACTTAGATAGACATCCCTCTAATCCTCTAAGTGATCACGTGATCCAAATCAACTAAACCATAACCGATCATCACGTGAGATGGAGTAGTTTTCAATGGTGAACATCGTTATGTTGATCATATCTACTATATGATTCACGCTCGACCTTTCGGTCTCTGTGTTCCGAGGCCATATCTGCATATGCTAGGCTCGTCAAGTTTAACCTGAGTATTCTGCATGTGCAAAACTGGCTTGCACCCGTTGTAGATGGACGTAGAGCTTGTCACACCCGATCATCACGTGGTGTCTGGGCATGACGAACTTTGGCAACGGTGCATACTCAGGGAGAACACTTCTTGATAATTTAGTGAGAGATCATCTTATAATGCTACCGTCAATCAAAGCAAGATAAGATGCATAAAAAGATAAACATCACATGCAATCAATATAAGTGATATGATATGGCCATCATCATCTTGTGCTTGTGATCTCCATCTCCGAAGCACCGTCATGATCACCATCGTCACCGTCGCGACACCTTGATCTCCATCGTAGCATCGTTGTCGTCTCGCCAATCTTATGCTTCCACGACTATTGCTACCGCTTAGTGATAAAGTAAAGCATTACATCGCGATTCCATTGCATACAATAAAGCGACAACCATATGGCTCCTGCCAGTTGCCGATAACTTGGTTACAAAACATGATCATCTCATACAATAAAATTCAGCATCATGCCTTGACCATATCACATCACAACATGCCCTGCAAAAACAAGTTAGACGTCCTCTACTTTGTTGTTACAAGTTTTACGTGGCTGCTACGGGCTTAAGCAAGAACCAATCTCACCTACGCATCAAAACCACAATGATAGTTTTTCAAATAGACTCTGTTTTAACCTTCGCAAGGACCGGGCGTAGCCACACTTGGTTCAGCTAAAGTTGGAGAGACAGTCGCCCGCAAGCCACCTGTGTGCAAAGCACGTTGGGGGAACCGGTCTCGCGTAAGCGTACGCGTAATGTTGGTCCGGGTCGTCTCGTCCAACAATACCGCTGAACCAAAGTATGACATGCTGGTAGGCAGTATGACTTATATCGCCCACAACTCACTTGTGTTCTACTCGTGCAAATAACATCAAACCATAAAACCAGGCTCGGATGCCACTGTTGCGGAACGTAGTAATTTCAAAAAAATTCCTACGCACACGCAAGATCATGGTGATGCATAGCAACGAGAGGGGAGAGACGTACCCATGCAGACCGACTGCGAAAGCGTTGATGCAACGTAGAGGAAACGTCTTCCCCATCCGACCGATCCAAGCACCGTTACTCCGGCACCTCCGAGTTCTTAGCACACGTACAGCTCGATGACGATCCCCGGGCTCCGATCCAGCAAAGCGTCGGGGAAGAGTTCCGTCAGCACGACGGCGTGGTGACGATCTTGATGTTCTACCGACGCAGGGCTTCACCTAAGCACTACAACAATATGATCGAGGTGGAATATGGTGGCAGGGGGCACCGCAGACGGCTAAGGAACGATCTCGAGGATCAACTTGTGTGTCTAGAGGTGCCCCCTGCCCCCGTATATAAAGGAGCCAAGGAGGAGGGGGCGGCCGGCCAGGAGGAGGGCGCAGGAGGAGTCCTACTCCTACCGGGAGTAGGACTCCCCCCCAATCCTAATTGGAATAGGATTCCCCGATGGGGAATAGAGAGAGGGGGGCCGGCCACCTCTCCTTGTCCTAATAGGACTAGGGGAGGGGGGAGGCGCGCGGCCCACCTTGGGCTGCCCCTTTCTCCTTTCCACTAAAGCCCACTAAGGCCCATATGGCTCCCGGGGGGTTCCGGTAACCTCCCGGTACTCCGGTAAAATCCCGATTTCACCCGGAACACTTCCGATATCCAAACATAGGCCTCCAATATATCAATCTTTATGTCTCGACCATTTCGAGACTCCTCGTCATGTCTGTGAGCATATCCGGGACTCCGAACTACCTTCAGTACATCAAAAGACATAAACTCATAATACCGATCGTCACGGAACGTTAAGCGTGCGGACCCTACGGGTTTGAGAACTATGTAGACATGACCGAGATACGTTTCCAGTCAATAACCAATAACGGAACCTGGATGCTCATATTGGCTCCCACATATTCTACAAAGATCTTTATCGGTCAAACCGCATAACAACATACGTTGTTCCCTTTGTCATCGGTATGTTACTTGCCCGAGATTCGGTCGATGATATTTCAATACCTATTTCAATCTCGTTACCAGCAAGTCTCTTTACTTGTTCCGTAATACATCATCCCGCAACTAACTCATTAGTTGCATTGCTTGCAAGGCTTATAGTGATGTGCATTACCGAGAGGGCCCAGAGATACCTCTTCGACAATCGGAGTGACAAATCCTAATCTCGATCTATGCCAACTCAACAAGTACCATTAGAGACACCTGTAGAGAACCTTTATAATCACCCAGTTACGTTGTGACGTTTGGTAGCACACAAAGTGTTCCTCCGGTATTCGGGAGTTGCATAATCTCATAGTCATAGGAACATGTATAAGTCATGAAGAAAGCAATAGCAATATACTAAACGATCAAATGCTAAGCTAACGGAATGGGTCAAGTCAATCACATCATTCTCTAATGATGAGATCCCGTTAATAAAATGACAACTCATGTCTATGGATAGGAAACTTAACCATCTTTGATTCAACGAGCTAGTCAAGTAGAGGCATACTAGTGACACTCTGTTTGTCTATGTATTCAGGCATGTACTAAGTTTCCAGTTAATACAATTCTAGCATGAATAATAAGCATTTATCATGAAATAAAGAGATAAATAATAACTTTATTATTGCCTCTAGGGTATATTTCCTTCAACCCCCGAGGTTCTCCGTGTCCGGCCTTCGATGGAGGTCATAGGACGAGTCCGGCACCGTCCGATGCGCGGTCGGAGGAGCTGATGATTCTGCTGGGGCGAGCTTCTATCTCAGAGGAGCACCGTGCATTGATGGGTACGGTGATTGGAAGGATTTCGTCCGCGGAAAGCGGATTGCATGAGGCCGTCAGAAGTTTGCTGACGGGTTTTGAGGTACGTTTGATAATGTACTTCTTTGTCAGTTGCGCATAAACAAGATGCGCCCTGTGTAGATAGTAGCCCCTGAGACTCTGTGCGTTGTCAAAATTGACGGCGCGCAGAGGATCATAATCCCAGGTCTAAAATGTCGCCTTTGTATACAGGTGGCGAAGTGTCCGGAATCGAGCCGAACTGATGATTTTGCCGAACTAAAGCGGCAACTTGACGTGGCAGATGCCGACATCGCGCTCGTCAACGAGCGGCTTGATGAGGCTCAAGGTATGCAATTCCTCGGGCGGCATCTGGTAAGAGGAGCTTTATGCCAGTATCTTACAATGTGTGTGCTTGACGCAGATGGTGCGGCCGCCGTGGAGAGTCTTCGGGCGGAACTTGCCCGAGCTAAGGAACAAGCCAGGAAAAGTGATGCGGCTGCCGAGAAGGCCCTTGAAGAGCTGAGAGCCGAACAGGCTGCTCACTGCCGAAGCAAGAAGGAGATGGCCGAGATGGCCGTGAAGTTAAAAAGTGCTGCTGACCGTTGCAAGTTCTTGAGAAAGAAGACCGGGCGAGACAGACGGACTTAGAGAAGGCCGTTGCTGATGCCAAGGACGCTCGCTCTGCGATGAGAGCTGCGAAGGAGGAGCTGCGTCAGGCCGGACAGATTGCGGCTGGAAAGCCCTTTATGCTGCGGAGGAAGTTTTGCGATCCGAAGTTTGCTCCGTTGGACCGGATGTGGAGTGCGGAGGACACCTATCTGGATTTGGCAGCGAGTGCTGCTGATGCGACCGAATACTTTCGAGATCAAGAAGATCGCGAAGTGGAAAGGCTTTTCTGGTCGCAGTTCCAGAATCCAGAGCGTCCACTGGCAGTGGACGATCGTCTGGCTCAATGGGCCGAACTGAATAGATTGTCCGGACTCGCCATGAAGTACGTCATGGGTCATCTGTGGCCGGGGAGATCGGAGCCGAAGAGTTATTTCAGCTTGGTGCAGCAATTCCTTGACGCGGTGCCACGTATCAATGCGATGAAGAGGTCAGCATGCATAGAGGGCGCACGGATGGCTCTTGCCCGTGTCAAGACATACTGGGCAGAGATGGAGACCACCGTTGTTGCATCCCGAGATTCGGACAAAAGCCGAGTACCCTCCGAGCACTATTTTCAGGAAGTCCTTGAAGGCGCTCGTGTAATAGAGCGCAGTGCTCGAAGGATGCTATGTTCTGATAGCATATGTAATTATAAAGCAATATTTTGATGAATTGTAGTAGCCTTTTATACTTGTGCCTTCAACTATTTGGAACACCTCTTGTGCGGCCGTTTTAAGATATATATATACAAAATCTGAAAGATTGCAGTCGTTGGCTTCAGCCCCCACGCACATAGTGCGGGAGTGCTCGCAGAAGGTGCATTTTCACACTTAATCCAACGTCTTGGTCCTATAAAGAAGGTGATAGCGCAGCGAGCTAGGCAACCGGACTATAATGCTTTAACACTTTCACTTAGCCATAGGAGCTTGACAATGGGACTATTTAGGTAGCCCCTGGTGGCGACTGCGCTCGCCCGAATTCGGGGCGCGTATGTGCCTGGCCGGGAAACGGCCCTTCGTTAATGCGGAGGAATCCTACAGATTCCGGAGAGTCATCGAGTGGTTGACCAGTCTCACGCCATATCATGACAGTCGGTTTTCGGCTTTCTCTACTGAGGTGCTCGCCTGGCCGAACCAGGGCACAATCGCAGTAGTTCTCCTGGTGCCGCCTTAGCCGATAGAGCGGAACGTAAGGCGGCCGAACACAGGAGCCGGGCAACCCAACATTTGACCAAAATCATGACTCGGAGCTGATGCATATAAGGCCAAACTCGCGACGCCGAACACTCCCTAAGGTATTCGGTCTTTATGAGAGCGGGCGAGGTAACGCTCTGAGGTATAAGCCCCTAGTGTCCAGGTACGCGCAAGAATTCTGACGTGGCCACATGCCAAGACGCCAGCCTCCTCCTTGGTCATAGAACCAGGGGATGTGTATCAACAAGAGACAGTAAAAAAGGTTTACGCAGGGTCTTAATCTGAAAAGAATCCTTGGAACGGGTCCCTACTGCACGTCTGCGCCTGTGTCTCCGTTGTGCCGTATCCTGGACGGGCGCAGCACGACGTTCATCTGTAAAAAGAGAGCAACTAAGTTGAAAAAGGGGCGTGCCGAACAAAAGTTATATGAAATAAACAAAGTGTAAAGTAAAATATGAAAAATTGAGCTTTATTGTCTCTTATTTTATACGTGTGAAGCCCCTAGTGCAGGGGTATATGGCCACTAAGCCTTTATCAACGATACTTTTGTGCCGGACTCGTCTATCCGTGTCCGTGGTCTTAATGACCTGTTCCGATGTTCTGGCTGGTGAAGCCATTGTATTGTGGGGCTGTTAAAGCGGCCGCACAATCCTCCGCTTGGGGGAGGTTTCTCACTGCTTCCCCTTTAAGGAGATGATGCCGCGTGGACCGGGCATCTTAAGCGTAAGAGATGCATAATGCGGTATTGCGTTAAAGCGGGCGAAAGCTTCGCGTCCCAGCAGTGCTTGATAGCGACTTGAGAATGGGACGATGTGGAAAGTCAGCTTTTCGCGACGGAAGTTATCGGCAGAGCCGAAAATAACCTCGAGCCGGAGAAAACCCATGCAATGGGTGTCCGGACCTGGCGTTACTCCTTGAAAGGAGGTTTTGCTGTGGCGAATTCTTTTTGGGTCGATCCCCATGTGGCGGATTGAGTCCTGATATATCAGGTTGAGTCCGCTGCCACCGTCCATAAGGACATTTGAAAACTGGAGTCCGCCAATTATTGGATCGAGTACCAGGGCAGTCCAGCCTGGGTTCCTGACACTTCTAGAATAATCCAGATGATCGAAGATGATTGGTTTTGACAACCAGTGGCGGGATTCCTTTGGGATAGGCCGTGGGGCGCGTACCTTTATGGGCGCCGCACGTTTTGTTATGTGGAGTAAGTTTACTGTTTTTACTTCTTGTGGGAATCTTTTGTTTCCTGGTACTCTGCTTTTGGGGTTCGTCCTCGTCTTCGCTTGGTGTGTCGAGCCCCTTGTGTTCGGCGTTGAGTCTGCCGGATTGTTTGAAAACCCAACAATCTCTGTGGGTATGGTTAGCAGGCTTTCCGGGAGTGCTGTGTATTTGACATATCCTATCCAAGATTTTGTTTAGGTTGGATAGGTCGTCCCTGTTATCTTGGAGGGGCGGCTTTTTCTGATTCTGTCGTGAGCTTTTGAATCCGGCGTTGACTGCCGTGCTCTTCGGACTTTTTTCCTTAGTCCGGCGACGGTCCTTATTGCGTCGCGGTTTTCCGTTTCCATCCCTAGTTTCGGATGTACTTGGGTCACTGGTGCTGCATCTTGCCAACCAGCTGTCCTCTCCTGCGCAAAAGCGGGTCATGAGGCTTGTTAGTGCGGCCATTGTTCTTGGCTTTTCTTGGCCGAGGTGTCTGGCGAGCCATTCGTCTCGGACATTATGCCTGAAAGCCGCTAAGGCTTCAGCGTCCGGACAGTCGACTATCTGATTCTTTTTAGTAAGAAATCTATTCCAGAATTGCCGAGCTGACTCTCCGGGCTGTTGAGTTATGTGACTAAGATCGTCTGCATCCGGAGGGCGGACATAGGTCCCTTGAAAATTTGCTCGGAAAGCGTCCTCGAGCTCTTCCCAACTTCCGATTGTGTTTTCAGGAAGGCTTTTGAGCCAATGCCGGGCTGGCCCTTTAAGCTTGAGGGGTAAGTATTTTATGGCGTGGAGGTCATCTCCTCTAGCCATATGTATGTGGAGGATATAATCCTCGATCCAGACTCCAGGGTCTGTTGTTCCATCATATGCCTCTATGTTTACGGGTTTGAATCCCGCTGGAAATTCATAATCCAGGACCTCATCGGTGAAACATAGGGGGTGTGCGGCACCCCTGTATTTGGGTGTGCCGGATTCTGATAATGGCTTTATTGCATTGCTTACGAGAGCTTGCTTTCTTGGCCCGTAAATGGACCTGGCTGGGCCATGATGCGAATCCTTAAGTGGGTCGCATGCCGGCTTAAGTGCGGCGCTGCTTGCCGCTTTATGCTGGCCATGGGGTCGTCTATCCGACCGTGTGGCTTTCTCACTTTTGGAATGCGAGGGCTCTAAGGCCTCCTCGTCGAATTCAGGCAGTAGCTTTCTCTTCGGATAGCTTTTAGTGCGGCGACTGTCGCCGTATTTGTCTGCGGTATTGATTACTTTACTCCATCTGATCCTGAGTGCATCTTCCGCAGTTTTTAGCTTCCGCTTCTGCTTTTTCAGGCTGCGTGCGGTTGCAACGAGCCGTTTGTGGAGGTTCTTCTGCTTCGTGGGCTTGTCCGGCGTAGGGTCGTCCGGAATGCCATTTTCGCCGGGGGAGGGATGTTCGGTTTCTCTATCCGGGTTGTCCTGTTGGGACGGTTGCTCTAAGGCATGCTCGTCGTCTACCGGCTCATCCTGCTCTATGGCTGGGTCTTTATCGAGGCGGGGCTTGGGTCGGCGTTTACGCCGACGCTTTGATTGTTTTTCGAGAGATCGATCCCTCTTTCCATCCCCGTTTTCCTCGTTGTTGCTTCCTTTAGGGGTATCCACCATGTACACATCGTGAGATGAGGTGGCTGTCCAATGCCCTATAGGCGTTGGTTCTTGGTTGTCTCCTGCATCGTCGTCCATACCGTCGATGTCTTCGGAGTCGAAGTCGAGCATGTCGGTTAAGTCGTCGACAGTGGCTACGAAGTGGGTGGTGGGTGGGTTTTGAATTTCTTCATCATCCGAATCCCATCCTTGCTGACCGTAGTCCGGCCAGGGCTCTCCTGATAAAGAGAGAGACTTTAGCGAATTCAGGATGTCGCCGAAGGGCGAGTGCTGAAAGATGTCCGCGGCGGTGAACTCCATTATCGGCGCCCAATCGGATTCGATCGGCAGGGGCGCGGGGGGCTCGGAGTTCGGAAAGGAATCCGGCTCCTCGGAGTCACGGGCCATGCGGAGTGCGGGGCTGGAGTTCGGCTCGATCGCCTCTGAGATCGCAGCCCCTGAGGCAGCGTCCAACCGCTGATCCTCGATCGGCGCAGTAGGCTCCGAATCAATGGTCGGAACCGATGCGTGTGCGGCCTCCAAGGCGCTGTTCGTGGCAGAGCTATATCATGCCCATCGAGACAGTGCGGCGCGCTTGGCTGTGGCTCGAATCCGTCGAAGATCAAGTCCCCGCGGATGTCAGCCGTGTAGTTTAGGCTTCCAAACCTGACCTGATGGCCAGGGGCGTAGCTTTCGATCTGCTCAAGGTGGCCAAGCGAATTGGCCCGCAGTGCGAAGCCGCCGAAGACGAAGATCTGTCCGGGGAGAAAAGTCTCACCCTGGACTGCATCGTTGTTGATGATCGAAGGAGCCATCGGGCCTTAAAAGCGACGACACAAAGGAACTCTCAATGTAAGCACCAATGTCGGTGTCAAAACCGGCGGATCTCGGGTAGGGGGTCCCGAACTGTGCGTCTAGGCCGGATGGTAACAGGAGGCAAGGAACATGATGTTTTACCCAAGTTCAGGCCCTCTTGATGGAGGTAAAACCCTACGTCCTGCTTGATTAATATTGATGATATGGGTAGTACAAGAGTAGATCTACCACGAGATCAAGGAGGCTAAACCCTAGAAGCTAGCCTATGGTATGATTGTTGTATGATGAAGTTGTCCTATGGACTAAATCTCTCCGGTTTATATAGACACCGGAGAGGGTTAGGGTTACACAAAGTCGGTTACAATGGTAGGAGATCTTGAATATCCGCATCGCCAAGCTTGCCTTCCACGCCAAGTAAAGTCCCATCCGGACACGGGATGAAGTCTTCAATCTTGTATCTTCATAGTCCTGGAGTCCGGCTGAAGGTATAGTCCGGCTACCCGAACACCCCCTAATCCAGGACGCCCTCACTCGTCGTCGACCAGTTCGCAACGACGTCCTGCTTCAGAGGACTCATGTCCGGGACTGGGCTCCACCGGGCTGGCACTGGGAGGTGCTACCTTCAGGGGCGCGACGCTTGGTGAGGAACCCGACCCCGGGTCCCGTTGTCGGTGTCAAAACCGGCGGATCTCGGGTAGGGGGTCCCGAACTATGCGTCTAGGCCGGATGGTAACAGGAGGCAGGGGACACAATGTTTTACCCAGGTTCGGGCCCTCTTGATGGAGGTAAAACCCTACCTCCTGCTTGATTGATATTGATGATATGGGTAGTACAAGAGTAGATCTACCACGAGATCAGAGAGGCTAAACCCTAGAAGCTAGCCTATGGTATGATTCTATGTTATGGTTGTTGTCCTACAGACTAAAACCTTCCAGTTTATATAGACACCGGAGAGGGTTAGGGTTACACAAGGTCGGTTACAAAGGAGGAAATATCCATATCCGTATTGCCTAGATTGCCTTTCACGCCAAGTAGAGTCCCATCCGGACACGATACGAAGTCTTCAATCTTGTATCTTCATAGTCTAACAGTCCGGCCAATGGAGATAGTCCGGCTGTCCGGAGACCCCCTAATCCAGGACTCCCTCAGTAGCCCCTGAACCAGGCTTCAATGACGATGAGTCTGGCGCGCAGTATTGTCTTCGGCATTGCAAGGTGGGTTCCTTCTCCGAA
Source organism: Triticum urartu (assembly GCF_003073215.2). Taxonomy (NCBI): domain Eukaryota; kingdom Viridiplantae; phylum Streptophyta; class Magnoliopsida; order Poales; family Poaceae; genus Triticum; species Triticum urartu. The sequence goes on from NC_053024.1 coordinate 8,738,146, forward strand.
TACATCACAGAAGAACTTGAAAACGAGGATAGTGTCCGACCCTGCAAAATAAGTTCCACATACCACTGTAGAGAGAATAATATTTTCGCAATTCTAATTTGCTGACTTGTTTTGGCAGCATGACGTTATGTCATGGCCCGGTGATTATTCGATCCGTTTCCTTTAACTAGCCCCGCACATAACGCGAGGCAGTTTTTCGACACGTCTTGTCAAAGCAGAGATCGTGTCCCCTTATTACGGGATTCTCATCAATACGGTCGTGGGTAACCCAACCGTGTCTAGGACTCCTAGATTATAGGCAAGTCCCAAACGGCTACGGAGAGGACACTTGATATTCACCCTCTTTATAAAGGGACAAGGTTTTTGCTTTTTCCATCTCGTGCTCAATCGAACCCTTCCTCCGCCTCGAGTTCTAACACCCAAAGCCCAGGTCAGGTGCTCCGGATCTTCAATCATGTCCGGATCCAGCCTTCAAGGCCGATGGATGCCCTCCTCCGTCACGGAAGAGGATATCAGGAAGTTGAGGGAGGCCAGATACCTGACCGCCGAGGTTTCGCATCAGCTGCCTGCTCGAGGGCAGGTTGTCCCTACTCCCAAACCCGACGAGAACGTCGTGTTCGTCTCCCACTTCCTCCGAGGCCTAGGCCTTACTCTGGATCCCTTCGTCAGGGGTTTGATGTTTTATTACAGGCTAGATTTCCACGATCTAGCTCCAGACTCCTTTCTCCACATCTCGACATTTATTGTCGTGTGTGAGGCATTCCTCCGCATTACCCCTCACTTCGGCATGTGGCTCAAGACCTTTGAAGTGAAGCCGAAGATGATCGAGGGGTAACGTGCAGCGTGCGGAGGTGCGTCAATAGGCAAGATGGCAGGAGCCCCGTGGCTGAAAGGTTCCCTTCCAGAGGTGTCCGAATTATGGCAACGGGAGTGATTTTACGTCACGGCTCCTAGAAGTGCCAAGTGGGCGGCTGCCCCCGCTTTCCGCTTGGGGCCCCCACCACAACTGATGTCACGGATTAGCAGAGGTCTGAGCTGGGGCCCAGCCAAGGACGTGCCCCTACTGCAAAGCCGCATTCAAGATCTCTTCGAGGGAGATTTTAATTTGGTTGTGGTAATGCAAGTTATGCTGGTTCGCCGAGTCCAGCCTTGCAAACGCCGGCCCCTTCGCTTATGGGAGTTCAACCCAGAAGGGTCGCGTGCCATTCAAAGTTTCCTTGGCCTGACGCACGAGGAGATGTACAAGTCATTCTTCGGACCTCAAATAGAGTGTCCGGATACTACCGAGGATGTGGGCCTGAGTAGTAACCGCGCCACCGAACAAGTAAGAAATCCTCTAGCCGAACACACCGTCTTTTATTCATGAAGTTATTTCTGAGAGATCGCTCTTTGACCAGGATTGGCTAACAAAGGCGAAGATGATTCGGTGTCCGGGCCCCCTCCCTGAGGGTTTGGAAAATCCGGTTTTGGAGAAGATGCTCGAGCTCGCACCTTGCCCGGAGCCCTCGAGGGAAGATACATGGGGGAATAATATGGGCGGAAGCGGGCCCCCATCGCTGCCAGTTCCAACCGAGGGAATGAGCGCCTCCATAAAGGAGGATAACCTGGGAAGGAAGAGGGCTGCTTCCGAGGATCCGGAAGCCGAGGCCTCCAAACGGGAGAAGAAGTCTCCAATAGAGGGTCCTGCCTCGGGGGGTGCTCTTACCGCACAAAGTACGCGGGGGGATCAGCCCTCCAACGAGCCGCGAGTGATCCAAAATACTTTAATAGTGAAGGTATACTATCTTTTTTCTGAGAAAATAACTGCCGCATATATCTTGCAGTTCGGGCCTTAGCCCCTCTCAGCTGAGCTTGTCTTCGGGGGATCTTCTTTCAGAGATGATGGAGAGCGAAACGCCTCCCCGGGACTCCTCCGCTCAAGAAGCGGGCGACCCCGAAGTGTCGTCACGGAGGGCCTCTCCGGATCCGGTGAGGCCAGAAGATAATCCCATAGACCCCCGAAGTCCCCAGCGTCCGGCTCCCGAAGAGAGCAAACAAAAGAGTCCGGCACCGTCTGGTATGCGGTCGAACGTTCTGAGGGAGCTGGTGGGGCTAGCGGCCATCTCAGAAGAACACCGTACGCTGATGGGTACAGTGATGGAGAGAATTTCGTCCGCCGAAAGCGGATTACATGAAGCCTTTATGAGTCTACTGACCGGCTTTGAGGTACGTGAGATAATATGTGATAATACCGCACCTGTTAGGTGTGCCCTGTGTAGATAGTAGCCCCTGAGACTCTGGTTGTCGTCGAGAACGGCGGCGAACAGAGGATCATAGTCCCAGGCAATAACCAGACTGCCCTTATGTGCAGGTGGTGGAAGCTCCGGTGGCTAGCTGGACTAGTGAGTTTGCCGAATTAAAACGGCAACTGGATGCGGCAGACGCCGACATTGAGCTTGTTAACAAGAGGCTTGACGAAGCACAGGGTAAGTGTTATTATCTGGTGAACGGCACATAGTAAGAGCAGCATGATGCCAGTATCTTTAATATGTTGTGACTGCAGATGGAGCTGCCACCGTGGAAACCTTGCGGGCAGAACTTGCCCGAGCCAAGGAACAAGCGAGGATTAGTAATGCGGCTGCTTTGAAGGCGCCTGTCAGTGTCAAAACCGGCGGATCTCGGGTAGGGGGTCCCGAACTGTGCGTCTAGGCCGGATGGTAACAGGAGGCAGGGAACACGATGTTTTACCCAGGTTCGGGCCCTCTTGATGGAGGTAAAACCCTACGTCCTGCTTGATTAATATTGATGATATGGGTAGTACAAGAGTAGATCTACCACGAGATCAAGGAGGCTAAACCCTAGAAGCTAGCCTATGGTATGATTGTTGTATATGGAGTTGATGTCCTACGGGCTACAACCCTCCGGTTTATATAGACACCGGATAGGGTTAGGGTTACATAGAGTCGGTTACAATGGTAGGAGATCTCCAATATCAGCACCGCCAAGCTTGCCTTCCACGCCAAGGAAAGTCCCCTCCGGACACGGGACGAAGTCTTCAATCTTGTATCTTCATAGTCCAGGAGTCCGGCTGAAGGTATAGTCCGGCTACCCGAACACCCCCTAATCCAGGACTCCCTCAGCGCCCGAAGAGTTGAAAGCCGAGAAGGCCGCACATTGTGAGAGCCAAGAGAAGATGGCCAAGATGGCCGTAGAATTAAAAGACACCGCCGACCGTTGCTGGCTCCTTGAAAAAGAAAACCGAACAAAGGCGACGGACCTTGAGAAGGCCACGATGGCGGACAAAGACACCCGCTCTGCTATGAGAGCGAAGAAGGAGGAGCTGCGAGAAGCCGGGGATATTGCTGAAGGAAATATGCCCTAGAGGCAATAATACAGTTATTATTTATTTCCTTATTTCATGATAAATGTTTATTATTCATGCTAGAATTGTATTAACCGGAAACATAATACATGTGTGAATACATAGACAGACAGAGTGTCACTAGTATGCCTCTACTTGACTAGCTCGTTAATCAAAGATGGTTATGTTTCCTAACCATGGACAAAGAGTTGTTATTTGATTAACGTCATGGACCATATGAGATGTTCCAGGAGTTGAAGTTAATATTTCAAGCAAATACCCGAGTTGAGAGATATGAAGTCTCCAACAAGTTCTATAGCTACAAGATGGAGGTGAATCGCTCAAGCAGTGAGCATGTACTCAGATTGTCTGGGTACTACAATCGCTTGAATCAAGTGGGAGTTAATCTTCCAGATAAGATAGTGATTGACAGAATTCTCTAGTCACCATCACCAAGTTAGTAGAACTTCATGATGAACTATAGTATGCAAGGGATAACGGAAACGATTCCCAAGCTCTTCGTGATGCAAAATCGACGAAGGTAGAAATCAAGAAAAACATAGACAAGACCACTAGTTTCAAGAAAAGGGCAAAAGGAAGAAGGGGAACTTCAAGAAGAACGGCAAGCAAGTTGCTGCTCAAGTGAAGAAACCCAAGTCTGGTCCTAAGCCTGAGACAAAGTGCTTCTACTGCAAAGGGATTGATCACTGGAAGCGGAACTACCCCAAGTATTTGGTGGATAAGAAAGGATGGCAAAGTAAACAAAGGTATATTTGATATACATGTTATTGATGTGTACTTTACTAGTGTTCATAGCAACCCCTCAGTATTTGGTACTAGTTCAGTTGCTAAGATTAGTATATCGAAACGGGAGTGGCAGAATAAACAGAGACTAGTTAAGGGTGAAGTGACGATGTGTATTGGAAGTGGTTCCAAGATTGATATGATCATCATCGCACACTCCCTATACTTTCGGGATTAATGTTGAACCTAAATAAGTGTTATTTGGTGTTTGCGTTGAGCATAAATATGATTTGATCATGTTTATTGCAATACGGTTATTCATTTAAGCTAGAGAACAATTGTTGTTCTGTTTACATGAATAAAACCTTCTATGGTCGTACACACCAACGAAAATGGTTTGTTGGATCTCGATTGTAATGATACACATATTCATAATATTGAAGCCAAAAGATGCAAAGTTAATAATGATAGTGCAACTTGTTTGTGGCACTACCGTTTAGGTCATATTGGTGTAAAGCGCATGAAGAAACTCCATGCTGATGGGATTTTGGAATCACTTGATTATGAATCACTTGATGCTTGCGAACCATGTCTCTTGGGCAAGATGACTAAAACGCCGTTCTCCGGAACAATGGAGCAAGCAACAGATTTGTTGGAAATCATACATACTGATGTATGTCGTCCGATGAATATTAAGGCTTGCGGCAAGTATCATTATTTTCTGACCTTCACAGATGATTTGAGCAGATATGGGTATATCTACTTGATGAAACATAAGTCTGAAACATTTGAAAAGTTTAAAGAATTTCAGAGTGAAGTGGAAAATCATCGTGACAAGAAAATAAGATTTCTACAATCTGATCGCGGAGACAAATATTTGAGTTATGAGTTTGGTCTTCAATTAAAACAATGTGGAATAGTTTCACAAATTCGTGCCACCTGGAACACCACAGCATAATGGTGTGTCCGAACGTCATAGCCGTACTTTATTAGACATAGTGCAAATCTATGATGTTTCTTACCGATTTACCACTATCGTTTTTGAGGTTATGCATTAAAGACAGATGCATTCACATTAAAAAGGGGCACCATCTAAGTCCGTTGAGACGACACAATCTGAACTGTGGTTTGGCAAGAAACCAAAGTTGTCATTTCTTAAAGTTTGGGGTTGTGATGCTTATATGAAAAAGTTTCATCCTGATAAGCTCAAACCCAAATCGGAGAAATATGTCTTCATAGGATACCCAAAGGAGACTGTTGGGTACACCTTCTATCACAGATCCGAAGGCAAGACATTCGTTGCTGAGAATGGATACTTTCTAGAGAAGGAGTTTCTCTCGAAAGAAGTGAGTGGGAGGCAAGTAGAAAACTTGATAAGGTAATTGTACCATCTCCCTTATTGGAAAGTAGTTCATCACAGAAATCTGTTGTTGTGACTACTACACCAATTAGTGAGGAAGCTAATGATGATGATCATGTAACTTCAGATCAAGTTACTACCGAATCTCGTAGGTAAACTAGAGTGAGATCCGCACCAGAGTGGTACGGTAATCCTGTTCTGGAAGTCATGTTACTAGACCATGATGAACTTGCGAACTATGAGGAAGCAATGATGAGCCCAGATTCCGCAAAATGGCTTGAGGCCATGAAATCTGAGATGGGATCCATGTATGAGAACAAAGTGTAGACTTTGGTTGACTTGCCCAATGATTGGCAAGCCATAAAAAATAAATGGATCTTCAAGAGGAAGACGGACGCTGATAGTAGTGTTACTATCTACAAAGCTAGAATTGTCGCAAAAAAATTTCGACAAGTTTAAAGGTGTTGACTACGATGAGAGTTTCTCACTCGTATCTATGCTTAAGTATGTCCAAATCATGTTAGCAATTGCCACATTTTATGAAATCTGGCAAATGGATAAACAAAACTGCATTCCTTAATGGATTTATTAAAGAAGAGTTGTATATGATGCAACCAGAAGGTTTTGTCAATCCTAAAGGTGCTAACAAAATATGCAAGCTCCAGCGATTCATCTATGGATTGGTGCAAGCATCTCGGAGTTGGAATACACGCTTTGATAAGTTGATCAAAGCATATAGTTTTATACAGACTTGCGGTGAAGCCTGTATTTACAAGAAAGTGAGTGGAAGCACTACAGCATTTCTGATAAGTATATGTGAATGACATATTGTTGATCGGAAATAATGTAGAATTATTCTGCAAAGCATAAAGGAGTATTTGAAAGGAGTTTTTTTAAAGAAAGATCTCGGTGAAGCTACTTACATATTGAGCATCAAGATCTATAGAGATAGATCAAAACGCTTGATAAGTTTTTTCAATGAGTACATACCTTGGCAAGATTTTGAAGTAGTTCAAAATGGAACAGTCAAAGAAAGAGTTCTTGCTTGTGTTACAAGCTGTGAAATTGAGTAAGACTCAAAACACGACCACGACAGAAGATAGAAAGAGAATGAAAGTCATTCCCTATGCCTTGGCCATAGGTTCTATAAAGTATGCCATGCTGTGTACCAGATCTATTGTATACCCTACACTGATTTTGGCAAGGGAGTACAATAGTGATCTAGGAGTAGATCACTGGACAGCGGTCAAAATTATCCTTAGTGGAATAAGGATATGTTTCTCAACTATGGACGTGACAAAAAGGGTTCGTCGTAAAGGGTTACGTCGACGCAAATTTTGACACTGATCTAGATGACTCTAAGTCTCAATCTGGATACATATTGAAAGTGGGAGCAATTAGCTAAGAGTAGCTCCGTGCAGAGCATTGTTGACATAGAAATTTGCAAAATACATACGGATCTGAATATGGCAGACCCGTTGACTAAACTTCTCTCACAAGCAAAACATGATCACACCTTAGTACTCTTTGGGTGTTAATCACATATGCGATGTGGACTAGATTACTAAATCTAGTAAACCCTTTGGGTGTTGGTCACATGGCGATGTGAACTATGGGTGTTAATCACATGATGATGTGAACTATCGATGTTAATCACATGGTGATGTGATCTAGATTATTGACTCTAGTGCAAGTGGGAGACTGAAGGAAATATGCCCTAGAGGCAATAATAAAGTTATTATTTATTTCCTTATTTCATGATAAATGTTTATTATTCATGCTAGAATTGTATTAACCGGAAACATAATACATGTGTGAATACATAGACAGACAGAGTGTCACTAGTATGCCTCTACTTGACTAGCTCGTTAATCAAAGATGGTTATGTTTCCTAACCATGGACAAAGAGTTGTTATTTGATTAACGGGATCACATCATTACGTGAATGATCTGATTGACATGACCCATTCCATTAGCTTAGCACCCGATCGTTTAGTAAGTTGCTATTGCTTTCTTCATGACTTATACATGTTCCTATGACTATGAGATTATGCAACTCCCGTTTGCCGGAGGAACACTTTGTGTGCTACCAAACGTCACAACGTAACTGGGTGATTATAAAGGTGCTCTACAGGTGTCTCCAAAGGTACATGTTGGTTGGCGTATTTCGAGATTAGGATTTGTCACTCCGATTGTCGGAGAGGTATCTCTGGGCCCTCTCGGTAATGCACATCCACATAAGCCTTGCAAGCATTGCAACTAATGAGTTAGTTGCGAGATGATGTATTACGGAACGAGTAAAGAGACTTGCCGGTAACGAGATTGAACTAGGTATTGAGATACCGACGATCGAATCTCGGGCAAGTAACATACCGATGACAAAGGGAACAACGTATGTTGTTATGCGGTCTGACCGATAAAGATCTTCGTAGAATATGTGGGAGCCAATATGAGCATCCAGGTTCCGCTATTGGTTATTGACCGGAGACGTGTCTCGGTCATGTCTACATTGTTCTCGAACCCGTAGGGTCCGCACGCTTAAGGTTTCGATGATAGTTATATTATAAGTTTATGAGTTTTGATGTACCGAAGGAGTTCGGAGTCCCGGATGAGATCGGGGACATGACGAGGAGTCTCGAAATGGTCGAGACGTAAAGATCGATATATTGGATGACTATATTCGGACATCGGAAAGGTTCCGAGTGGTTCGGGTATTTTTCGGAGTACTAGGGAGTTACGGGAATACGGGAGAAGAAGTATATGGGCCTTATTGGGCTTTAGGGGAGAGGGAGAGGCAGGCCGCGCGCCCCCCAAGGCCTAGTCCGAATTGGACTAGGGGGAGGGGCTGCGCCCCCTCCTTCCTTCTCTTCCCTCTTCCCCTTCCTTGTCTCCTACTCCTAATACTTGGAAGGACTCCTAGTTGGACTAGGAAAGGGGGAATGGGAGTAGGACTCCCCTAGGGCGCGCCATAGAGAGGGCCGGCCCTCCCCTCCTCCACTCCTTTATATACGGGGGCAGGGGGCACCCCATAGACACACAAGTTGATCTTCGTGATCCTTCTCTTAGCCGTGTGCGGTGCCCCCTTCCACCATAATCCTCGATAATATTGTAGCGGTGCTTAGGCGAAGCCCTGCGACGGTAGAACATCAAGATCGTCACCATGCCGGTGTGCTGACGGAACTCTTCCCCGACACTTTGCTGGATCGGAGTCCGGGGATCGTCATCGAGCTGAACGTGTGCTAGAACTCAGAGGTGCCGTAGTTTCGGTGCTTGGATCGGTCGGATCGTGAAGACGTACGACTACATCAACCGCGTTGATATAACGCTTCCGCTTTCTGTCTACGAGGTTACGTAGACAACACTCTCCCCTCTCGTTGCTATGCATCACCATGATCTTGCGTGTGCGTAGGAGATTTTTGAAATTACTACGTTCCCCAACAATTGCGGCTGGGAAGCCCTTCATGCTACGGAGGAAGTTCGAAGATCCATGGTATGCCCCTCTGGATCGGCTGTGGAGTTCAGCGGATGCGTATATGGACTTGGCGGCGAGCGCTGCCGATGCGGCCAAATACTTCCAAGGTCAAACAGATCGTAAAGTGGACAAGCTGTTCTGGTCGCAATTCAACGTTCAAGAGCGTCCGCTTCCATTGACTGATCAGCTAGCCGAATGGGCCAAACTAAATAGGTTGTCCGGACTCGCCATGAGGTCTGTCGTGGATCAGCTATGGCCGGAAAAGCCAAAGCCGAACAGCTATTTTAGTTTAGTGCAGCAGTTCCTTGGTGCGGTGCCGCGCATTAATGCGATGAAGAGGTCGCGTGCATAGAAGGATCGCGGATGGCCCTTGCCCGTGTTAAAGCATACTGGGCGGAGATGGACGCTACCACTGTTGCGGCGCAGGGTTTGGCCATAGGCCGAGTGGCTGCCGAGCACTATTTCGAGGAGGTTCTCGAGGGTGCTCGTTTGATAGAGGCCCAGTGCTCGAAGAATATTATGTTTGAGTGATATGTATTCTCATTGTAAACACAATGTTTTTATGAAATTTTATAAGGCTATGTTTATACTTTTGCCTGAAAGTAGTATGATGCCTCATGTGCGGCCGTTTATGTATACATGTGTATAACATGGAAGATTGCAGTCGTCGGCTTCAACCCCCACGCATATAATGCGGAGGTGCTCACGAAAAACGCGTGTTCACACTTAACCCAACGTCTTGGTCCTATTAAGGAGGTGATAGCGTAGCAAACGAGGCAACCGGACTATAATAACACTTTCACTTAGCCATAGGAGTTTGACAGTGGGGCTACTAGATAGCCCCTGGTTGCTCCGCACTCTCCCGATCTGGGGGTGCGTACATGCCTGGCCGGGAAACTGTCCTTCGTTAAGGCGGAGGAATTCTAACATTCCGATAGGTCATCGAGTGGTTGACCAGTCTCACGCTATATCATGACAGTCAGTTTTCGGCTTTCTCTACTGAGGTGCTTGTCCGGATGAATCAGGGCACAATCGCAGTAGTTCTCCTGGTGCTGCCTTAGCCGATAAAGCGGAACTTAAGGCACCAAAACACAGGAGCCGGTCAAACCCAACATTTGACCAAAGACAATGATTCGGAGCTGATGCATATAAGGCCAAACTCGCGACGCCGAACACTCCCTAAGGTATTTGGTCTTTATGGTAGAAACCGAGCCTAAATAGTGCCCTTTGTAAGAAGCCCCTTGTGTCCAGGTACGTGCATTATTCCGACGTGGCCACATGCCAAGACGTTAGCATCCTTCTCAATTATGCTGAGAATTCGGTGGATGTGTATCAACAAGATACAGTAAAAAAGGTTTACGCCGGGTCTTAATCTAAAAAGAATCCTTGGAACGGGTCCCTACTGCACGTCTGCGCCTGTGTCTCCGTTGTGCCGTATCCTGGACGGGTGTAGCACGATTGTCATCTGTAAAAGAGAGGAACTTAGGTGAAAAAGTTGTCGTGCAAAAAGATGGTTTTTTAAAGAAACCATGTATAACTAGAAATGAGTAGAAATTGCCACTTCTCTGCGCGCGTTGAGCCCCTTGTATTTGTAATAGGGGTGTGGCCATCAATCCGGTACAAATTACATATAGCAGCGCCGGACTCGTCTAACCGCGTCCGTGGTCTTGACGGCCTATCAAATGCTTTAGCTGGTGAGGCCGTTTTTAGTGTGCGGCTGCCAAGGCAGTCGCATTCTCTTCGGCGTGCAAAGATTGCTTAATACTTCCATTTACTGTAATGATGCCATGTGGACCGGGCATCTTGAGCGTGAGGGAAGCTTAATGCGGTATTGCATTAAAGCGAGCAAAAGCTTCGCGTCCAAGTAGTGCTTGATAACCGCACTGGAACGGAGCAATGTGGAAGGTTAAGTGTTCGCTACGGGAGTTATCGGGGAAGACGAATACAACCTTTAGTAGCAGGGAGCCCGCGCAGTGAGCCCCTGGGCCTGGCATTACTCCTTTAAAGGTAGTGTTGCTATGGCAAATTTTTGTTGGGTCTATCCCCATTTCGCGGATTGTATCCTGGTATATCAGGTTTAAACTGCTACCACCGTCTATCAGGACTCGTGCAAAGTGGTATCCGTCAATTATTGGGTCTAATACCAGGGGAGCCCATCCTGCCCGCCGGATACTTGCTGAGTAATCACGATGGTCGAAAGTGACCAGTTGAGACGACCAGTGGCAGGGTTTCGCAGTGATAGGCCCTTGGGCATAGTTATCTGGGAGGGCCGCTTTGCTTCCCTTGATCACGTGTAATACGTTGACTGTTTTGACTTCTGATGGAAACTTCTTTTGTTCCCCAGTGTCTTGTTTGAGAAGCTCATCCTCATCTTCGCTTGGTGTATCCACCCCCTTGTGTACGGCATTGAGCTTGCCGGACTGCTTGAAGACCCAACATTCTCTGTGGGTATGATTAGCGGGTTTTCCAGGGGTGCTATGGATCTGACATACTTGGTCCAGAATTTTGTTCAGGCTGGACAGTTCATCTCTGGCGCCTTTAGAGGGCGGCTTTTGCTGACCTGGCCGAGAGCTTCGGAATCCGGCATGTACCGCCATGCTCTTCGGGTTGACTTCTTTATTCCGACGTTTATTATTTTTGCTACGTCGTGATTTCCCGTTTTCATCTCTAACTTCGGATGTGCTTGGGTCGCTGGTGCTGCATCTGGCTAGCCAGCTGTCCTCACCCGCGCAAAAGCGGGTCATGAGGCTTGTTAATGCTGCCATTGTTCTCGGCTTTTCTTGGCCGAGGTGTTTGGCAAGCCATTCGTCGTGGACGCTATGCTTAAAAGCTGCCAAGGCTTCGGCGTCCGGGCAGTCGACTATTTGGTTCTTCTTAGTAAAAACCTGTTCCAAAGCTTTCGGGCTGACTCTCTGGGCTGTTGAGTTATATGGCTCAAATCATCCGCATCCGGGGGTCGGACATAAGTCCCTTGAAAATTTGCCCGAAAAGCGTTTGCGAGCTCTTCCCAGCTTCCAATGGAGTTTTTAGGGAGGCTTTTAATCCAGTGCCGAGCTGGCCCTTTGAGCTTGAGTGGTAAGTACTTGATGGCGTGGAGATCGTCTCCTCGAGCCATATGGATATGGAGGATGTAGTCCTCAGTCCAGACCCCAGGGTCTGTTGTTCCGTCGTATGCTTCTATGTTTACGGGTTTGAATCCCTCTGGAAATTCATGGTCCAGCACCTTATCGGTGAAACATAGGTGGTGTGCGGCACTCCTATATCTGGGTGTACCGCGTTGTTCGATGTTTGTTGTGTTACATCATATGCTGGGGCGCGCTTGCGTGGTCCATATATGGATCTGGTTGCGCCGTCCTTTTGGTGCGAGCCCACGTGTGGATCGCTTATTGGCTTGCGAGTGGAGTTGTTTGCCGCTCCATGTTGGCCGTGAGGTCGTCTATCCGGCCAGGTTGCCGTTTTGATTTTTGGTTGTGGGGGATCTAGGGCCTCCTCATCGAATTCAGGTAGCAACTTCCGCTTCGGGTAGCTCTTGGTGGGGCGATTACCACCACACTTTGCTGTTGTGTTGAGTACTTTACTCCATCTGATTTGGAGTGTGTCCTACGCAACCTTGAGCCTTTGCTTCTGCTTTTTCAGACTCCTCGCGGTGGCAACAAGCCTTTGACGGGCATTCTACTGCTCCGGGTGCCTGTCTGGCGTTATGTCATCCGGACTATTATCTTTGACAGAATTGGTTTGTTCGGTTTGATTCTCCGTATTGCCGTGGTCCGGTAGTGGTTCGCCCTGCACCAACGCTGGGTCTGTATGATCGTTATTTCTGCCAAGGCGGGATTTGGGGCGGCGCTTACGCCGCCGCTTTGACTGCTTCTCGAGGGGACAAGCCTTCGTTGCGTCCTTCCGTTCCTCGTCGTCGTCTTCTTTTGGTGTGTCCACCATGTATACGTCATATGATGAGGTGGCTTTCCAGTGCCCTATAGGCGCTGGTTCATGTTCGTCTCCTACATCATCATCCATACCGTCGATGTCTTCGGAGTCGAAGTCGAGCATGTCGGTTAAATCATCGATAGTGGCTATGAAGTGTGTTGGGGATATTACTACTGGGCGTAAACCGGCCTATCTGGGTCGGGTTAACTTCATCAGTAGTTAATTATGTTAAAGCCCAAGAAGGCAGATGAGAGCTCAAGACCCATAGTCGGTTCAAGGCCTGTAGCCGTAAACCGGCGTTAGTATTTAACTTGTATTGTAAGTTAGGAATAAGTAGAGACCAAACCGGACACATCTATGAGCCGGTATTGGGACTCTGTGAACCGACGGGTGTCACCCGTGTATATAAGGGGACGACCCGGCGGCGGTTCAAGGACAACAGACAACAACTCGAGACTTAGGCGAAGCTTGTTTGCTCCCTAGTCATCGAAACCCCATCAATTCCATCACAACTAGACGTAGGCTTTTACCTTCATCGAAGGGGCCGAACTAGTATAAACACTCTTGCGTCAATGTGTCCGCGTTAACCCCTTCAAGCTAACCCGTCGCGATGGCTCCACGACTAAGTCCTTTCTCTAGGACATCTGCCATGACAAAACCACGACAGTTGGCGCCCACCGTGGGGCTATCGCACGATGGTTTCAGGTTCTTGGAGGGCCGCTTTGAAGGACTCGAGGGCTACGTTGTAGGCCGGATGACTAAGAGTCGTCGCGGCAAGCTCTACATCGACGATGCAGGCTGGGGCCCCGAGGCCGGCTCAGTCGAGTACGGGTACCGGGTCCCCTTTGGTGGCATTCACGTTTTCATTGGCAAGATCGGTGAACCGGGCCCTGAGCCGGACATCTGCACCGACCTCGTCGAGACGGCTCAGCGTGCGCGATCCGTCCGGGTTAAACCGGCCATGAAGCATGCCTTCATGGGAGTCATCCATGGAGGAAGTTATGAGGATGGATCGGAATCTCGCGGCGAGACCGTCGTTTGTTCCGACGACGAGTCATCAACCGGAGAAACCGAATCTCTATATCAGCTACAAGATGGCCAGATTGGGGGCTGTTCCGATGGCGATAGTATTCCGGACCCCTCTGATCTGCCCAACCGAGTTGGAATATTCATGGCCGGCACACAGGCAGTGCTTCATTCTTCGACCTCTGCGCCAATGACCTCCGGTTCAGTAGCAGCGACGGCTGCCGGGGCAGGAGGCTCTGTACGCCCGTCGGCTCAAGTTCTATCAGATCTATTTGATGCATTGGCTGTGCTCATGGCAGAAGCTAATCAGGCGGATCAGGACGCCCACAGCGCGGAGATAGCAAAGATGAAGGAACAGATCACCCAGGCCAAGGCGGACCTAGCAGCTGAGGATGCCAGGATGACCGCAGAGCGGGCCGCTCTAGACGCACAAGCCTACAGGCTCATGTTGGACCAGAGCGCGTCGCATGAAGTCATGAAGAGGAAGTACCGATCCCGTTTGCCTTCGGTTTTCGAGGCCAGAGACCTTTTCAACACCCCAGGAGCAGGAACCAGTAATCCGCTGGAGGTAAACCGGGCGGAGGCTCCCGCGACCGGTGCGCCGGTTCAGCCCCGTCGGATGGATCTGCCTCGCCAAAACACTGTTATACCTCAGGCTGTTTCGACACCTCTGAGTCACTACTCCAACCCGATGGACAATCTCGTTGCCGCTGCTGCACGGCTGGAGGCCATTCCAATTGAAGGTGACTCGCCGCAGGCAGTAGAGACGCGATGGGTCAAGGAGCTTCTGAGGACAGCTTTGGTCCAACAGGAAGCATACTCGTACAGCCGCGACCGGATTCACTCGACCCCTCGTCCAAGCCAGAGCTATAGCAGGCATATGGATGAACCGGCAGTGTCAAGTAATGAACGACGTGGAGCACCCCGCGGCAACAACCCAGCGGGTGGTGCTGATAACGCTCGGGAAGTGGTGGACCGGGCCCGAGCACGCAGGGAGGCCGAGTTAGCCGCACAGTATCAGGCTCGGCAGCTTACGCCGGTTCGTCCAACTATCTCGATCGAACCTGGTGTTACTTCTAGTTCTTTAGGGGTGCCTTGCCTTGTCCCCGCTTTACGCAATGTGTGCCTGCCCAAGGATTTCAAAGGCCCACGCAAGGTACCAAATTACATGGCGGATCAACCTCCAGAGACATGGGTGGAGAGCTATGAGATGGCCATGGAGATGCTTGATGTGGATGACGCGGCGTGTGCGAAATACTTCACCATGATGCTTGAAGGAACGGCCCGTACTTGGTTAAAAAGCTTGCCGACTAATTCTATTAGTTCATGGGCCCAATTACGAGCCCGATTTATCAGCAATTTCAAGGATACGTGTAAACAGCCTATGTCGATAGTGGACTTAGCTGCCTGCGTCCAGGAGGAAGGAGAATCAACGACTCATTGGGTGCGCCGGGTATCACAGGTGTTGCATTCATCAGACCGCATCAACGCTGACACCGCAGTCTTAACCCTAGAAGGCAACTGCCGGTTTGGGCCCCTAAAGCTGAAGTTGGGACGGATGAAGCGCCATTGCACGGACATGGGAACCCTCATGGCTGCTTTGGTAAAGTATGTTGATTCTAATAGTACCAAGGATCCCGAATCTGATGATGACAAGGCAGGGAAGGGAAAGAGGAACAGCAACTCCAAAGGTTAGTAGCATCACTTGGCAGGCAATAGTGGTGGAGGCAAGCGTAAAGCGGATGGTAACATGGAGTTTGTGGCTAATACCAACGCGCAGGACAAGGGCCAGCGACGTAGGGGTAAACCGCCAAATCGCAATGGGGCACCCAACCCTAACCCGGACCGCCTAAATTATCTACTGAGCCAGCCCTGTCTGAGACATGGGACGAAGGAGGTGCCAGCAAACCACCTTTGGAAGGATTGCTTCATTATGCAGGAGTTTAAGAATTCTAATGCTTTCCGGTATGATCACGGTTCCGGCGGTAGCTCAGGATCCGGGCCGGGTTACGGTGGAGGAAATTCCGGTTCAAGATTTAATGGTAATCCGGGCGGACATAATAATCAAAATAATCAGAACAACCAGGGTGGTTACAACCAACAACAGCAACAGTCAGGTTACCAGAGCAACCCAAAGCAGTTGAATAGTGGGCAGTACCATGTCTTCACCACTAGCTTGGACAAGCGAGACCGGAAGGTTCAGAGGCGGGCAGTCAACTCTGTTGAACTGGCCGTGCCCCGTTATCTACGCTGGTCTGAACAGCCAATCATATGGAGCAGAGAGGATCACCCTCCCCAAGTTGATAATCCGGGTCAGTTGGCTCTGGTGGTGGCACCTCAGGTGGGAGGCTACAAGTTCACCAAGGTGCTCATGGATGGAGGGAGCAGCATTAATATCTTGTACTATGAGACCTTCCATCATATGGGACTAACAGATAAAAATCTCAAACCGTCCAATACGGTGTTCCATGGTGTGGTGCCTGGCAAGTCAGCATATCCTGTTGGTAAGATAGCTCTGGAAGTGGCCTTTGGAGATGATCATGATTCCAGGTCGGAGATACTGACGTTTGAAGTGGTGAAAATCCAAAGTCCATATCACGCCCTGTTTGGGCGACCGGCCTACGCCAAGTTTATGGCACGGCCCTGTTATGTGTATTTGCAGCTCAAGATGCATGGTCACAAGGGGACAATAACGGTTCACGGAAGCCGTAAAATCGCTTTGGAGTGCGAGGAAGGAGATGCGGCCTACGCAGAGTCGGTTTGTGCCACCGAGGAGCTGAAGTATTATAAGGACAATGTTGATCCGGCGGACATGACTCCATTAAAGAAGCCAACTACGGAGCATGATCCGGCCCTGAAGTTCAAATCAGCAGCTGAAACTAAGCTTGTTGACTTCGTGCCTGGCGATTCGTCCAAGCAGTTCAGCATCAGTGCCAACTTGGATCCGAAATAGGAAAGCGCGCTCATCGAGTTCATCCGTGAGAATCGGGACATTTTTGCATGGAAGCCCTCTGACATGCTAGGTGTACCGAGGCAACTCGCTGAGCACACCCTTAATGTGGATCCTAAATACAAACCAGTGAAACAGTTCCTCTGCCGGTTTAACGAAGAAAGACGCAAGGCGATTGGAGAAGAGGTAGCCAGGCTCTTAGCGGCTGGCTTTATTGTTGAAGTTTTTCACCCTGAGTGGCTTGCTAATCCGGTGCTAGTCCTTAAGAAAAACGGCACCTGGCGCATGTGTGTGGATTACACAGATCTTAATAAGGCTTGTCCAGCAGATCCTTTTGCCCTCCCCCGTATTGATCAAATTATTGATGCTACGGTGGGTTGCGAGCGTTTAAGTTTTTTGGATGCATATTCTGGCTATCATCAGATCAAAATGGTAGTTAAGGACCAGGAGAAGACGGCATTCATAACTCCCTTTGGAGCCTTCTGCTATGTGTCTATGCCCTTTGGGCTCAAGAGTGCCCAGGCAACTTATCAACGGTGTGTACAAAATTGTCTTCACAAGCAGATTGGTCGTAATGTACATGCTTACGTGGATGATATTGTGGTCAAGTCCAGGGAGAAGGAGACTCTGGTTGATGATTTGAAGGAAACCTTTGATAACCTGAGGACGTACAAGATGATGCTTAATCCGGCCAAGTGTGTCTTTGGTGTGCCGGCAGGCAAGTTATTGGGTTTTCTGGTGTCCAACAGGGGAATTGAGGCCAATCCGGAGAAGATCACAGCCATCACCTCCCTGGCTAAACCGAAGTGTATCAATGATGTTCAACGCCTGGCAGGCTGGATTGCCGCGTTGAGCCGGTTTATCAGCCGCCTTGGTGAGAAGGCAATCCCTTTGTATCAGATGTTGAAGAAGACGGATCAGTTCGTCTGGAGTTCCGCTGCTGATGAAGCATTTGAGGACTTAAAGCGGCAATTGGCCAATCCGCCTGTGCTCGCCGCTCCCATTGACAAGGAGTCGTTACTGCTGTATGTAGCTGCTAATGCTCGTGCGGTCAGCATGGCCATTGTGGTGGAGCGAAAGGAGGCAGGTAAGGAGCATCCGGTTCAACGTCCGGTCTATTATATCAGCGAGGTGCTCATTGAGTCCAAGCAAAGGTATCCGCATTGGCAGAAGCTGGTATATGGAGTTTTTATGGTAAGCCGGAAGCTCAAGCAATACTTCAAAGGGCACCCCATTACGGTGGTCAGTTCTGCTCCCTTGGGGGATATCATCCAGAACCGGGAAGCGACTGGCCGGATTGCCAAGTGGGCCATAGAGCTTGGGCCGCACGGTTTGAAGTATGTGCCTCGGACAGCGGTTAAGTCTCTAGCACTTGTTGATTTCATCAATGATTGGACGGAACTGCAAGCACCTGAAGAAAAGCCGGATCACACATATTGGACCATCCATTTTGACGGATCCAGGCAATTGGAAGGCTCGGGGGCTGGAGTCGTATTAACTTCCCCACGAGGTGATAAGTTTTGTTACGTTCTCCCCTTAATGTTCCGTTGTACTAACAATGCAGCTGAGTATGAAGCCTTGCTCCATGGTCTCCGGATGGCTAAGGAGATGAATCTAAGTCGAGTTAAGTGCTTCGGTGACTCGGACCTCGTGGCTCAGCAAGTATCTGGCACTTGGGACTCCAAGGACCCACTCATGGCAGCATATCGTCGTGAGGTGGATATTGTTGCAGGTCACTTTAAAGGCTATCAGGTGGACCACGTGGACCGGCGGAAGAATGAAGCAGCGGACGCTTTAAGCCGGCTGGGCTCTCAGCGCAAACCGGTCCCGCCTAATGTTTTTCTGGATGTGCTGCACAACCCGTCGGTCAAGATCCCTGGTAAAGCGGATTTGGCTATTCCTAATCCGGAGGCTCAATTGGTGGCAGCTCTTCATGTTATTCCGGATTGGACGCTTCCTTAACTGGCGTACAAGAACCGGGGCGAGTTACCAGAGGATGAGACTCTGGCCCGACAGATAATCCAGCGATCCAAGTCCATGACTATTATCAACGGCGAGTTGCATCATTGCAGTGTGTCAGGGGCGTTTCAACGTTGTGTGTCTCCTGAAGAAGGCCGTGAAATTTTGCGTGAGATCCACGAAGGAGATTGTGGTCACCACGCCGGTTCAAAATCTTTGGTGGCTAAAGCGTTTCGCCATGGCTTCTATTGGTTAACTGCTCATGCTGATGCGGAGGATCTGGTCAGACGATGTGATGGTTGCCAAAAGTTTTCAAGACGTGCTCATGTGCCGGCTCAAGAATTGAGAATGATTCCAATTACTTGGCCGTTTGCGACTTGGGGGCTGGATATGGTTGGGCCTTTCAAAAGATCCAAAGATAAGAAGACCCACCTCCTGGTGGCGGTTGACAAGTTTACAAAGTGGGTGGAGGCAGAACCTGTTAGCAAGTGTGATGCGGCCACGGCGGTTCAGTTCATCAAAAAAGTGATTTTCCGGTTTGGCTTTCCACACAGTATCATCATAGATAATGGTACCAATTTGTCCAAGGGTGCCATGAAGGAGTTCTGCGAACAGGAGCACATCCGGCTTGACGTCTCATCAGTGGCACACCCACAGTCCAATGGTCAAGCAGAAAGGGCTAATCAAGAGATCTTGAAAGGCATCAAGCCCCGGCTTATGGTTCCTTTGCAGAGAACACCGGGTTGTTGGGTAGAAGAGTTACCATCTGTGTTATGGAGCATCAATACCACACCCAACAGATCAACAGGATACACACCGTTCTTCATGGTCTATGGAGCGGAGGCGGTTCTCCCTAGTGATATCCGTCATGACTCACCTCGTGTGGCGGCTTATGTTGAAGCGGACAATGAGACAGCACGGCAAGACGCTTTGGACCTGTTGGATGAAGAACGTGACATAGCAGCCGCCCGCTCGGCGATTTACCAACAGGATCTTTGTCGTTATCACAGTCGCCGAGTCAGAACCAGAACCTTTCAGGAAGGAGATTTGGTGCTTCGGCTCATCCAAGATCACACTAATATGCATAAGCTATCCCCACCTTGGGAGGGACCTTTCGTGATCAGCAAGAATCTACACAACGGGTCATACTATCTGATCGATATTCGAGAGCATAAAGACTCACGTACATCAGAGGAGGAGACCAATAGGCCGTGGAACATAGCTCATCTTCGGCCTTACTATACCTGAGCCATTGGCTCTACTTATGTACATATTACGACGATGTATATATTATGATTAAATATAATAAACCGGAACCTCAGCTAAAGCGGGGTATCTGTTCTTGTACATCATGCGTGGTTACACGGAGTTGTTCTAAAGCGGCCTCCGGTTTACCCCTTGAGTTAGCTTTTCAAAAGCATCATGTTATATCACTTGGGGGCTTGGTCGTGTCCGAACCAATGCAACACCTCTTGATAGGCGAGAGCCACCAGATCACTTGGGGACTTGGTCACGTCTGAACCAGTCACGCCTCTTGATCGGCCTAAGGCCACAGAATCACTTGGGGGCTTGGTCGAACCCGAACCATTGCCACGCCTCTTGATCGGCATAAATGCCACGGTTTCATTTGGGGACCTGGCTGACTTGAACCATAGCTACACCTATCGGGAGCTTGGTCATGTCCGACCATGGTAACGCCATCTGATCAGCTCAAATAAGCCTCTTTTTGCAAATGGTTTTATCATTGGCTTTGCTTCACAATTTTCTTTGATAGATATTTTCTTTCTTTTTTGTTGCGTTTTTAAACCGACAAAATTTTAAACCGGTTCACACTGTCAATTGACGGAACACGGTCCATTTTTAATCCGGAGACTATTTGCTCGGTTTGATTTTTTGTTAACATCCTATTACGGAGTAACACGGTGTTTTACAACCCGGCACGGTTTACATGGTAAACCGGCATTATATATATACAGGAGCTGCTATCTCCTCCAAACAGTGTGGGTTTATAAACCTCCGCTTCAAGATTGGCTAAACCAACTTCATGCCCAACGATGGCAGGTATTATGTATCTCAAAGATTTGGTCATATGCTTAAATTTCAGATATTTTGATTTTACATATGCAGACATCATACTCCGCCTGACGGTACAACTGCGGTGGCACTTTAAGATTTTTTATGTTGCAGAAAACACTTTGGACAGTTCATCACCCAAAGGAAACACAAGTTGCAGTGGTTATGCACGAAGGCATATTACGATCAAGCGTATCAGCTAGCCTATTACAAGGCAACGCGGTGCCCAAAATAAGATCATTGTTTTTTTTCAAAGGAGAAGCAGTTTAAACCGGCTTCCGGTTCAAGCTTGGTCACCAGCCTGGCCTGATGGTTGTGGGTCATCCCGCGCCGCTTCAGCTTCAGTTTCTCTACCCAGCGGCTGGAAATCAACAGTTGTCCAGTCGATTCCCATTAATGCTGGAAAGATAGCTTCATCATGGATCAGCAACGACGGTTCAATATCGGGAGTGTAAGTATGCTTACGGATTGGAGGGATAAGATTTTCCGCTTCATGAATTGGGGCAGCTACTCGCTTGTTTTGATTGTCATAATGGGATTGATAGTGAGACAAGTCTGCTTCTTCAGCCAATTGACAAGCTAGCGGACGCACCTCCCGGTTTATTGCTCGCAGATCCGCTTCACCAAATTCTAACCCGTCTTCCTTCAAGCTGGGATAGCCCTGAGCCGCTTCAATAGGATCAAAATCCGGCACCCAACCTTTTTCCCGGATTAAGGCATTGATCGCGCCGGTTCGAACAGCAGATTTCTTCAGCTCTTCAACCCGGGCAGGAAGCACCGACAGTTTCTGCAGAGTGTCCTGAATCAAAGTGGGCGCCGGCTTGTTGTGGGATGCAGTACAGATGATCTGCTGTGCACTAGTGTACAGTTGTTCGATCAAAGTATAGGCGGCTTTCAATTTCTTCCGCACATCTGACCCCAAATGACCAATGCGTGTCCCTGAAATATCACAAAGGGTTGACAAACCGGCAGCTCTGTAAGACGGCCGAATCGATACAGAAATCAAACCGGCTTACCAAAGATAGCGGTGGTCATGGCATGCACATGCCGCTTTATGCTGGCCAGTTCGTCCACCACCGTTTTAAGTGCAGCCTCGGCATCTTCTGCTCGTTTGGTTAAAGCGGATTTTTCAGTGGCCCAATCCGCCCGCTCTTTCTTGGGGGCTAGGCGAGTCAGCAAGCGTTGAAGCATACAAGCAGGAAAGAGCATATGGAAGTTACCTCATATTTATCTTTCATCATGTTAACCAGACCGGCTTCATAGTCACGACTGGTATACAGCCGGTTCAAATAGCCGGAATGGATGTCTTGGGCGTTCAGAGCAGCGTAAGTCGCCAGATCAACATTCCACTTGCCCTTGCCAAAGGTAGCAAATTCTTCCTTGGCAATATGTTTAGACAAAGCGACAAGATTGCTTGGCTCTGTATGGCCAATGCCAGTAATAACAACTTCATCATCCTTGGCGTAGCCGGTTTGCACTGGGGCTGTTGGCTTATCAGTAGGCTTTGATGGATTGGTGGATTTCTCAATCCAGATGGGGCTTGTGGGCTGGTTGACAGGACTTGAGGCATCAATAGGCCTCTCTTCAGCAATAGGATCGTCATCCAGCTGCGGTGGATCATTGGGTATATCTTCAGGAATAGCCGTTTCAAGATCTGGTATTGTGCCCAGTTCAGGGATGGCATCTTCTTCAGCCGCTTTATCTAGGAGAGCCTTCTTTCTTGTCTTAGGCTTGGCCCTGAAAGGAGTAACAAAAGTCAGTACAGTACATGCTACAAAGTAATACACCAAAAGCATTATGACAAGTATGGCTTACCCAAGCACCGTTTTGAGCGGCGGTAGCTGGGTAGCTGATGACTCGCCAGATGATGAATGGGAAGTGACCTAATAATCATAGTCAGACGGATTAAGAGGTTGACAAAGACAGCCCATTTTAGGACAAGCACTGACAGGCAAATTAGAGACCTCTGAATGGTGTTTCCGAACCGGACTATTCGGTAAACCGGCGGAGGTAACTACCTGGCCACTATGCCAGGTTGTGCGGCGAGCTTCGTGCTATTGGGTCTTCATAAGAAATTTGGGATCCAAGTAAGCAAGAGGATGAGAAAATTTAACCTTCCGGTTTGCCTGACAGATTTTTAGTGAAGGCAAAGGATCTGAATCGGAGGAAAGAATAATTACCTCTGCAACATCAGCATGACTGGCTTCGGCATCATCCTGACAAATATCATCATCAATAAGGCGCATCAAAATTCAGCCAAGTGAATCAAGCTCTACCTCAAGGTCCGGGTTACCCACATCGTCATCAGTGGCCGGATCAGAGGATGCAGTGGTTCTTTTCCTGTGGGTAGTCTTCTTCACAGCTTTAGTCTTTTGCCGGGTTGGTCGTTCCGGTTTATCTGCTTTTTCTGGCTTCTCCTGTGGAAGTTTCTTGCTCCAAAACGGATCATTACCCGGTTTAAACATACGTTGGTGTTAAACAATGACCAGATATACCAATAGCAGGTTCAATAAAAAGAAAGATCAAACTCTTACAGCTGGCGGTTTGTTGGTGGCACAGAAGGGAAGCAGGCCGGTTTAAGCACAGACGTATTCCGGTTCATTCAGCATTTTATTCACAACCTCTGTGATTTCTTCATCGGTAAGCTGGATGTTAGCATGCCGCAGTGGGTCATCAACACTGCCAGTATACTCGCACATCAAACCAGAGCGCTGACTAAGGGGCAGTATGCTCCACGATATCCAACAGCGAGCGAGATCAACTCATGTTAAACCATTGGCCATGAAGGCTCTGAGCTTGGACAGTTGAGGAGCGTATTTGCTTCTCTCCTTGGCAGTCAATCTTTGCGGAAAGGGGTGTGTATTGCTAAGCCGCTCCGGACGAAAGCCAGGCAAAGGATTTTCACCAGCAGGGGAGGTGTCTTTGCAATAGAACCATGTTTGATTCCACTCTTTGGGGTGGCTGTGCAGTTTGGCGTGAGGGTATGTGACCTCTTTTCTTTTCTGAATCGCCACACCACCCAATTCTGTGTTGGAACCGTGAGTAAACTCAGTGCGGCGGTTTAGATGGAAGCAGTCTCTGAACAGTTCAACGGTGGGCTCCTCTTGAAAGAACGCCTCACAAAGTACTTGGAAATGACACGTGTTTGTGACAGAGTTGGGGCCAATGTCTTGTGGGTGGAGTTGAAAATTGGCTAAAATGTCCCGGTAAAATTTAGAACCGGGCGGCTTAAAGCCCCAGGCTAAGTGATCTACGAAAACGACGACCTCTCCTTCTTGAGGTGTGGGAGGGCATTCTTTGCCAGGGACCCTCCAATGGATGGTATTTCTGCTGCCTAAAGCGCCAATCAGGACTAAGTTGTTCAGTTCAGTCTCTGTGACGCGAGAAGGGACCCAGTTGCACTCATATACTTGCTTGGTCATGATGAAATCTACAAAATAGGTGATTCTGGTTCAAGAATGCATTGATTAAAGTACACTGGCATGTCCAATATTAAAACCGGAGACAGTTCTATCTAAACCGGAGTTTTATGAAGCAACAGCATCTGGCGGTTCAACAAGGGGACTAATGGTATATAACGGTTTGGCAATTTTTCTACAAAGTTAAACCGCCGGATCTAAGCATTGAAACAGTTGAGATTGCGGATAGATAAGTGTACAGAAACAGATTTCACAAGATTTCTCTACAGCAACAGATCTAAAGCAAGTTCCGAAAAGAAGGAAAATATTCAAGGTCAAGGTTCAAAAAAGAGTAGTACCGAATCAATGGGCAGAGATACAGGTAGATCTATGGTCTCGAGGCATATAAGTAAAGGCGGATGCTAAGAGCTACCGCTACACAGAGCAAAGGTTCACAGGTTCATCTAGGATCTATCATATGGGTACGAAGCAGACGATGAACTCTAAAGAACTTGGAAACCCTAGAACGGATCTACAGAGGAAAAGGTAAATAACTCACCGGAGCCAAGGAAGAAACAGAAGGTCGCTGCGATGCTCTGATACAGTCAGGGTGATGCAGCGGCCAAGGTTGGAGCAGAGGTCGTCGACGGCGGCGGAGCTCCGAAGCTGGACGACGCGGGGAAGACGAAGCAGAAGGGCACGAAGGGGAAAAAGAAATGACCCTTCGGTCTTATTTATAAGGCAAGGGGCATGTGTCAGGCGCGAAAATCAAGGAACCGTGGGTCTGGAAACGGAGATGTCGCCTCGATTGTCGCAGACCTATTAAACAAAAAAGGTATCATGGATAAATTTTTTTATAACAGGTGACGTCACGCCGGTTTACAACGACCAGAGAAGATGACATCACGGCGGTTCAACAAAATACAAGAAGATGTTGGAGGTGAAGATTTTGCTAAGGATTGACATGAACCTGTTCAAATCAATCTGGGGCCTAATGTTGGGGATATTACTACTGGGCGTAAACCGGCCTATCTGGGCCGGGTTAACTTCATCAGTAGTTAATTATGTTAAAGCCCAAGAAGGCAGATGAGAGCTCAAGACCCATAGTCGGTTCAAGGCCTGTAGCCGTAAACCGGCGTTAGTATTTAACTTGTATTGTAAGTTAGGAATAAGTAGAGACCAAACCAGACACATCTATGAGCTGGTATTGGGACTCTGTGAACCGACGGGTGTCACCCGTGTATATAAGGGGACGACCCGGCGGCGGTTCAAGGACAACAGACAACAACTCGAGACTTAGGCGAAGCTTGTTTGCTCCCTAGTCATCGAAACCCCATCAATTCCATCACAACTAGACGTAGGCTTTTACCTTCATCGAAGGGGCTGAACTAGTATAAACTCTCTTGCGTCCCTGTGTCCGCGTTAACCCCTTCAAGCTAACCCATCGCGATGGCTCCGTGACTAAGTCCTTTCTCTAGGACATCTGCCGTGACAAAACCACGACAAAGTGGGTGGTGGGTGGGTGTCGAATTTCTTCGTCGTCCGCATCCCAATCCTGTTGGCCATAGTCCGGCCAGGGCTCTCCTAACAAAGAGAGAGCCCTTAGTGAATTCAGAATGTCGCCGAAGGGCAAGTGCTGAAAGATATCCGCGGCGGTGAATTCCATGATCGGCGCCCAATCGGATTCGATTGGCAAGGGCGCGGGCGGTTCGGAGTCCGGAAACGAGTCCGGCACTTTGGAGTCACGAGCTTCGCGGAGGATTAGGCTGGTGTTCGGCTTGATCGCCGTTGAGACTGTAGCCCCTGAGGCGGTGTCTAGCCACCTGTCCTCGTTTGGCGCAGTTGGCTCCGAGCTAAGGGCCGGAGCTGATGCGGGCGCGGCCTCTGGGGTACTGTTTGGCGGTAGAGCTAGGTCATACCCATCGTGACAGTGCGGCGTGCCCGGCTGTGGCTTGAATCCGTCGAAGATCAAGTCTCCGCGGATGTCGGCCGTGTAGTTCAAACTTCCAAATCTGACCTGATGGCCAGGGGCGTAGCTTTCAATCTGCTCCAGATGGCCAAGCGAATTAGCCCGCAGTGCAAAGCCGCCGAATACGAAGATCTGTCCGGGGAGAAAAGTCTCGCCCTGGACTGCATCGCTATCGATGATAGTAGGAGCCATCAAGCCTAACAGCGACGATACAGAGGAACTCTCAATGAAAGCACCAATGTCGGTGTCAAAACCGGCGGATCTCGGGTAGGGGGTCCTGAACTGTGCGTCTAGGCCGGATGGTAACAGGAGGCAGGGGACACAATGTTTTACCCAGGTTCGGGCCCTCTTGATGGAGGTAAAACCCTACGTCATGCTTGATTGATATTGATGATATGGGTAGTACAAGAGTAGATCTACCACGAGATCAGAGAGGCTAAACCCTAGAAGCTAGCCTATGGTATGATTGTATGTTATGGTTGTTGTCCTACGGACTAAAACCCTCCGGTTTATATAGACACCGGAGACAGTTAGGGTTATACAAGGTCGGTTACAAAGGAGGAAATATCCATATTCGTATTGCCTAGCTTGCCTTCCACGCCAAGTAGAGTCCCATCCGGACACGAGAAGAAGTCTTCAATCTTGTATCTTCATAGTCTAACAGTCCGGCCAATGGAGATAGTCCGGCTGTCCGGAGACCCCCTAATCCAGGACTCCCTCACCCGTCGTCGACCCTGATCTCCTTTGGTGGCGTTCGTGTGGGCCACTTTCGATGCGGAGGGAGCCGGCCCCGCCGGAGGTGGTACGTCACCGTGTCCGGGAGGAGGACGAGCATGTCCATCGCTACATGGCTGCTATGGACATCAGGTTCTCCAATACCTAGCAGGTTCTTTCGAGAGATCACCCGAGCTATGATCCAGTGATTGTTCCTTCACTTTGGTTGTCCACCGCCCGCGCCTCAGGAACCGCGAGTGGCCTAGATTACTCTCTAGTATTCGATCTTTATTAGCTAGCTAGCTAGTGATGTATTCGATATATAATATTCGAGATGATTTATTCAAGATTATATATATTATTCGAGACGATGTATTCGAGATTATATCTATTGTTCGAGACGACGTATTCAAGATTATATTCGATGTTGCTTATTATGTACTATGATTGATTCAGTTTTTCTTATTAATTGATTGCATCCATGCATTGTAATTTGAATATATTTATTTTGGATTAGTGAAATAAAAGCTATGGCGGACAATACCGGCAAAGAGGGAGAAGAGGCCCTGTTCAATATCATACGCAATCCTCGCGGGCCAGATGATGGTCAGAATGAAGAAGATTATGACGGCTCC
The DNA here is from genome assembly GCF_003073215.2 of Triticum urartu. Classification (NCBI taxonomy): domain Eukaryota; kingdom Viridiplantae; phylum Streptophyta; class Magnoliopsida; order Poales; family Poaceae; genus Triticum; species Triticum urartu. The sequence continues at coordinate 8,765,710 of NC_053024.1, forward strand.
GAATATCTAAACAACACCGGGGAGGGTGATATGTTATTCGATCGCGACGACCGAATTGATGAAGTCATGAACTATGAACATGACGAAGAAAATGTTGATCTTGAAACAACAAAGACCGGCGAGGTATATTTATATAAGCAGGCATCTGGTGATCATCACATGTTTTAAATGACTTGAAGATATATTAACGAATCGATCTTTATTCTTTCAGCCATCCGGATCGAGCAAATCTTCAGGCAGCAGGACAGTACGAGGCCCGAACAAAAAGTTGAAGGAGGGCGTAAAGTACAATATCGAGGCCATCAAACCTAATGGCGAACCATTAGCGCCTAAGAAGATTGCGGACAAGTTCATTCGTCAATGCGGAGTTCTTGTGAAGGACCAACTCCCGATCTCCCTTCAAGAATGGAGAGAGCCAGCAAAGCCATGTCCAGATCTTACTTTTGTTGACAACAGACAAAAAGTTCTGCTTTGGGAAACTCTCATGGAACATTTCACCCTACCAGATCATTTCACAGATGCAGATGTGGAGAAAGTCAAGGACGCTGCTCTTAGGAAGATGGCGGTTGCATTCAACAACCACAAGAAACGTGTATGGGACCAGTACGTGAAGGGAGGAAAGAAGACTCCAGTATTCAAGGGAACACTAGAGAAGCAAAGTGCTCATTGGGACGATTTCGTGAAATTCAAGGAATCGGAATTATCTAAGGAACGATCGAGAATAAACAAGGCCAATGCCGCAAAAAAGGATAAGTTGCATAAGCTGGGGCTAGGTGGCTACGCGGTGGCAATGCCTAAGTGGGATAAGTCTGAGAAAGAGATGGAGGATGCAGGTGTCACTCCAGTTACATTGAGCTGGGCCCCCAGGTGCAGGATTTGGTTCTATGCGCATGGGGGGAGTTGGACCCGAAGACAGGCTTAGTTTCGAAGAAGGCATGTCTGAACGGAGCCGAAGATAAGATACTTGTTGCAATAAAAGAGGCTCGATCGGGGGTGTTCGAGCCCAACAGAGAGAACGGCGAGCTTACATGTGCCCTGGGAAATCCTGAACACCCGGGAAGAACATGAGGCAAGGGCATTATTCCGTGGTATGAGGGGTTTTCGGACTGGAACACCGACTACAGAAAACGTGCGAGAAGGAAGATTGCAGAGGAGAAGAAGAGGAAGATGGAGGAGGAGCAGAGGAAGCAGGACTATGAACGCCTTCAAGGCCTAGAATCAGCGCACGCGGACTTGGCAGCCAAATTCCAGTGGCAGCAGGAGCAGATCGACTCACTTAGCCAGCAAAGGGGGTCTCAACAGCTAGCGGATGATCCAGCGTTGGATAGCACCGTCCCATCCATGCCGAGAAGCAGCGTGGGTTCCGCCCCGGGCGACGCATTGCTGGATAGATACCCCGTGGATGACATCATGGATAACGCTAACTGTGAGCTACACTTCAAAATAAAGAACATATCCATGAAGGTGGCAGACGCCGTTGCTTTTACAAATCCCCCCGAGGCAACCTTCCATTGCAACCCGATTCCAGCGGGCTATGCTCGTGTCTTGGTTGATGAGGTGGTGGACCAATATTCGGGGCTAGAGCTTGACATTCCTGGAGGTGACGAGGAGCACACACTGGGAGAGGCCAACCATCGTATCATCCTATGGAGAAATTATTGCATCATCTTTTGAAGGCCACCGACACTGCGTCAGCCGACTCCTCGTCGAAGTCCGCCACCAAGTCAGCAGACTCCCGCTCCTCCAAGTCCACCAACGCGTCAGGCCACTCCTCCTCCTCCAAGTCCGGCAAAGCGTCAGGCCACTCCTCCTCCAAGTCCGGCACAGCTTCAGGCCACTCCTCCTCCTCCAACTCAGCCACGTCAGCCGTCTCCACCGCCTCAGCAATCACGGAAGAGAGCCGCCGCAGCTATGGTGCGTAGCGGTACAAGTCGAGGTAGTACTGGAGGTACAGGCGGAGGCAAGCGATTTCAATATGGTCCAAGCCTCGCGCCTCTTCCGCAGAGGCCTTACGACATGTCCGAGGAGGAAAACGCAGCCATAGTGAAGGCCCATGTGGAAGCCCATTTTGCACCGAAACCGCCACCGCCACCAAGGGAGAAAGTGCCTGAGGAAAAGATTGACCACTTCATTCGTATGGCTAGAGCACCAGCTCCCAAGCATGTTGACATAGACTATGAGCGCCACCTCAGGAAGTTAAATCGAGCACGTCTACAGAATGAGGCGAGCTCGAGCTCGAGCAAATCAGCTGGCAAAAGGAGCAGTAAAACCGTTCCCCGGCTGGGAGAACAGGCGGCGCAATCAATCCCCCCGCTTGTTGTGCCAACGACACATGAGAGTACGCGTGCCCAATATTATTGTGGGCAAACCATTAACGTTCCCGGGCTGGGCGATGTGGTAATAACCGAGGAGCATATTGAGCAGGCTGAAAGGCTCATGATCACTATTGGACAACTCTTCGACATCGAGCCCATGCCTCTGCTTAGAGAGGAGAAAATAAAATGGAAATATGTCCGGAGCCAACCTTTGGTCGAGCCAGACGAGGTCAAGAAGCTCCCAACAAGAATGTATGAATTGCATCAATGGTACATGAACATTACCAAGATTTTCAATCGAGAGTCCCTCATGGTGAATGTCAAGAAGGATTATTACTTCCATGAGAAAGCTGTGTCCGTTGAGTATTCAGAACTATTTCTGTTATACAATCAAGATGCACTCGACAAATCTATCGTCAGTTGCTATTGTCTGTAAGTGATTACTTTCTGTAATTTAAGTCTCAAGCTAGCTGTAGTGATCATTTTGATCAATCATTACCTGTAATTATCCTCACTATATTCTTTTCCGTGGTATTATGCAGGATGAAGATGTATGAAATGAAAAAAGGTGCACGCTATGGCATTGGGTTCATTAACCCAAATACCATTAATGAATACATATGGAAATTAGATACATATTATCAAGCAAGTGTAGAGGAAAGCATGCTAGAGTTCTTCAAGTGCCTCAAATACAATGAAGATATACTACTTCCTTACAACTTCCTGTGAGTCACACTGTCTTGTACTACAAATTCTGTTTTTGCTTACTAGCTAGCTACATGTTTTTGCTTACATATATATATGCCCGCTTAATTAAGACATGCAAACGTGTGTGCATGCAGTTTTCACTGGATCTTGTTAATCATTAAAGTTGATGAAGGAACAGTTGAAGTACTGGACTCACTACTTAAGAAACAAAGTGACTACACCATCGTGAAGGGGATAGTAAACAGGTAATTTCAATCATTGTTAACTATATCTCGGCCTATTTAATTAGTTCGTCATTTACTGATAACAACTATTTAATAACCCCTTTATTCATTTTATTTGTCGGCGGGCAAGGCTTGGGTAAAGTTCATCAGCGTCACTCTAGGCCAATGGAAACGAAACCTGAAATGGTATCGACCCAAGGTAAGTAATTAAGTAGTACTAGCTAGCTAGCTGCCATCTCTTTAATTATCATGCTTCATTAATTATTATCTAATCAAATTCCATTCTCGTAAAGGCCCTGAAGCAGGCGCCGGGGAATAATCTGTGTGGATACTACGTTTGCGAGAACATTCGCATGATGGCGTCCGAAAGGAGCAGATCTCAAAGACAGGACTTGGTACGTTTGTCAGAAAACTATTCACAATTTTTACACCATTATCGATATCTAGTCACAAAACTAATACAAATGCATATTGATCTCCTTCTTAACAGTTCAGAGAGATGCGGGACAAGCTCCTACCATACAAATGCATATTGATCTCCTTCTTAACAGTTCAAAGAGGTGCGGGACAAGCTCCTACCAACGGAGCGCATACAAGCAATTCAAGAGGAAATAGCGGGATTTTTGCTCGACCAGGTCATAGATACCAACGGAGAATACTATTACCCGCTACCGCCCCCATGAACCACTTCCAATTGTCATCATGCTCCGAAGGCACCAATTAGGCTAATACCACTGGCTCCAAAGGCACCAATTAGGGGAAATTGGTGCCTTAGAGTATGTACTCCCATTCTCAATATACCTCATATACGCATTAATTATACATCTTTATTATTCTCAATATACTTCATTAAATATTCTAAGATACCCCAATACGAGTTTTGTTAAAAAAATATCATCTGCGATGTACTTTTTGTAATATACCTTTTTCACGTACAAACACATCAGTATATACGTAAACATTTAAAAATATGTAGACTCACATGAATTTTTTCATGGAACACATTTTGGGGTATCTAATAATTACTAATAAAGTATATTAAAAATAATGAAGTGGTATAAAAGATTCATCTATGTGGTATATGAGAAGCGGGAGTACGTACTCCCAGGAGTACACAACCATTTTCCTATATATATATGTGTGTGTGTGTGTGTGTGTGTGTGTGTGTGTGTGTGAATTAATGGTGGTTGTGAGACATTCGATGATATATATATATATATATATATATATATATATATATATATGATCGGTTCTACTTGAAATTCTATTTATATATATGCATAACGTGTACAATATGTCGTATCGTAAAATACCAGCAAAAGAAAAAGAATTAAATGGAAAACACAAAATTAAATGAAAAATAAATCATAAAACCAAAACCCCCAACCTTTTAATACCGGTTGGTGTCACCAACCGGTACTAAAGGGCTCCCTGCCCCCGGAGCTGGCTCGTGCCATGTGGTTGCCCTTTAGCACCGGTTCGTGCGGAACCGGTACTAAAGGGGGGGACCTTTAGTCCCCACACTTTAGTGCCGGTTACCGAACCGGCACTAAAGGGCATTACGAACCGGTGCTATAGCCCGGTTCTGCACTAGTGGAGGGTTGCGGTTCCAACAATTGGCATCAGAGCGACCAGGTTCGAGGGACGGTCGTGGCGCGCGTGGCGTCCGCCGCGTGCGCGGCCGACATGGAGGCATCGGCTGCAGAGCGCGTGGCGACGGCGACGCGCGGCGAGTCTGCGGCTATGCGGTGTGATGTCATGCGCGTGAAGAGCACAGTGGTCGCGGAGGACCTGCGTGGTGGCGCAGCAGTCACGGCGGCTCGGCGCGACAACCGTGGAGGCGCGTTGCACGGAGCCGCGGTGGACCTGTGTGGTGGCGTAGAGGCGGCGGTGGCGCGGCGTGGCGGCATGGAGGTGCTACGCTGCGGTTGAGGCCGCAGCGGTGCAGGGCAATAAGCCGCGGCGGTGAGCCGGGCGCGACCGGTGCGTGTTATGGGTGCGCACTGGACGCGTCGGGACCGCGGGCGCGCGTACGACGGTGCGGTTGACGTTGGGAGGAGGCGTATGTCGCCGTTGTGCTCGAGTTCGGCTACATCCTTCCGGTGTTTGTCGCTGGAGGTTGCTCGGCGGCGTGGAGGAGAAGTCGTTCGTGCGGCGGGTGAGGCAGCTCGAGCGGCCACGTTGCTTGCGTCAGGGCGCGACATGTGCATGAGCTGAGGGCGTGTGGATCACCAGAGGAGAACACGTTCAGCGGAGCGCAGGGCGGCCACGTCAATCACGTCAGTGCGTGATCGTGTGCGCAAGCCGGGGCGTGCAGGGCGTGGCGTCGTGGAGGAGCTCGGCGTGCGTCGCTGAGGAGCTCGACGTGGCCGGTGGAGAAGAATCTCGGCATGTGATCGTCGAGAAAGAACATGGAGGCAGCGTCAAGCGTCGAGAAGGTCGTAGGAGCGGCCATGGCGCGACGTCGACGACGAGCCTGACATGTGCAAGGTCATGGCTTGGGGCATGAATGTTAGCAGCAAGCCATGCCCCATGATGGTGGCGACCGGTGTCAGTGAACGGTCGAGTCCATGGCGAGTGTTTGCCCGAGTGTGTGCGTGTGTTTCAGTTGTTGATCGGACGCCGGTGTGTGGTCGCGTCCGAGTAGCGTGGGTCGAGTCGGAGGTAGTTAGCTGCAGTAGCGGGAGTGGCCGGTGCAATCTCGTGGAAGCTGGCCGCGTCGTGCGCGTGGGTCAGGCGAGCGGATCGTACGCCAGTTTAGGGGAGGTGGGCTGCATCGTGTGAGTGCACATATAACCCTTTGTAACTCTTCAAGTCAGCCATGTAGCCATTGAAAAGATAAAGACGATTAGGGCATGCGTGCGCTCATGGTGCGTTCGTGCGCCGGCCTGAAATTTCTTGTGTCTTGTGTCTTCTTTTACCTCTAGCCGAGAATGAGAGATGGCTGCGGTTTCAACAACATGATACTGGTCACACATCAAGTGACGAGAGAGAACGGTACCGCCATAACCTCACACTGCAGACACTCGGAGATTCGATGCCTTGGTTACAAGTGTACGTTGGTGCTAAATCTAGGTGTGTCCACCGACACCTAGATTAGCGTAACTGGTGGAGTTTTTAGCGCCTACTATTGCGTCAAGTCTTGTAGCCAAGGACTCTTAGGTGATTCTTTAAATTATTTTATCTCTCTAAGCGCTTGGAGTAAATTGCAAAAAACCACCACAATTGAGGACCCTAATTCAGAAAACGACCACCATTCAGTTTTTTTTCAAAAAACCACCACCATTATGCTGACAATTTTCAGAAAACGCTGATCACTGGATTAGACACGTTTGACAAAAAATCTGACCATTGGGTCCCATTGTCAGGTGCCATGTGGCCGGAACGAGTTAACGTCGCTAGTGGACATAATTCGAAGAAAAAAAAGTGGTGGTCAACCTCTCCTCTGCCTCCTTGGCATTTCAGCAACCACATAGCAGCCGCACCAGATTGGCAGCCGGTGCATCCCGCCGGCCGCTGCCCCAACGCTTCGTACTGTTGTTGCTCGCCGCCGGTGCATACCGCTGGCCGCTGCCCCAATGTTGCGTACTGCTGCTGCTCGCCGCCGGTGCTTGTGCTCGCCACACGTCCAGCTCACCGCCCCCGCGCTGTAGACGATGGAGAGAGCAACCTTGGCGGCTCCCTCGGGGAGAGCTCGGCCGTGCTCTCGACGCCCTCGGGAATCCCGGCACGCACCGGAGGCAGAGCAGGGCCATGGCCATCGCGTCGGCTGTCGATCCCAGCATGACCTCGATTTGGTAGGCGCCTCCGAACAAGTACGGCCCTGCCGGCTCCGGCCAGCCCGACTACCGGCCAACGAGCCTCCCAGCTCCGCGCCGGCGAGCTGTCCGATGGCGTTGTTGGGATGGCGCGCGGACGATGCCGCTGCTCGCGCCCATGCTCTGGAGGAGACGGCGTGCGCGGCCGGTACTGATGCTCGCGCGCCCGTGGGCAGTCGGGGCTGGTGCTCGCGCGCCAGTGCGCGGCCGGTGCTGGTGCTCATGCGCCCGTGCGCGGCCATGGCTACTCTCGCTGCTGGCGCCCGTGCGCGGCCGGTGCTGCTGCTCGCACGCCCGTGCGTGGCCGCCGCTGCTGCTCGAGTCCCCAAGAACGGCGGGGCGGCGGCGGGTTGACTCGCCGGCGGCGACCGGCGGTCCGGCGCGGGATTCTTCCGGATCGGAGCGGCGGTGGCGGCTGTCGTGTGGATCGGGATCGGGAGGAGAACGCTGTGGCCGAGCTGTACGTATTTTTTAATTAGATCGATATAGAGAAAGATCACACTGATAAGACGGGCCCATGTCTATTTTAACGGTCAACTAAACTTCAGTCAAACGCCGTTAGTTTCAGTTGCCAAGTCATCGTTTACGGTGGGACCTATCTGTCAGTTTTACAGTCAGCAAGTGTTTATCTGAGTAATTAGTGTTTTCTGAAAACTATCAGCACAATAGTGGCGGTTTTTTGAAAAAAAAACTGAATGGTGGTCGTTTTCTGAATTAGGGTCCTCAATTGTGGCGGTTTTTTGCAATTTACTCAAGCGCTTGTATAGGAGTCCCCCGTTGTAGATGCCCTGAGTAGCCGCTCCGTCCTTCTTTCTTTTTTTTGAAATCTATTGGCACTTTATTGCATAACTGAAAAATTACATACTTCGTTACATGCGGTAATAGAAAACCTGGAGGCTCATCCTCCCAAGAGAACTCTAACTGCATATCATACGCATGTCTACCTAAATGTATTTGCTTCTCTAAGACAGTACATGAACTTCACGGTTGGTATTTCATGAGCCACTTGAAAACAATCAGCTAATAAAGCTGAGTATGGTGCTCTAATTTCCTTCTCACCATTGCATGCTCCGTCCTTATTTGGTTCTACCTGACAATGGAAATGCTTAAGGGTTGTGCCTTTATTAAAGGCATTGCTTGGATATTATTCAGACCTACTCTTCGGAATGAAAACCATTGATGGTTGGATCAGACGACAACGGAGCTTGTGCGTGTGTGTCATTACCTTTCTAGATGTGTTGCTTCCAAAGAATCTCTATCGAAGTCCATATGTTGTCAAAGATGGCAGTTGATGTTGATGTTTGGTACTGCATGTCGTCGGTTGTTGCACCATGACATTTGGTGTCTTTTTTTCTTTTCCTTTTTATGTGCATCCTTGATGTCTTGATTAATTTTGACATTGTATTGTTGCAAAGGCTAGATGTACTCCCTCCGTCCCATAATATAAGAATTTTTTTCAACCTATCCCATATAAGAACTTTTTTCAACCTATCCCATAATATAAGAATGAGATAGGTTGAAAAAAGTTCTTATATTATGAGATGGAGGGAGCACTTGATATCAGCTTGATATTAATATATTATCCTTTTTTGAAAGAAAAAGAAAACTTGGTACACAGAAGCGCCACCTAAACCGTGTTGTCAAGAAATACCACAGCGAGTCTAGGAATAGAATGCAGGGCATACGATGATGCAAAGAATGTCTGGTCCAACTGAATTCTGCACGGCACGTTTCACATGAACCAATTTTTTCTATGACGTGACTATTGTGGCAGTTCTAGAGCACTTGGAAATCTCGAGACGGTCTCACGATCTAATTCGTTAGTTGTGTGTGTGTTGTACAGTTGAACTCTTCGACTCACTTGGAATTTCACGCACTTTACGTATTCATCGTGGAAGAAACAAAGAAACGGACGAACGCATCTATTCAAGCCAGGCCACCCAAGATGACTTGACTCGAGTCTACAGGTCTGACCATGAAATTTGTTTGTGGTGTATTTTCAGGTCAGTTGTCAAAGGTGACGAACACTTACGATAATCAGCCCTCACCCAGTCTCGTCGAACGTTGAAACAAAGATGTATTCATTAGGAAAAACTCGAGAGTTCTGTCCACACAAGCATGAATCCTGCATGACGTGAGACCAAAAGCATGCATGCATGCTACTCCCTCTGTACCACAATACTTGTTGCTAGGGAACTAGTACTGGTTTTCTCAAACGACAAGTATTTTGGTACAGAGGTGGTGTTAGAAATATAATTGGGTTTAAGTTAGAGATAAGGAGATAGAGATAGAATTAGTTTAGACCACGTGTAACTTGTCTTGTACTCCAACTCTCTACCTCTCTTATACTTCTATATATACTTTACACAAGGGTCAGATCAATACAACAACAATATTCAGCCATACTACAGTTTTCACAGGTGGTACTTCGACAGCAAACCATACTGGCTAGGCTGTGCTATATATAGCAGTATCGAACAACAAAGTCGCCATAGGCAAAGTCATACAAAGTTGTTTCTGTTACAAAGTTAAACACAATGAGCATCGTCCTTAGATGCTTGTGCGTGCAACTAGCTATAGCCTCGTTCCTGCTCACACAAACCAGCTCCACTGAAGCCCATGGCAACAACACGGGCAGTTGTGCTGTGAGTGAGAGATCCGCCCTTGTCCGCTTCAAAGCGGGCTTGTCGGACCCTGCAGACCGCCTTTCGACGTGGCAGGGCGACCACTGCTGCCGATGGAAGGGTATCCGCTGCAGCAAGAGAACCAGCCATGTCATCAAGCTCGATCTTCAAGGTTCCTATGACAGCTATCTAGGAGGCAACATAAGCTCCTCGTTGGCTGGTCTAGAACGTCTAAGGTACCTCGACCTCAGCGGCAACTCATTTAGCGGCTTTCAGCTAGCAGAGACTTTGCCGTCTCTCCACCACTTGAGGTATCTAAACCTGTCCAGCTCGGGCTTTGTTGGAAGGATACCACCACAGCTGGGTAATCTCACCGACTTACGTTACTTGAGTCTTGGTGGTAACGCCGACACATACTCCACGGATATCACCTGGTTGTCGCGATTATCTTCCCTTGAACACCTGGACTTGAGCTCTGTGAACCTCAGCACCATTCCGAACTGGTTGCCAGTCGTGAATATGCTTCCTTCCCTCAAAGTTCTTCTTCTTACTAGCTGCCAACTTAACAACAGTCCTGATTCTCTTGTGCATTCAAACCTGACATCTCTTGAAACTCTCGACATTTCCTTCAACCTTGCCCCAAAGCGTCTAGCACCCAACTGGTTTTGGGGCTTGACTAGCCTTAAGTTGCTTGATATCTCATGGAGTCAATTTAGTGGTCCAATTCCTGACGAGATTGGGAATATGACCTCCATGGTAGAGCTCTATCTGTCACATAATAATCTTGTGGGCATGATACCGTCAAACCTGAAAAAACTTTGTAACTTGGAAACATTGTTTATACATGATGCCGGTATCAATGGAAGCATAACGGAATTCTTTCAACGGTTGCCTTCTTGTTCATGGAATAAATTTTCAGCCTTGGATCTATCTAACAACAGTTTGACAGGAAGCCTACCAACCAAGCTGCAAGAATCCTGGCTCAATCTGACCTTTATCTATCTTGGTGGAAACAAACTCACAGGTCAGGTGCCGCTATGGATAGGAGAGCTCAGAAAGCTAACTGCATTGAACCTAATGAACAACTACCTGGATGGTGTTATACATGAAGGTCATTTATCAAACCTAGCAAGATTGCAGAGATTGTTGTTGTCAGGTAATTCAATAGCCATCACAGTGAATTCAATTTGGCTTCCTCCATTTAATCTGACAATGATTGGACTCCGGTCGTGCCTACTCGGACCTAAATTTCCGATGTGGCTACGGTGGCAAACACCTATATACCTCGACATCTCAAATGCAAGCATCTCCGACATAGTTCCGGATTGGTTTTGGATAATGGTTTCCTCGTTGGACTCGGTTAGAATGCAACAAAATCAACTTCGTGGTTTTCTACCATCTATGATGGAATATATGAGGACATCCGCAATGGATCTCAGTTCCAATCAATTCAGTGGTCCAATTCCTAAGCTTCCTATTAACCTAACCTACTTGGATCTTAGTACAAACAAACTATCAGGGCTACCATTGGAATTTGGAACGCCACTACTTGAAGTACTTCTTCTATTTGGCAACTCAATCTCTGGCACCATTCCATCATCTCTGTGCAAGTTGACATCACTGAAACTATTAGACCTATCAAGAAATGAGCTCACTGGGTCAGCTCCTGATTGCATAGTCAATCAATCCACTAAAAACACAGAAAGTTTAAGTCTTAGTAATCTAAGCTTAAGAAACAACAACCTCTCTGGTGTTTTTCCTTTATTCCTCAAAAATTGTCCCGACCTCATATTTCTTGATCTCGCACACAATAAATTCTTTGGGACTTTGCCATCATGGATTGGGGAGAAGTTGCCATCTTTGGCATTCTTGCGGTTGAGATCTAATATGTTTCATGGCCACATTCCTTTGGGGCTCACAAAGCTAGCTAATCTTCAATATTTGGACCTTTCCAACAACAATATGTCAGGAAGCATACCAAAATCTATTGTTAACTGCACGAGGATGATTCTAAGCAGAGATAAATCTGATAAATTTAATGGAGTACTCAATTTTGAAGATGTTGTTTATCGCTCTGACGTTGACTACACAGAGAATTTCACAATAGTCACAAAAGGCCAAGAGAGATTATATACAGGAGAAGTCATATACATGGTAAATCTTGATTTGTCGTGTAACAATATCACAGGAGAGATTCCTGAAGAGATCGGCGCACTTGTGGCGCTGAAGAGCCTGAACCTATCATGGAATGCCCTCAGTGCAAAAATTCCTGAGAAGATTGGCGCCTTGGTGCAAGTCGAGTCTCTTGACCTATCACATAATGAATTGTTCGGTAAAATCCCTACAGGCTTATCGGCTCTCACATCATTGAGTCACTTGAACCTGTCCTACAACAATCTGAGTGGAGAGATACCATCTGGGAATCAGCTTCAAACACTTGATGACCAGGAGTATATTTATGTGGGCAATCCTGGTCTTTGTGGTTCCACGATCCCCAAGAAATGTCCAGGAATTGAGTTAATTCCAGCTACTCCGGAACATCATGAAGATGCGGGCAATATGATCTCGTTTTACATCGCCATGAGCTCTGGATATGTAATGGGCCTCTGGGTAGTCTTCTGCACCTTCTTGTTCAAGAGGAAATGGAGAATTTTCTGGTTCTCATTCTGTGACAGCTTGTACAACCGAGTTTATGTGAAGGTGGCTGTTAGTTGGGCTTCCTGGACAAGCAAAGATGGGTAGAACGTGATATTTCTATCACTGTTTTTCTTTGGTATATGCTGTCATGTGTGGGAATTTTATGATGTAGTATCATCTGATGTAAGTATTGTACAAGTGTATTAATAAACATGTATGTAATCAAGGCACCGGGCTAATGTACCCAGTCGACCAAGTTTGGTATTACCTTCGCTATGTACAAGTTTATGCATAATGACCTGCAAAAAAAAAAGTTCATGCATAATGAATAAACTTATCAGAGTGATCCAGAGCGCACATGCTTACAATGTCGTCCGCGCCTGAACGCAGCCACACCGCCGTCTCAATACAAGTACGAGCAGTTGTAGCTTAGCTTGTGACTAAGGGCATCTACAACACTCACCCGCAAACTAGCTCCGGCATCCGTCGGCAAACAGGCGAATACGGATGCAAGAGCCGGCCATCCAACGCTGTCTGCACATATTTCAACCATTATTTAAACTAACAGGATGAAATTCGTACAAAGACGAAGAATTTTTATATAAACCAGACAAAATTCATTACATTTCGAACATTTAGAAAGAAAAAAATGTGGTCTGGTCCTAAACCCATCCTCCACTATTACTTTTAGAAAAAATGGTGGTCCGGACGTAACAGTGATATAGTCGGGAGTGGGCGTAACAGTGGTCCGGACGCCCGCAAAGCCTCTCACTTTGTTTCTGGTTTACGGAAAAAAGAACCGAGTTGGATGACTTTCGAAAAACGGAACATGTTGTCCGGACGTATGCGAGCAGTTGGAGTCAGCATACCCTAACACTATTAGTTTCACGTCGAACACCTCTAAAGTTCGCTCGCGTCAGAAAATTTACAAGACAATCACACACACACACGGGAGTGACAGCGAGAGAGCAGATTGGCTGACCCACCATCCGGTCTACCAGCGTGGTACCTTCTGGTTTTACCAGTTTTGGAAACCTTTCAGAAGGTTCCGCTCTGGTTTCTTTCTTTGGTTTTTTTAGGGTCGCTCTGGTTTCTTTCTGATTCTGCGGTTTTCCTTTACAGTGTTTTCTGGTTTTTCACATTTTTGTTCCTTTTCTTTTTTTTCCGAATTTTCAAAATTTCGTACAGATTTTCAAAAGAATCTAAAATTTAAAAAAATGCCCGCACTTCAAAAATTTCACAATCTCAAATATTCTCGCATTTTCTAACAAAAATTCTAGCGTTAAAAAAATGTTCACATGTCTAAAACAAATCTGAAATTTTCAAAAAATGTTCATGTTTGTCAGCAATGAAAAAAGTTTTTAAAAATAGTTCATGTTGTTTCAAAACATATCTGCATATATTCAAAATATCACCTTCTAAAAAACTAATGTTCTTCTCCTCCAAAAGGCCGAAATAAATTTCACTTAAAAAACAACAAAAGAGTAAAAAAAAACTTAGATGAAAACAATAGGAAAAAATGTGATGGGCCAGCCAGCCCGGTTGTTTTCTCCCCTGAGGACGTATCTTGTGCACCGAAGCTTCTTGTGTTACCGGTGCACCGGATGACGGTTACACATTCAAAAATGTCAAAAAAAGAGTCCAAGAAAACGCACAAAAAATCCAAGAAAAAACAGCGCATTGACAGAACATCAATCTATGTTGTCATAAAAATAGAAACCAAAGTTCAAAACATTGCTCGAGATACAAAAATGGCAAATGTTATGTGAATGTGCTAAATTTTTCAGAATTTTTCAAATATTTGAAAATGTTCGTTGGTTTGCAAATAACCACTAAGTAATTTTCAGAGAATTGTTTTTTGAAATATTAAATTGCCCCTAACCTATTTAAAACAGTGGCCAAAACAGCCTATTTAATCCATTTGTATTAAAGTAAAATTCAAACTAATTCCCAAATGACCGCCGAGCGCAAGCACGATGGACGGGACGCGGTGCGTCACTGTGCACGCGGGCGCCGGGGATGCGTCGGACGTCGAGTCGAGCTGCGTCACCATGACGTTGGGGATTTTTTCCTTTTTCTCTTATGTTTAACCTTTTTTCTTTTTTCCTTTTCCATTTTTCATGTTCGTTTTGTGCTTTCCTTTTTCTTTATTTTTTCATTTTCCTTTCTTTTTCATTTTGCGAACATCTTTCAAATTCCTGAACATTTTTCGAAATAGTGAATTATTTAAATCATGGGCATTTTTTGAATTCGTGAACTGTTTTTAAAATCATGAATATTTTTTGAATATTTTTTGAAATCATGTTCATTGTGTATTAAAAATATTTTTTATAAAAACGTTTATATGATGTACTAAAAATATTCATTTGGTATTTCAAAAAAATGCTCATTATGTATTAAGAAAATGTTCGCTGGGTATTAAAAAAATGTTTATCATGTACTTAAAATGTGCATCATGTATTAAAAGTTATTTAGCATCTATTTTTTAAAACTGTTATACAACGGCTAGTTATGCATCGCGACATGCCCAGCCTCCTAACACCCATAGTGATTGTCTTTGGTGGGCACACATCCCACCCATCTGCTAGTTTCACTTTCTCCTGCGGTGGATAGCTGAGTGGCATAATTTTCGGAAGATCCGTTGCCTAGTTGGTGTTTGAAACACACTTAAGAGTTTTAAATTAGAGCTACCAAATGGAAGTCCAGATGGTGTTGTACACGGACGAACCGACGACAGATTCTTCTCCCGCTTGTTGCACGGACAGAACGTAGGCACAAGACCGCTACACCTTCGCTGGGTATCCTCGTGCTGGCTGACCATCATCATGTATAGCACGTGCATGGATTCCATAGAAACGGTATTAAGAAGAAGCGACTGGCTGGCAGATTAGTTAAGCTATGCCTTTGATAAGTTTAGTTATAAGGATGGGCCCTTCCCAAGGTATGTAGACCCCAAGCAGCAGCTTCTAATCAAATGTGATAAAGCTAATTAATCCACGGCCGACAGGGTTTTGTCTGATGCGAGAGCCGGCGATTATGCCTTGCTACTTTTGCTGGATTCCCTTCCCTCCTTTTGCTTAAAAAAAAGGGGCTGTTCCTATCTATCTAATCGAATGACAGATTGACAGTTTTTCTGCCAAAAGAACCGCAGAAGCTGGGCAGTAACAGGCAGTTTGCATTAGAAGACTGATAAGATTACGACAGATTGTGAACGCGTAGTGGTAATCATTGAAGACACGGTGTACTACTTTCTAATTTGTACACACATGGCGCCAACAAAATTTTGCACTATCTTTGATACACTACCTCTGTTCCTAGGTACTATAAAACGTTTCGGCAGTTCAAGGTCACTTTGTCCTAGCTAAATGATGTGCTTAAATGAAGAAAAAAGTCACACATGCAGCAGGCCGTTTCTAAATTATACTAGTGCGCACATGGGAATAATATACATAATAGTGCACACATGGGAATAATATCAAAGCAAAAAACATCGGTTGATAAAGAATGTAAAATAAAAAATATGAAAATTTTGTTCACAAATATGATTTTGATTGCTGATATCAGGGCCTCACTTAGGAAATTGATACATACAGTTCAAATTATTTGTCCAGGTTTCTGGGTTCTAAAAATGCTCAAGGTTCCGCAATGGATCAATCAACTTACTCTCAGTGATGATCAAGACTCCCAAAATGCCTTTTTTTCATGGTCAAAGATGCTCAAGCACACATCATTGTTGGTTTTCTCACATCATGCCATGCTTGGTTGTGTAACCGAATCTCGAAAATTCATAGGATGTTCCGCGAATGTGGAACCAAACTTGGATGACTTTATGTACAAATGCATTATTCATAATGAAAACAATATCATTGTATGTGTCTAAAAAAATATGTCATACTTTCGTAAAAAGATGGAATCTACTACCAGATAAAGAAGTGATAATGGCAAAAAAATACTTCCTTTAGGTAATCTCCATGACTAGAAGGTTGTGACGTTGAGATATCAGGGGGTGTGCATTTGTATCAAAGATTATTAGAAACCAATGGTGGCTCAAATGTGCTCCCACGGAAAATCGATCGGCCGAGGAATGAGAACACTAACTTGAACTCCAGATTTCTATGATTGTGTTTGTATTTGAATTAAGAAAAGAGCAAGATAGTAAAATTGTTCCATGCCTTGATAAAAGTATAAAGAAATACGGATAACAATGTAGGTACATCACCACCACCGCCAGAATTATGCACTCACCCATGGATGGGTATCACAACCTTCCTCGGCGTTCAATTGGTTTCAATAATATGTATTTTTTAAAGTTGTCAATAACAGGTTTCAATAACATATTTTTTTTAAAGTTGTTAATAATGTATTATTGTGTCTGATAGTATGATATGTGTCAGCTGAGATGTGCATTATTCTCGATTAATTTAGCTCCGTGGGTAGCATCTTATTTTTTAAAGCCCATGGCAACGCACGGGCATTCTACTAGTATACATAATAGTGCACACATGGGAATAATATCAAAGCAAAAACCATCGGTTGATCAAGAATGTAAAATAAAAAATATATACACTCTGTTTTCTATAAACAAAGTTAGGCAACGTGTGATGACCGTACCAAGGACGTGACATGGTAGATGGCGTCGGTGTTACAATGGCGATGTTCTCTCAACTCAGAACATGAGTTCCAATGTGCCCCCTTGTATAATTAGGCAGGACGAAGTGTTATGCTTTCTACTGAAGTGCTTGGTGTGTCTATTAAGTTTGGAATCCCTGTCGAGCGACACTTTAGTACCAACATTTGTGGAAGTGAGGGCCACTATATGCTTGACAATCTGGAAAACTAGAAATAGCGCTTGTTTTGATTGAAAAATTTCCTAATGAGCCATCTTCTGTGGTTTTCAAATTGTGCTTGATTTTGAAATCTTGGACCATGTTGCAGAAAAGCCAAGACAGAAACTTTTGCCAATATCCATGGATGGAATCGTCTTGCTAGAAAGATTTGCAGCTGATACTAGGTTATCCTTGACTGGAGTGTTTTTGTTCATGGTTTTCGGGGCATCATTCCTTAAGCTCCCGGGAGATCTGTGTTACTTTAAATAACAACTTTCTGGTGTGCTTGCTGGTTGACTTTGCCTGCGTGCAGTACTGATCTAGCGTGTCCGTTTTTTTTTCTCGTTGTCTAGCACGTTTAGCATGTGCGCCTTTCCTTTGCTTTGTTATGATACTTTATAGAACTTGTGGGGGGTTTCTCTAATGAAAATCGACAAAAAGGCTCGTTGTTTTTTTCAAAAAGAAAGTAGCAACATTTCGCCATTTTGGTAAGTTTCAATTCACTTATTATGTAAAGTAAATCGACCAATATAGCACCAACAAATTCCTATATGTATTCTTCACCAAATTCAGTGGCAGTAAAATGCCCCGATTCATCATTATATACTAAAAAAGAAAAATATGAACTCCTTTGCAGCTAGCGGATGTACAAACGGTCTGTGTCGTCATCCCTCACAGGCAGGGGCGAATCTAGTAGGGGGCTTTAACAGGCTTGAGCCCCCCCTCCAGCACTGCAAGAATTTTTTTTACTACTAGTTTCATGGCTCAACTAAGCCACTTGCAAGCCCAACCCAACAGATATTGGCATGATACAGGCTTTGAGCCCACCCTCCAGTTTCTGTCTAGATTCACCACTGCTCACAGGCATGTAACCCTAGCTACTGTTGCCGGAGATGGTCGAGCGCGAGCGCGAGCGTCGGCGCGAACCTTTGGACGTTGACGCGCACGTTCTGCTTGCCAAGGTAGTACTCGGCGACCTTGTCCCAGCCGCTCCGGTGGACGGAATCGGGGTCCTTCATCGCGGGGTGGTCCGGACTATTTTGGCATCTCCAACGGACCCGGGGAGGGGGGGGGGGGGGCATAGGTGGG